>NC_049222.1:39089801-39399342 GCF_011100685.1 Canis lupus familiaris | reverse complement strand
TAATCTAATCTCAAGATCAGAGTGAACTATTAGCCTGGGAATGACAAGTGCTTGGAGAGCTCCCTGTTATTGCTAGAAGAGAGCTCCCTGTTATTGCTAGAAAAGAGGGACAATTTTTGAGTTATATGCCATGCTCCTTAGCACTCTACACATGATACTGTTTCATTATCCTCAGAGCCCTGGGAGGTAGATATTGTTACCTTTGTTTTGCTGAAGAGGAAGCTGAGGTACAGGGTGTTACCTGGATTTCTCCCATGGTCACTCAGTTGGCAGTAGTTGTAATAGTGAAATTAGGGAAACGGTTGATGTGGTAGTAATGAAGACCACAACCTCTCTATGTGCTAGGAGTTTTACATGCTACTTACTTCATTTAATGGTCTGACAACCAAGCAAGGTCTACATTATTTTTACAGATTAAAAACCTCAGAAAGTTTCAATAACATGGTCGTGATCATTTAAATATTCAACCAAGATTCAAACCCAGTTTGATTCGCTTCAAAGTCCATGCCCTTTCCATCATATCATGACTTTCTTTCTTTCTTTCTTTCTTTCTTTCTTTCTTTCTTTCTTTCTTTCTTTCTTTCTTTCTTTCTTTCTTTCTTTCTTCTTTCTTTCTTTCTTTCTTTCTTTCTTTCTTTCTTTCTTTCTAACTTATTTGACAGAGAGAGAGAGAGGTAGAGAGAGCATAAACAGGGGGAGCAGCAGGCAGAGGGAGAGGGAGAAGCAGACTCCCCACTGAGCAAGGAGCCTGACATGGGGCTCCATCCCAGGACCCTGAGATCATGACCTGAGCCGAAGGCAGATACATGACCGACTGAGCCATCCACAGCTACTCAGCCACCCAGATGCAAAAAAAGCACCCTTTGATGCTCTTTTCTAAGTGGAAAATAATTTTCTTCATTAAAAGGTATAAAAAACCATCTAAACAGAATACCTAAGAGGCCTTTGGATCAAAAGTTGGTAAAAGTTGCTGTGTGCTAGCGCCACTGAGGAGACACAGACAAAGCCTGACTACCTCTAGGGTAGATAGTCTAATCAATGTATTTCATATAAACACAGAAACCTTGCTAAGGTTAAATAATGAGTGACTGACAACAGTTGAATGGCAGAAAAGAATAGATATCTAATACTATCTGGCTGATATTCCTTGACTTAGTAATTCATATTTCTTTATGTTTTGCTCCTCACTGTTTAAGATAGAAAAACTAATGATAGATTCATTTCAAGACACTAAAAAAGGATAATTGAGAAGACTATCTCTCTCAGTTGTTCCTGCCTAAAAATCAGAGTACCAGGACACTGGGTCCTGAGTTCATGGCCCATCTATGACAGTTTATCTAAACCACAGGCATAATGTCAAGAGCAGAGTAAGTCTCTGGAACTTGACAACCCCCATGTATATGTGGATGGTGCCCTCTGACAGACACAGGAACCCTGAGCCCAGTTTCCTGAGCCACTCCTGCCAGGCATGGATGTGCCAGGACATGTCCCTGCTCTATGCTCCATTAGGTAGCATCTCTCCACTGTCTTATTCTCTTTTCTTAACCCCTCCCTTGAAGCAAAAGAGGTTGAAATTATCACTCAAATAAATCATTCTTTGTTTTGAAAACCTTTTTGTTTTGATGATCTCAAAACATTTTGCTGAAATCAAAGCTACCCATCTGAAAAGTCAAGCAAAATGCAGTATAAAATGTGTGGCAGTGACAGAGTCTAAATTTCTTGGCAATAGTTGCTACACAGATTAATGTCAGATTTGTGATTCACTCTGAGCAATTCTATAGAATCTTAAAGTGTACAATTTGCTCCCATTTTGTGCCGATACAATCCTATTACTTTTGCATCGCTCCATAGCCCTGTTACTGATGGTCAAAGATGGCGGTAGTGAGGATTTGGAGGCTCCAATTCCCTCAGCTTTGCAGTGTAGATATCCCATCTTTTCCAAAAACTTCTCACAGCACATTTAAGGCAGAAAATAGTCCATTATGCCATCCCAATTCCCAGGGTGTTTTCTTAGCCTTTTACTTAAAGTATCAACATATTTGGGCCACAAAGACATCATTTATCTCTCTGGCAAAGTCTACAGTAAAATCAGGCTTTAGCTTTCTGTCTTTGGCTTCCTTTCCTCTGTGCTTCATTCTGATTCATATTTAGCCTTTTTTTTTTTAACTTTGTGCTAAAGTACCATAGGTACCTGAAGGACACATTGCAGAGGCAATTAGGATGGAGAGAACCCCTTAAATTGATCATCTCGCCACAACTGAAGTTCATTCTTGGAGAGAGGGTGGGAAATATTGCTTTTATCAAATATTAGTATCCACTGTTGGAAATTCTAATGCTATAATTTTCTTGAATATGTTCAGTCCAACCCAACACCTGGTAATATTCAAGGGAAGAAAAATGTCTTTTTGGTTAGTTAAAATCAAAGTCACATGAGCCAGTTAGAGGATCTGCAGTCTCCAACTTTGTTGAGCCCAGTGTAGTAAACTCAGCCATTGTCCGTGGAAGCATTAGTTTGTAGGTATTAAAACTGAGATATCTGAAAAAGAGATCCATGTCTCTTTTTCTTTCTTTTTTTTTAAAGGTTTATTTATTTTTATTTATGATAGACACAGAGAGAAAGAGAGAGGCAGAGACACAGGAGGAGGGAGAAGCAGGCTCCATGCTGAGAGCCTGACACGGGACTCGATCCCAGGACTCCAGGATCGCACCCTGGGCCAAAGGCAGGCGCCAAACTGCTGAGCCACCCAGGGATCCCTCTTTTTCATATAAAAAGTACAAGGCACACCTTAAAATAATGTGCTAAGTCCAGTCCTAGTTGGAGACCAGAGAAGGAAGGGAATGGCATCTGACACTGGGCATGTGATGCAGTTGTGAGACCATCTAGACGAGGTTGGAGCTCCGTGAGCATGGGGCTAATGGCATATTCATGTGCTCCCTCTGTGTCTAGGGCAAGGTTGGGGGGTTAGTTTAAAAATGTCATAGCAGCATTTGCAGCTACCTAACAAGGGGAAGTGACAGGAATTCCTCACCCTGCACATCAGAAGCAGAATATCAGGTCTGGCCCTAACTTCAATTCCCATGAGGTGATACCACCACCTCAATAGCCAACATCTACCAAGGCTTATCCTTTGTCTCTTTAACAGTAGCCCCTCAATTTGAAGAATACTAAGAAATGCAACTATAGTGTTTCTTGTACACTAGAAAACGGTGTAAAAGGCAAACCATTTCTATGCACTGAGCCTATAAATACCTCTATACTGATCTCCCAGAAAACTAGGGCTTTGAGTAATCTGAATGTTGGTGAATTCATGTTCTTTGAAGCATAACCTGATCAAATAGTTGATAATATTTTTAGTTCCTAGTAAATTCAAAGGACTCATTTTGTTAAGGAAGTGTAACAAGTGTTACATAAAAGTGTTATGTCAAGGGGCACCTGGGTGGCTCAGTGGTTGAGCGTCCGTCTTTGGCTGGGGTTGTGATCATGGGGTCCTGGGATCGGGTCCCGCATCGGGATCCCTGCAGGGAGCCTGCTTCTCCCTCTGCCTGTGTCTCTGCCTCTCTGTGTGTCTCCCATGAATAAATAAATAAAATCATTTAAAAAAAAAGTGTTATGTCAAGTGTTAGCTGTGCCCTTTCTGGGAATTATTGAAACACAATGAAACCAAATGCAATTAGTGACACAGTGACTGATTTGTACACCATCAAGCCATCTCTACTCAACATACACAGTCTATAAAGGGAAGCAAATTGCACAGGTTTTCCTAACAGGAGTATATACATGGAGCTGTGCATTAGAATAAACGGAGAAAATGCAGATTGTCTTCATTGTCTATGTCTTTTTTTCCCAGATCATTTAACGATGCAGCTACCAATGTTTAAAATTAGTTTAAGTGATTATGTTTAAGTCCTTCTTGTTATAAGCATTACCATGGACTCTATCAGATGAACTTTCAGATTTTAAAAGAAAAAGTTTCCCATAAATATCAACTTTCTGTGTCATCTGGCAAATGGCCAACTGGAAAGACACAGTCCTTTCAAATCTTTACCTCATATTCAGTGACTAGGTTCTGAGCTACTGGCCCCAAGCATGAAGGTGTTCTAGTTGGGAACCAGTCTCCAGGGGGCATGCAGTAATGATTCCTACCTTCCCCTGGTGTGCACACCAGCCCTCCCGCCACCCATAACACAGCTGACCCCTGACCATCACTGCTACACAGGCTCATAAAGATGTTTTTGTAGACACCAGGCAGAAGAGACACTGGTTTAATTTGTGTCTGTGGCCATCAGCTTCTTGCAAGCCAAGCAACCTTTACAGATCAATAATATGGAATGTAGAAGGACAGCTTCACAACCAGGCATGTGGCCTCCTAGGTCCCCTGCCCTCCCACTCGTGTGGGACCACACACGGGGCCAGCCTGGCCCGAGAGCACCAACAGGGTGGGTGTCCCTCATTGTCTAAGGCAGACAGATGCCTCAGGAACTGGGATGTTTACTTCACAAGGCACCAGCATGGGGCAATTTATAAGAAATGCAATTTCACACACAGAGAAAAAAAAAAGGACATATTTGTAATTGATGATGGGGAGGCAAAACTCTGTGTTTGGATTCTTTCATAGTCGGTGTGAGGAGATGAATACAGGATAAGTGGCACCGAAGGGGCATTAGTTGCAGATTAGTTTTCCCGACTTACAAAACCTCCCAAAATAATTTAGTAATGAAGACCTCTTCTGTGAACTGTCAACTTTATTTATCTGTTCTCCCTCCACTCTGAATCAGAGTCATTTATACACTCTTTGTGGAAGGTGTCACCATTCCACCAAGAATACAGCACGCTGTATGGATTTACAGAGGGATGTGTCCTTTAAAGTCAACTGAAATGACAGTTTTTATCACGTAGAATGTGACCCACAAAAATAGCTTTTTGAATTATTTCAGTGATAGACATCCTCTATTTTGGTCTAGCAATCAGTATCATTATTTCCAACAAAGAGTGATACGCCATTTCTCAGATAGCTTTAAAGAGCAGCCTTGTAGCATTATTTTGTGCTGTAAACAAGGTCATTTGGAGACACTGGTGGGCTCCAGACACAGTAAAACCTGGAGAAAGCAGAGGGTTTGGTATGAACCTGACCTGTAGGCAGAAGATTGGAGTCTGGGCTGGCCACCAACTAGTCAGGTGACCTTGGACAGGCCACACCCACACTGGAGCTTTCTATTCTATCTGCTTCCTAGGGTTTAATGAGATAACAATGAGAATGAAGATCCTCTGAAAATGCCATGGCAATACACACAAATGGCGATGCCCCATTACCATACTATGAGATGCTACCTTGGCCTGAATGAGGACTGCCCTCTCCCCATTCCAGTTCCCTCAAGCACATTTTTTAGGTCAAGAGAACAAGATGTAGGTCATCCCACACACTTCCAAACTCAAGGGACAGGCTTCTCCCCACTTCTCAC
This sequence comes from Canis lupus familiaris, assembly GCF_011100685.1. Lineage (NCBI taxonomy): Eukaryota > Metazoa > Chordata > Mammalia > Carnivora > Canidae > Canis > Canis lupus. The sequence goes on along the minus strand of NC_049222.1, from coordinate 39,393,882 downwards.
TCCCTGACCTCTTTCCTCTCTCTACTCCATACAGAGTTTCCAACAAAGGGGCCTCATGATTTCTTATGGTCCTGATGGGGCAAATGATTATGCTGAGCTTTGCACCTCTTATTGACTGGTGCTCATTCTGTATATTAGGCACTTATCCACATTCAGTACTAACTCTTACACAGAATCTCTGTTCCTTACTCATTGTACCTTCCCCTCTTGGCCCTGGCTTCCAGACATCTTCTTCACACAAAATGACCTTTCTGTCATCCACCCAAACTTCTGGGTTCAGTGTGGGTTACAAGTCTGTGGGTTACAACTCTACCAACAAAAGTGCCTTTTCTCATCCCTAATCCATGTTCTTTCTGTCATTGCTGCAGAACAAGTTTGCACATTATCGTTATTTTCTAATGTTCTTTTTTTGATCTTTCTAAGACTTGAACTTCCTTAGAGTGTGCCTTATTCCCCCAAATGGCTTTGAAATAATAGATTCCTAATGAAATTTCTTGATTGACGGCTGGTTGTTAGAAACTTTCTACTAGAGGACTGATAGACATTTATTCATTCACTCATTCCCTTATTCATCCAACCAACATTTATTGAACTCCCATATGTCCCTTCAAAAACTGAATTGGGCTTTTCTGGAAGTTGTGAAAAATGACTTGAGTAACACAACTGTGAATTACAGATAAATGTTTATAGTAAGATTCCCTCCTCCCAGCTATTTCTCTGGGTTTCGACTAGTGGCTCTTTAAAATAGGAATGTTCCCTGTAGCTTTATTCCAGTTATCTATCACTGCACACATAACAAACCATCCCCAAATTTTGTGGCTTGAAATACAATTTGTTATTATCCTTCACAGTTCAGTGGATTTGCTGGGCTTAGTTGGGTAGTTCTTATGCAGGATCTGTCATATGGCTGCAGTCAGATAAGGACTGAAGTTGGAGTGGTCTACAGGCCCCCAAGGGCTAGATGTCCAAGATGGCCCACTCGTGTGGCCTGCAGTTTATGATGGCTATTGACTGGGAGCTCAGCTGGGTTGTCAGCTGAAATGTCTGCATTAGGCCTCTCCATGTAGCCTGGGATTCTTGGCCTGGTGGCTGGGTTTTGAGAAAATGCATCACAGGAACAAGTGTCCAAGAGACTTGCCATCATAGAAGTTCAAGACTGCTTATGACCTTGCTTTGGAAGTCCCAAAATATCACTGCCACTGCTTTCTACCAGTCAAACTAGTGAGCAAAGCCAGTCCAGATTCAGAGGAGGAGAATGTGGCACTGACTCTTGATGTGAGGAATAGCATATGTATACGAGGAGGGAAAGAATTAATGGCAGAGATCTTAGAGACTTTCTACTGTCTGCTTCCTTGAGGAAAGTCTGCTAGCTGCCATTACTGACTGTTCACTTTGCAGCTTTACATGTTTTCTCAACTAATTTTCTGAACAACCTCATAAGATCAGTATCGAATTTGTCCCTATGTCAGAGATGACAAAATAGGCTCAACATGGTTATGTGATGTTCAAGGTCAAGAAAATTACAAGTGGCAGAGTTGGGTTTTAAATCCTGGTATATGTAGTTCAAAGCACAGGTTTTTCACATCATGCAACCTTGCCTGAAATGATTACATATATGAAGGGTGCCCAAGAAAAGGAAAGGTAAAGAAAAAAGAAGGAAGTGTACGTAGGTGTTTTCATGAAAGTGACTATAGTTCCCCGATGACAAGCCCTGTTGCTTTTTAGGTACTATATTTAAATGTTCAAAGCTCCCAAGTATTATTGTTTTATGGAAAAAGGTCTCTAATTTTAGATTAAACATTTTAAGGGTACATGATTTACCAGAATGAAAGCCCATCATATAATCTGAATTAAAATTTACTGTCAAATAATACGTTCTTATGAAGTGGAACAAATGGTTTCTAGTGATTTTTAAATTAACTTGAAAATAAGGTTAAAATCAATCCTATCATTGAATCTGAGCTTTAAGAATTAACTGGAAGATGTGGTTTTGCATTATGCTCTAAGCAAGTTACATGTTTCAATAAATATTTACGTCATTAAAATAAAATATGATTCAGAGAACAAGGAACTCTATTGTTTCTGCCTCATTTCCGTTCAGCAGCAGAGGGCAGCACTGGTCAATTCATGGCTTTTCCATGAAGAGTCATTTCCTTCCGTGATACGTTTTCATCTCTGCTCTTCATTGTGTGACATGTTGCCTTCTTGCCCAGTCCCTTTTTGAAACACTACTTCAAATAGGAGACTTTATTTTTAAAGACATAAAGATTGACAAAATCTTCCTATGTGTCTTAGATTTTCAGTTTTCTTATAAAATGGTTCTCCGCCTGACAAGGAACAGGTAGGAAATAAATAGTGGGCAAAGATAAAAAGGAAGACTAACCACAAGTAGTATCAATGAAGTGTCCACAAGGAAATGTGAGTTGTTGGTACACCTACTGGGGAGGTGTTGGTGCCTTGAAAATACAAATCTTTTGGACCAAAGGCATTCCTTGGCTTTAGTCCACTAGTATGTTACTGAGCTGCTAAGAGCTGAGGGAATAAATTCCTTTTTTTTCTGTGGGTTTTCCTAAAGAAGAAAGGGCAAAAATAGAGTGATTATCTAAGCAGTGCTTCCCCCTGCTGGTAGCAGTGATGTAACCCTGCAAATGAATGTTTTCTATTTCCCCATTTCCAGGATCTGCTGGAAAGTGTTAGAACTCTAAAACTCTAGGAGATAATCTGGGTCACACTAGCCCTGCCCACCCCACCTCTTCTGCACAATGGAAGCTGCAGTCAGCCTTGAAGGGGAAATGACTTGCTCATTAGCACAGCTTTCATTTCAGGTCTCTTTCTATACCACCCATCTTCATGGGACACCCAACACACAGAATTCACAGTTCCAAAATAGACCGGGCTGTTTTTATGTGTGCGTGTGTTTTAAAGATATATATGGAAGTTGGGTGCTCTATGGTGAATCTTATCCTTGGCATCTGACCCATTTAACTTAGAAGTTTTAGAATTTTCCTTAAACACCAAAATACAATTTGTGGAATATAGGTAGTATTTATGGTTCCCTACATCTTTTTCATGGAATAAAAATAATAGAAACTTTTCATCTACTATTTTATATTCTAATTTCTGAGGAAAGGATTCTTTCATAACTGAAGCTAATGATTTGAAGATGGAATTAAGAGAAATGAATTTGATATATACAGGGCCAGGAGGTTCCAATCGTCCTTCTAAATTTTCATGCATTTAGCTAAGTTTTATTTAGACTTTATTAATACTTGAGCCTTAAATATAATTCCAATGATCAAAGGATATTGTGTGTACAATTTTACTGGTCAAAGTTTATTAGGAAGTTCAGAATCTCCTAGAGGCCTGGCAGGATAATTAACCAAAAATTTTATTTTATTTAAAGATTTTATTTATTTATTTATTTATTTATTTATTTATTTATTTATTTATTTATTTATGAGAGACACACAGAGAGAGAGAGGGAGGCAGAGACACAGGCAGAGGGAGAAGCAGGCTCCATGCAGGGAGCCCGATGTGGGACCCGATCCCGGGACTCTAGGATCGTGCCCTGGGCCAAAGGCAGGCGCTAAACCGCTGAGCCACCCAGGGATCCCCTTAACTGAAAATTTTAACCAGCTCATCTATTCTTTTGATACCTATCCATACATTTTGATTAACCGGTTTAGTTACTAGTTCCAAGATGGCATCCATGTTACATTCACAGGGATGATATTTGAGAGCTTTTACACTTCCACATATAATGTTTTTTACAACTATAATGTAATGACAATTGTGCAGCTTCTGTGTCAAATTCTTAAGCTCCTTTATCAAGAGAAAGGCCTTGAGATGCCTTCATCCTCTCTCTAGTCAAAGCCTCTCCCTAAACGTGGTGCCTCCAAGAAGCTTTCTATGATTCATCCCGTCTGACTTTGGTCCCTTCTTCTTTTGACAACACCCTGGTTTTTAGGTTCTCAGTTCTTGACTTTTACAGTGAAAATGACTGAGTTTATGTGTGTACATGCATGTGTGCGCACACATATGCTTGTGCACCACTGTAGAGTAAGCTAAGCTATAAGCTTCCTGAAGATAGGTGCTCAGTCATATCTTTCTTTGATATTGTTCAGAAGTGCCTGACTTAATGTATTGAGGTAAGAACCTAAAAAATGCATTTGGCATTTCCTGAACGGATTATAGGAAAAACCACACGGAGGGTACTACCTCTCGCCCCCCTCAACAAATGTGTCTGTTTCTCTGGAGATGCTGTCTGCTTATCCTGCAGCCTGCCTGCTTTCTAGTCATTACCAATTAGCATAATTACTATCTCCTGGCCTTGCCCTTTATTGATCCTGGTGGTTAAAGCTGTTTACAGTCAAGAGCCGTGCTGATGGAAGGTACAAATATATTCACCAGGAGCTCTAAGAGAGTTTTGTCCCTTTTCTTGCTTTTTAGAATTGCTTCTGTCTGCTTTTGTTTTAGATTGTACTTTCCTGATTCTCATTTTCCCCAAGTTTCTGTGGCAGAAATTCAGGAGATCACTTAACCCAGTGACAAAAGTTTGGTTGGAATACAGACTAATGTGATCAACCTGTCAAAATAAGTCTAAAGCCACATAAATAATCAGCAAGGTATTTATCAAATGCCGTGGCAGCACCATATGGAGGGTTATTCAGGGTTTTTTAGTTAATAGAAAGGGTTGAGGCTGGAGTCCCTGGGTTCTGAAAAGACTCTCACCACGATGCTATTAAAGAAATGAACTAACAGCAAGCAAGCTGGCAAAACACCAGCCTGTATCCTGAGCCATTGTCAGAAAAATGCATTCTTGAGCTGCTAGAAACTTAGAAATATGAGCTGACATTCCCTGACATAAAGAAGACTGTTTCTAATTTATACAAGAGGTATACCGAGCCAAGGAATTTGTTATATAATATTAAGATATCACTATATATATTAGTGAATATGTAGCTTTTTATATTTTATGTATATAAAATAAGCATCCAGGAGCAAAGATGGGCATAAGATTGATAAGGTCAGGAAACTTTTAAGGGCAGATAACTCAGCAGGCTCATTGGGAGGGCAAGTGGCTTGGGACTTCCTGAGCCCATTCTGATTGTGGTAAAGGCTGCTAGAGCCTGGTGGGAGGAGGACTTATAAAGGGCTTCCTTCCAGTTGTGGGCACGAAGATGCTACTTAATGATACTTAATGTAACAAATATTGTTTTTGTGTGCCCACTATCTATTCCCTCTTTTTTTGGTGGAGTAGACCGGTTCTTCCCTGGAGAGCTAGCCCTTTCTTACTTTACCACTTATATTTATGGAGATGAGGCTACTCCTGCTCCAGGGGTGCTCAAGTGACCCAGAATGACAGATCAGTGCTTTTGATACCTTTAATATAGTGTTTGATTTAGGGACTGTTATGAGTTGAATTGTTCACTCCCCAGAAAAGATGGGTTGAAATCCTAGCCCTTAGTACTTCAAAATGTGATCTTATTTAGAGATAGGTTCTTTTTGGAGAAAATCCCTGTAAAATGAGGTCATCAGGATGAGCCTTGATTCAATATGACAGGTGTTTCTATCTACAAAAGGGGGAAGTTTGGACACTAATATATGAATAGAGGGAAGACCATGAGAAGACACAGGTGAATGTAATCTACAAGCCAAGGCTACTAGAAACTGGAACAGAGACATGGAATGGATTCTCCCTCACAGTCCACGGAAGGAGTGAACCCTGCAGACACCTTGATTTTGGACATCTGGCCTCCAGAACTGTGAGAGTGTATGTTTCTGTTGTTTAAGCCACCCAGTCTATGATACTTTGTGATGGCAGCCCTTAGCAAACAAATACAGGGGTGATCATGTGACTGAAGCTAAGCAAATCAGCAGGAATCTCAGGATTTTTATTGAAGCAATTGGGAAAAGAGATGATCTCTTTCCTTTTATAAATGTGAGAAAGTCAGACTCAGCTTCCAGGGCTGCCAAGTGGACAGAACCTGCCCGATATTGCTGCCAGCCCACATGGGCAGAGCAGAGATTGTGAGAGAGATGTGGTCCCGATGACATTGTTTGAGGCACGGGATTAAAACATTTGAAATAGCTTCCAGACCTTGAGTTTTCAGTTATACTGGCCAATAAATTCCTTTTGCTTACTCCATGCTGAACTGAATATTCTCTCCATCCAGTGTCTATCGAAAAGTCCCCACCAAGACATTTAGCACCTAAGAGTTGATTTGGGGCATTGCTACCAATGGGGAGAGAGAGCTGCCCTCAGGTAATACCTAGAATTGCATGAAAATGGTTAAAAACAACAAAGAAAGTATGGGAAAAAATCATCAAAATGTTCTATATTATTGTATATGACAATTAAAAAGGTTGAACTCCAGAGCATCATCCTGTGGCACATGCAGTGACTTGAAAAGAATATGCTTTCTTTCTTTTCTTTTTAAGATTTTCTTTATTCATGAGAGACATATAGAGAGAGGCAGAGACATAGGCAAAGGGAGAAGCAGGCTCCCCCCGGGGAACCTGATGTGGGACCTGATCCCAGGACCCCCGGGATCACTCCCTGAGCCAAAGGCAGACGCTCAACCACTGAGCCACCCAGGTGCCCAAAAGAATATGTTTTCAATAGAGATGTGTGAAATTAAGTTGAATCACTCAAATATTACGGACATAGGTCAGATCTGTTTGCAATTATCTATAATTCTTTCTTCATGCTATTCTCTGTCTATGGGACAGAGACTTTTATTAAGAAAGGACAGCTTTAGAAACATCACTTAATACAAAGAAATAAAAGATACAGGACATTTCAAGTACACCGAGGGTGAAAACATCTCTATAATCTCCACTCTGGGATCCTCGCACAGATGCATACAAGAAACTTTCCTTACCGAAGGAGAGCGGTCACAGACTTTCTCGGTGCGATGGTCCTGAGTGGGCATGCAGACACTGGGGGAATTGCTACCAGGCCAGATTGGGACTTCTATTAAGAGGCAGTGGTGAAAATCTGGCCCAGGACAGCCATGACCCCGAGTGATTGCCATCTGTTGATTATTGGTTTCAATCCAAATTTTCGATCTGGCATCCACATTAAAAAAGATATACACACATATTAGCATCAAAATAATTAACCAACCACCACAGCATCTGTGCCAAGGGCAGAATGAATGGGCCATTTTAAATGCATGGTCCATTCACGCCTAAAGGTGACCTCGGCAGTAATTCTGGAGCACCCTCCTGGATGATTTGGCTGGCTTGGAGCAAGAGTCTGACTTGCTGAAATCTGGGATAAATAATGGATTATTCAAGACTAGACTCTCAAGAGAAAAAAAAAATACATGGTCATCCATTATTTATTTTTGATCAGGGATATTCTTTATCCCAAAAATGATTTAGAGCAGCTTACATAGAGATACATAATAATAAAGCTACCTAATATAGATTTTAATTACAAAAAATAAGGCAAAGAGAAAATAAAGTATATGAAAATCAGAAGGTGCCAGGAGTGAGCCTAGCATGTCCTACAGTCCTAGATATTTGCTTGTGTTTGGCTTTCTTGCATAAAATATGAAGAGGAAAACTTTATTGTTTATAAGAATCAGTCTCCATAGAGTAAACACAAACAAACAAACAAAAGAAACAAAACCCCCTTAGTTCAGAGAAAGAAGAACATTGCCTGATGAGGACACTAGAGAGGAATCTTCTTTCCATATAGTGGCATTTGAAGGATATTATAGAACACGAGACTCTGCTCTTCACTTTGCAAGACCACTATCTCACTTCTTCTCCATTCTGTCTTCCCTCAATAAAAGTATTTTCCTAATAGTAATAAAAACAATCATAATTCATGTTTACCAAGCTCTTATTGTGAGGCAGGCACTGTGTTAATTACTTGCAATATTTTAGTACACAGGTCAACAAATCTGTGATGTGGTAGCAGATAGTACTGCTCATTTGCAGATGAAGACAGGCTTGGGGCAGGAGTGACATAGTCAGTGGTTAGTGCATCTGTCTGATTCCAAAGTTTCTGTCCTTATCTGCTGCAAGACAATTTTTAAAGAAGCATCTGCAAGATAGTTAAGAAAACATCTTTAGGTAGCTTCTATTGGGTTATATTTCCCTAAAGCATTTCCCCAATGGCCCAGATTGTTTCTGATGATTCTATCAGGAAAATGAGATAATAATCTCGTTAACAGATCATGTGTGGTATCATAAAAGTTTATTGTGCATCATGTTTATTTCATGAGACGGCAGCCTAAAATAGACCTTGTTAAGAGTCTAAATTTCAACATATCAAATGCAAAATGCTCCCCATTGCTCTTCTTTGAACTTCTCAAGTTCAGGTTGAGCAGAAGAGAAACAATCAGGGGATGGGTCTAGGTGTGGAAGTCAGTTTAGGAGGTAGCCAGGCTGGCCATCCATCCAAAGGTCCTAGACCTGTCACACCTATTGAACTGACATCCCATGTGTTGCCTGGCTTAGCTATACTGGTCAGAGAGGTGAAGGTGACCAAGGACAGTGGCCCATCCAACCAACTCCCCTTATGGCAGAGTCATCCAGAAATAGTTTTACAGCAGAGGATGCTACAAGAACAGTATGGAGGCAGTGTGAAGGACAGCAACAGAACTACTGGCTTGTAGGCTTTAGGTACCTCATCAAAATTTAGTATCTTAAAAGGAGCTTCTGTTGGTCAGTCTGGGCAAAACTGTTATGGGACAAAAGGTAGAGACAAATACAGCTCTGCAAACTCATTGTGTGAGTGCACACACATACACACCACAAAATATGTAGAGTAAATGGACTGAGCTTATCGTCTGCAAGCATGGACGTGTGTTTAATGTTTCACTTCTTTACCCTTATATCACTGTCCTCTGTTAGATCACAAATGTCCTGAGCTCAGGATACGACCTAGATGATTTCTCCTGAAATCTAAGATGACAACATGCTCATGACAGTTTGTGTCAGTGAAGGGTGAAGGTGGTGAAGAAGGCAAAATGGTAATGGATAGAGAAAGAGAACAATACCTATCTTGGCAAGATCCACTCTGCATTGAGAACAGAGTAATGATGGGGGCGGGGTGAGGAATCGGGACTTCAAGACAGAGCAAAAAGCAGATGGAATCTGTACATCCTGCAATGAGTCTTCTGAAATGTTTTTTTAAAAAACAAGTTTGTATATTCACAGCAGGACACATTTCAAACAGATCTGTTTGAAGATGCATTTAATTACTGTCATGTTGATAATGAAGAGTCTTCTCCCTCTCCCACCCACAAACTTAATTGTATGTACACCCATCTTCTCTCATCAACCTCACTTACAGATACCCTTTCTTCCATTCAAAACAAATTCTAAATACTTTCCCATTCTTTTTGCTTCCCCTTTAGACTTTCACCATCAATTGTTCCCTTCCCTGTTTTGTTCTTTCCTTCTCAACTGGTATTTTGTCCCCCCTTACTTTCATTTCAGATAACTCCCATCTTAAAAATAACCTCCCATGATGGTACTCCTTAATCTTTCTCACTTCTTTCCCATTTCAGCTTCTAGAAAGAGAGGTGGACTGTATCTGTGTCAGTGGCCTCATCTAAGCTCCACTGTTGAATCACAGGGAGCTTTCATTGGTCATGGATGTCACCTGGGCATTGGTTGCTCTTGAAGAACTTCATTTGATTCTAATATGCAGCCAAACGAGAGACGTGCTGGTTAATTATTGTTTCTATGAACTCCTCCAATGCTGTGTCTTCTGGTTTATGATTCTTTCACTTCCCTTAGACGTGTCTTGCTGAGTCAATCCACGGTCTAGTGACAGGGTTCCATCAATCTTTTTCAGATCTTCTCCGTTTCCTTCCTGAAACGTGTCCTACCACTGGTCTCTGGACATAAGGTTCCAGAGCCCTGACTTCCATACCTGTTCTCAGAAGTTCCATTTCCTCACTCATAAAAACGGCACCACATTCTATGTAGTTACCCAAGCTGGAAACCAGGGCATCATGGTCAGAGTCCATATTCCACCTGTCACCAAGTCCTGCTCTCTCTCCCTCTTTTTTTTAAAATTATTTATTTATTTATGATAGTCACACACAGAGAGAGGGGCAGAGACACAGGCAGAGGGAGAAGCAGGCTCCATGCACCAGGAGCCCGACGTGGGATTCGATCCCAGGTCTCGAGGATCACGCCCTGGGCCAAAGGCAGGCGCCAAACCGCTGCGCCACCCAGGGATCCCCTCTCACCCTCTTTAAGAGCTGATTATCTAACTACTCTTGTCTATTTCCACTGCTTAGCTCAGGGTTTGATCATTGTTGCTGAGATTAATGGAAGTTTGCATAATTAGTCTGATTCTAGTCTTGGCTCCCTCACACGTATCTTCTCCATTGCTCTCTAATATGGAATGAAGTCCTCCTACCACTCAGCTTCCCTCTGCTATTCCATGATAATCACCCCCTCTTTACTCCCCCACGCACCTTATATTTAGCAACTACAAGCTCCTACTACTCACCTCACATAGATTACTCTGTCATTGGGCTTCTCAGGTGGCTCTGTAACAATTTACTGTTTTACTCTTCTCAGACTGGGCCAATGGAAGACAGTGGTTTTGTATCTTTATATCCCAATGCCTATCATAGGATCTGGTATATAGTAAGCGGTCAATACATTTTGGTTCAGTGAATAAGTATATGAATATGCAATTCTCTGCTGACTGACAGGCATGACCTTATCTGACAGCTAATATCTAAACAACTTTTTAAGAGTAATTAACACAGTCAGGCAAGGGTGAAAGAAAGAAATGCAAAACACAAATGATCCTGATCCCCTGGGGAGGCTGAACAGGGAAGGGAAAGGAGAGAGGTAGCACACATGAGGGGAAGTGCCGCCCACTGAATCAGCTCTGCTGGAAGTGCCCTGGTTCTCTGGCAGGCCTAATTTTATGCCTATAAGAAATCATTTCTTTAAGACAAGTTCAATGCCACATAGAAGTCTCATTACAGGCCAAATAGGAGACAATAAAGCACCCTGGAGACATAATAATGACGTGAACACATTTGTAGATATGGTCTGGCTCAGTATTTGTATAAGGACTATATTTCCTACAGAAGGCCAGTATTCTGAGCACCTGTGCCATTTGAAATAGGAGATCATTGATTGGCCATACAGATCAAAGGAAAGAAAGATTTGTAGGGATGGGGTCCCCTCCTCCCACAGAAAGTGAAATGATGCTTGCTTAATGTTTTATTTCATTCTTCCTATTTCATGCCCACCGCTTATGAATTAATTTGAATTCCAATATGTGGGTGGCCACATATGGGCTTCTTAGTTGTCTCTTCTGTGAAATACCGATTTTACAATCCATGTGGAGAAACCCACATTTCTTCAGCTTTAGCATTGACTTAGCAGGGAGACTATTGAATCACCAACAGTAAATTGTGTTCTTTGGGGTGCAAACCTCTAATTGCTAATGCATTAATTAAAAAGAACTTGGGCTTTTTTGATTCAAGAAGCAAAGCCTATAAAAATCACCCAGTTGCCATGTTCTGACATCGCCCTCACCCCCTTCCTGGATATTAGGAATGAGAAAATGAAGATAATTTATATGCATATTTCTGACAACCATTTAGGGTTCTGTGATGATAAAGAATAATTAACAAATGTTTCTCTGGCTTTGAATAACCACTTTCTGGGCAAATGGTCTCATTAATGAAGAGGATGCTTCCTTTGGTTGAATCATGGAACATTCACGGACGGACTGCTGAGCTAAGAAAGCAAAGGGCTGCTCCAATTCCATTTAGGTGTTTGGATAATGTGTCCCTGTCCACAAGATGGCAGTAAATGTTTGATGAGTCTATGATAATTTTAAGCTTTTGTGTGTAAATGGGGATGGGGGGAGCGGAGAAGGGGAGTAAGACTTGTTCTAGAAGAAAATTTTATTTGATTTTTATTTTGTTTCATATTTTTGTGTCAAATGAAAAGTAGTATGTAATTAATTCAAAATGCTTTCAAGTGGGTGACAGTTACATGGCTTATCATAGCAGTTAAGTTGTGTATCGTAACAAGACTAATATAATTGTATATGACAAAAGAAGATCAACAAAAAAAATTAACATTTGGCTTGGTGAAACTATAGCATTCTAAGTACACTGCCTAACAACTTGAAAATAGAGTTTACCCTTACCTTTACAATGTGAGGTGTTGGGGGTACTGAAGCCTGTGCAGTTGAAAAATTCATCCATAACTTTTTACTCCCCTGAAACTTATAGCCTACTATTGACCGGAAGCCTTACTGATAAAAATAAAAGAGCAATTAACATATATGTTGTATGTTACATGTATTATATACTGTATTCTCACAATAATACCTACCTTTTCTTAATTTTTTTGATATTTTTAGTCTATGCAGTTCATCTGTGAGTTTTTTCAGGTTGCTGAAAATCTCCAAACAATTTTTTTGAAAATTGTTTGCTGAAAATCTCCAAACAATTTTTTTGAAAAAAAATCTATGGCAAGTGGACCTGTACTGTTCAAATCCATGCTGTTCGAGGGTCAACCGTATATGAACAAATTGGTTTTATTTCTGAATCCTACGTGACTGAATGCTGCATGCAAGGGTTTTGGGTGATGCTCGGGTTTGAACTTTATTTGGGAGGCTGTGGGGGACCCCTGAAGGGTTTTGAGCTGAGGAGTAGCCTTGCAGCAGAGCTTCAGGAAAAACAGCCTGGAATCTGTGTGCCGGATGGATGGAAATAGAGAACCTCGCTGTGCAATTGTGGATAGTTTTGGAGAGAGGCAGTAGTAGGGTCATATCCAAGCTATCGTCCTAAAGCCAGGACCATTAACTTCATTTCTTTAGGTCATTTTCCTTGTATAAAAAGCAAAAGGTTGGACCAGGTGGTTTTTTTCAGCTCCGAAAACCGCAGGCCTGGCTAGGATAATAGAGACAGGGGAATGGATACAAGAGAGGTGTTAGCAAGGCAGGCAGAGTGAAAAGTGAAGAGAGGGAAGAGAGAGGGAGAAGAACATTTTACGCAGCTGGAAAGACAATAGGGGCAGAAGGAGAGAATGGCAACACCAGCTTCGTGAAGAATGCATTTTCAGCTCTGAACACACTGGCACACTGGCAGTACGTGTAGCAAATCAAGAACACAAAGATTGCTTACATTAATCTGAATATTTGGATAAATTACCTGAACAGATAGCACAATGACTGTCACGGGTGTTTCCTTTCTTCCCCTCTCAATATATACAGAGTTCAGCGCAGACAGCATCGTTAGAGAAGGCAGGAAGACTTTTAAACATAATATTGGAACAGATGCAAGACAGGCAGTTCTTCATATACAAAGATGGCACGACCGAGCCACCTCCTGGGAGCTGGGGGCTCCTTGCTCAAGCCTCCCGTGTGCACTCACCGAGTGACAAGCACACAAAGGAAAGCAGAGAGGAAGCACAGGCTGAGTTCTCAGGAAGACCGTGTTCTTAGTCCAATGTTATCTCAAGAGCAGGAGTAACCCAGAGGGAGGTTTTCTCCCCACCCAATTCTGACTAGATTTTCTGTGCCAAAAGGACAAATGTGAAGTCAACAATAGTTATCAGGGAGTGATTCAAACCGGGCAATTTCCAGGGCTGTCATAGGGAGAGATCAGACACCCAGCCTAATGTCCTGGACCACAACACTATATGGTAACAACTGACCCCTATAAGGCCGGACTGGCGGGAGGCAGGGACCGGGATGCGCCTCCAGAATATCAGAAATTAGTCTGTTTGATGCATGTGAATCTGAGTGTGATTTCCAAACTTCCTCAAAATCTAAAACACTTCCTGAGAGTCTGGAGTGGCTCACATGTCAGGGACTGAGGAGATAAGCTGAAGACAAATGACACCTTTTAGAGACCACCAGTTAACCTCCTCAGCTTGCTAATGATAAAAATATTAACTCTTCCTTTAAACCCACACTAAAAAAAGGACTATCCAACTTTCCATTTTTTTGAAACCTACCTTTCCTTCTTTTAAAAATGTTAATTTAACAGTTAAAAACAATGTTTTCTACAGTGTGACCGGAGTTAGAAAAAGATAGGGCTGTAAGATGACTGGAGGTAGGGGATATAAGGAAAAGAAAGAAACCTGTAAAGGAAAGAAGGGCTCAAGTAATTTTTGAAAAGTAAGAAGACGAAAATGGGCCTCTAGTCAGTGAATTTAATTTTTCTGCCTTGATATTAACCATCATACCTTAGGTTTCATCCATTTGGAGCCTTCCTTTCTAGGGTTCTATCTTCGTGGCCAGTCCCAAGCCAGTTGCAGCAGCTTGGTGCAGAAACCATGACTTAATTCTTTCCTGCACCCCTAACACCTACTCTGCCAGCACCTGGTGACGGCACACATCTGCACGTCTTGCATAAATCAATGAATCACCGCTTTGCCTCTCCCCCTCTTAGTTTACGTGTGCTCACAGATGCATATTAACCATAAAAAGGAACATGATAGCCACACAACACATTGTAGGAAGGTAAACTTGATGTTACTTAGTCAATACAAGTGCAAACCAAATATAAGAATCATGATATAAATAATTTGAGGATTATTCTCACTGTTTCCTCCTCCTTCCTTCCTTTCCCTCCTTCCTATATGCGCTGATATTTATTATCCGTAGGGCACTAAGATTGCAGAATGACAGAAGAACCTTAAGGTAACCGAGGGCAATTCTTGGCTTATCGTGAAGTTGTTCTATCATATTCTTTTTTTCCCTTTTATTTCTTTAGAGAGATAGAATGGGGGTGGGCAGGAGCAGAGGAAGAGGGAGAGAGAGAGAGAGAGAGAGAATCTTAAGCAGACTCCACACCCAGTGTGGAGCCTAACACAGGGCTCCATCTCACAATCCTGAGGTCATGACCTGAGCTGAAATCAAGAATCAGACACTTAACCGATGGACCCACCCAGGTGCCCCCCCCTTTTAAAATTTATTTATTCATTTATTTATGACAGTCACACAGAGAGAGAGAGAGAGAGAGAGAGAGGCAGAGACATAGGCAGAGGGAGAAGCAGGCTCCATGCACCTGGAGCCCGACGTGGGATTTGATCCCGGGTCTCCAGAATCGTGCCCTGGGCCAAAGGCAGGTGCCAAACCGCTGCACCACCCAGAGATCCCTGCCCCCCCCCCTTTTTAAAGATTTTATTTATTTATTCATGGGAGACACAGAGAGAGGGGCAGAGACACAGGCAAAGGGAGAAACAGGCTCCCTGCAGGGAGCCTGATGTGAGACTCGATCCCAGGACCCCAGCGTCATGCCCTGAGCCAAAGGCAGATGCTTAACCACTGAGCCACCCAGGCATCCCCAGGTGCCATTGTTCTATCATATTCTTGATAGGAATCCTATGGCCTCTGGCTGAACATGAGCAGTGATGAGGAACCTATTATCCCTCGAGGCCTCCTGTTTTATACGTGCACCTATGAGCATCAGGATGCTCTTCCTTATCGTTTGGCACAAATATGGGTCCCCGTAACTCCTATTTATTGGTCCTGCTTCTAACCTATAAATAAGGAATAATTCTAAGCCCTCCACATCATGGTCCTTAAAAATATCTGAAGTCATGTATCATGTCCATCTTTAATCTTCTTTCTCTTTTCTTAGTCTAAGTTCCTTTGTTTTTTCTCATGATTCCTTATGTATCTGGACCTCCCTCCAGATATAGGATGCTGGTGATGGGATTATCATATTCCAAAAATGTGAGTCAGGCCTGGGGAGGGGACTGTTACTAGCAATTTACAGACTATGGTTTGTGGAATATTTGAGGGGTGTGTGTGGCAGCAGTTCCGAGAGGTTTATTTTCAGAAAATTGGACAAACCGTTCAAACAAAGAAAACCCACCTCCCCTGTCTCCAGACTTGTGGTTTTCAAACCTAAGCTTCCATCAGAAACAACTGGAAGGGAACACAGATAGGTCTGGTCTCCCAAGAGTTTCTGATTCAGCAGGTGTAAACCAAGCCCTGAGAACCTGCATCCCTAACAAATTCCCACGTGATGCAGGTGCTGCTGGCCCTGGACCACACAGGCAGAAACATGGATGTTGACAATGAATTGATGCTGAGATGCATTACCAGTTAGGGATAGAAGGCTCAATGTTACCTGTAAGTCATACAGGTCAGGCCTGAGACTAGAGTGACGTACCTATGAGGGGCACCTGCCTAGGGCTCAAAGTGTAAGAAAGATACTCATTCTTAGGGCGCCTGTAAGTCCTGGGCCATGCAGAGGAAGAGCCTGTTGCAAGCAAGCCTACGCCATGTGAGCTGCTGGCTGACATGGTTTTCATGCTGCAACGTGGCCTCTTTGGTAGGTGGAATATTGACCCTCAAGGATGTAAGGGGTTCCTAGTTTCTCTACCAATCCTAGTGACTACTTCCTCCAGTTATAAATGTCTCCCAAACCCTACTCGCAAAAAAAGAGTCTGTGAAATTTTGGGCAATGTGTAGCTTTTTTTTTTTTTTAAAGATTTTATTTATTTATTCATGAGAGACACAGAGAGGGAGGCAGAGACATAGCCAGAGGGAGAAGCAGGCTCCCTGTGGGGAGCCTGATGCAGGACTCGATCCCAGGACCCTGGGATCACACCCTGAGCCGAAGACAAGACGCTCAACCACTGAGCAACCCAGGTGTCCAAATTTTGGGCAATATTATAACAGGGTGACATTCTAATAAAAATTTAGAACCAAAATGTACAAGGGTAGATTTTAAAGTTTCATTCAAATCCTGAAAATATTAACATTGAATTTCTTTTCCAAAAGAAGTGAGATCACATAAAGGACGGCAGGTTGTTCTACGTAAAGGTTGAGATCCACGAACTATTTCCATCTCATTTCCATCCTCAAAGGCTTTCCCGTTTCCTAGGAGACAGGCAGTTCTGTAAATAAGCGGTTCTGCATCACAGAAGGTACTGAGCAGAGAGGTCCAGGAATGGGCCTGCCAGCCGACTACCGTGCTAGTACAGAGGATGCAGAGGTCCCAAGCTACACACGTATGTTAATGATTGTGTGCTTCAAGTATATTTATTCAAGAGTTATTGCGTCTCTGTCTGAGAAGTCTGAACTTGGCAGCTGGACATTCCAGATAAAGAAGAATCACAGGGAGAGACCAGAGGTGGCAATGTTGTTCACCAGCTGCAATACTTTCCTCCATGGCCGTTGGTGGCCCACAGAAACCACTGCTCCCCCTAAAAATCTCACTCTTTTACATTAAAGAAATTCAATATCAAGTTTGGCAGGAACTTGAAGGATTCTTCTGTTCCATCCACTGACTCCAGGTAGAACTTCACTCTCATAAACAAGTACTAGCAATAAAATATTTTTGTAGGTCTCTAAGGAAGGTTTCGTGGGGTGGCCTGTAAGTTGCTGTTACAGACTGCATGTCTGTATCCCCTTCAAATTCATATGTTGAAACACCAGATGCCAACATGATAGTATTTGGAGTTGGGAACTTTGGGGGTGATTAGGATTAGATGAGGTCACCAGGGTGGAGCCCCATGATGGCATGAGAGTCTTATAAGAAGAGACAGGGGAGATGACTTTTCTCTCTATCACAGGAGGGCACGACCAGAAGATTGTCATCTGGGACTCAGGAAGAGGACCCTCCCCTAAGAGCCCAACCATGCTGGCACCCTGATCTCAAGACTTCCAGGCTCCAGAGCTGAAAGACACAAATGCCTTTTTTAAAAAAATTGAAGCCAGGGGCACCTGGGTGGCTCAGTGGTTGAGTGTCTGCCTTTGGCTCAGATCGTGATCCCAGGGTCCTGGGATTGAGTCCTGCATCAGGCACCTCACTGAGAGTCTGCTTCTCCCTCTGCCTGTGTCTCTGCCTCTCTCTGTGTGTCTCATGAATAAATAAAATCTTTTTTAAAAATTAAAAAAAAAAAATTGAAGCCAGTCAGGCTATAGTACTCTGTTGTAGGAGCCCAAACTAAGAGAGTTGCTTATTAGTGGAGCTCTTTGTGTCAAATGATAGTTATTTACATTTCTTTCCCTTTGTCCATTTCAGTCAAATTAATGACTTGTTAAAAGAGAGAAACACCCTCCAGCTGGTTTTCTAGGAATCTGTAGTGTCCCCCTTCAGGGTGTGCTCGGTGCTGGGGCTGCTTGGCAGCTCAGATCCCAGCCCAGGAAGATAGGGTCTGAAGTCCTTGTTTAGAGCGACAGAGAACTTTAAGGCTCTTCAGGACTGAGCAAGTGCCCTGTTCCAGAAGAGGGAAGGGAGAAACTAAGGCAGAGCCCTGGCCTTTTTCGTTAAGTCTATAGCTTCTGGGGCAAGGATGGCCTTTCTCTCTGGGTGACTGGATGGATAATACTGGAATCTAGACACACTGTATGTATTTCAAATGATCTATTTCTTACACCTGGATGGATTTCTTAAGTTAGAAGGAGGAGGCTTGGGTTTTAGTCCTATGTGCATCTATATAGCACCTTTACCCATGTGGATTTCAGTTTATTCATCTACAAAGCTAGGGATTTAGATTATATACACATAAGGTCTTATGTACCTCTTAAATTGTCTATATGTCTTTGATTTTGGAGTAGTAAATGTAAAAGCTACCCAAATTGTGTTTTATCTGTTAGTGAAGAAACTGCTAAGATGTCACCTTCTCTCTGTACAAGACAAATGGACATTTCCCATCAGTAGCTTTGCTGTAGCCCTCTGCTAAAAGATGTCCACCCGCCCACCAAATTGTGCATTCTGGGCTTGTCACACAACCTGAGCCTGTCACTGCACGTCACTGGGTTAATTTGTCCTAATCCTGTCAAGTTCATAGCCTTGTGGATGAGTTTTCCTATTGGCAAGCTGAAGGCTGATTAATGGGCAATTAGAACAGGTAACACAGAGGTAGAGAGAGTCGGCAGGAGGGGATGGATGAATATTACCTGGAGTAATTCACTACATTCGAATCAGAAAATATTAACCTCCTTTCAGGAAAACACATGGTGGTGCTGAACTTGCAGAGTTCAAATACCAAGGAGCTAGAAAAATGGAGCTTCAGGATGACGAGAGCATTTGTAACAGAAGCTTCAAAACCACCCAGCCCTTCAGTGATTGGTGCCTTGACATCCCGTGAGTGGATGGGTCAGTTCCCTCTGAACAAAATGTTCAGCCCCAAACTAGCTGGTGTAATTTCCAGCTTGCTGACTGGAAATCTAAGTGGAGCCCAATTATTTCCCTGACAAGAAAAGTCTGCCTAGGGATGCACCAGAAATGATCAGGAAACCTACTTTGCTCCTTGAGGCCTTTTCCCTGTTTTGTATTTTCAGTTCTCATGGCCCAGCTTCTTCAGACACTGCACACAAAGACTACACTGACCGGGATCAAGTTTAAAAGTGCAGCCTCTATTTTGGTGAGTAAAGAAAGACTGCCTTGAAATTAAGAAGAGTCTACTGTACAGTCTCCATTTCTAAAACTTTGTCTCTTAATCATCTTTTCCTAATCATAGAGTCTTTTATTTATTTATTTGAGAGAGAGAGAGTGAGAGAGTAAGCACATGAGTGGGGGAAGGGGCAGGAGCAGAGGGAGAAGCAGACTCATCATTAAACAGGGAGCCTGATGTGGGGCTCGATCCCAGGACCCTGAGATCATGACCTGAGCTGAAGGCAGACACTTAACCGAGTGAGCCACCCAGGCTCCCTGAGTCTTTTATTTTTAATTGGTCTTTTATAATTGGAAGTTTTTTTGACTGAGGGTTCCCCTGGATTCACTTGAACCAGAGCTCATTCAAAGCCAAGTATATGCCATGCCAGTGTACTGGAAGGCTCCAGCTCACAAGGTGGATATACTCTGTGGTTAAGAAAAGAAGGAGGAAAAGAAAAAGGAAAGGGTTGGTAGCCACTTCCATGATCCTGCTAGTCTTCACAGGTGTCATTACCATAGAGACTCCAATAAATGGACCTCCTGTTCTGACATTGCCAGAATGGTTGGTGTTTCGGCAGAACAGTTGCATGTGGTCGTAACAAGAAAAAATTCAAAATGTGCAGTTACTACTTGCTAAATATCATTATTAAGCATGTTGTAGGCATTTTGCTGGTCACTGTAGCAATATTGTCTCCCTTGATCCTCAGGTTGGTTCTCTGAGGGAAGTATTATTATCTCCATTTTTCAGGTAATGAAATGGAGTCTTTGAGAGTTAAATGATTTGTGACAGGTCATATGACTAGGAGGCAGCAGGATCAAGAATAAGCACCCAGCTCTATCTGACACCAAATCTTGTGCTCTTTCAGTCCTTTCTCCTGAGCCTCCAGAATAGAGCCTTTCTTTCTTTCTTTCTCTCTCTCTTTCTCTCTCTCTTTCTCTCTCTCTTTCTTTCTTTCTTTCTTTCTTTCTTTCTTTCTTTCTTTCTTTCTTTCTTTCTTTCTTTCTTTCTTTCTTTCTTTCTTTCTTTCAGATTTTATTTGACAGAGAGAGAGAGAGCCAGAGCACAAGCGAGGGGAACAGAGAGGGAGAAGCAGGCTCCCCACTAAGCAGAAAGCCCAGCTCAGGGCTCTGTCCAAGGACCCTGGAACCATGACCTGAGCTGAAGGCAGACACTCAACCTATGGAGTCACCTAGGCACCCCCAGAATAAAGCATTTTGTTGTCAATTTTACCTGTCAGTATTATTGATTTTCCATTTTCAATTCTGGTCATAGTGATGCAGAAGCAAAATATGTGAGTTCATGTGTCTCCTCTTTACTCATAAAAATCTGGTTTATGATTATTTGGGCACATTTGTCTTTAGTATCTTTTTAACACATGCATCAGTTTAATATCAAAGCAGAAGCTTTATGTATTGGGCCCTTGGTACCAATATGTTTAGATTATGTATAGCTCTGAGCCTGTTTTACTGTAATAGGGCCTCATTCTCTCAAATATATCCATCAACCATCCATCAGTGTAATATACATCCCTCATTTAAGAATACATTTCCATCATACCTTTTCTCACTCCACTTTCTATTACCACATATGGCAATTACAAGTTTAAGAATCAGAAGGCTATAAAGTGAATAATCTAAAAATGATTAATTTTGCCATTAGAAAGCTGTCATTTCTGTTCTTATGAACTGATAATAATAAACCTTGTCATTCCCTTCCTTATTTTCTAGGCTATGGGCTTTGTAGGAGTTTGCTAGGGCTGCCATAGCAAAGTACCACAGGCTGGGTGGCTTCCAAAATAGAGATTTATTGTCTCAGAGTTTTGGAGGCCAGAAGTCTCAGATCAAGGTCAGCAGAAGTATGAAGACTGTGAGGAGGAATCTAGGGGTTCTCTCTAGCTTCTGGGGGTTTGCTGGCAATCTTTGGCTTTTTTGACTTGTAGGTACATTGCCTTGATCAGCCTTCATGTTTACATGGCATTCTCATTGCCTATGTGTGACCAAACGTCTCCTTTTTATAAGGATACCAGTTATATTAGATGAAGAGCCAATCTCCTAATAATCTAGTATGACTTCATTCCAACTTAACGAATTACATCTGAAACAACCCTATTTCCAAATAAGATCACATTCTAAGATTCTGGGGAGTAGGACTTCAACATCTGCAGTTTGAGGGACATCCTTCAACCCATAACAGGCTAGTTGGATAGCAGGTGTCTCAGTGTATGGGAAGCTTAGCAGCTGATCCACTCTCAGGGATCCCTACTGGGGAGCAGGGACCACTTCCAACACCAAGGAAGCACTTAGGAGCACCCAGGTCTGCCACCATGGAGCTCACAGGATGGGCTGGAACCATGTGTAAAGATATACCTTGTGATGCAAGGGAAGAAGTGCTATTTTGGAGCAGTGAGCACCAAGCACTAAATCTGCCTGGAATTGCTGGGGAAGACTTTCACAAGATGCCCCCTATTCCTGATCAATGAATGGCTTCTCAAACCCCCAAAACAAGCGTCAAAGTTTAAATATGACTCACTGTTATTTGATATCTGAGTATTCTTGTACTTCTTAGCAGCTAAATGGGGGAAAATGCTTATGTTAGGGGAGAGCATGAATCAAGTTTTAAAGAGTAGGTTTCCCAGTCTCTTTGCATAACATTTTGTTCTTTTGGTGGCTTGGTGATTTGGTGAGGAATAAGCCTGAAGGACAATGTGATGGATGGAAAACTGTTTAGTCTACAGGCACACCTTCATGTTTTCTGGTTTCACCTTTCTTGGCAATAGAAGTCAAATCTCGTTTGAATCAATATATTCCAGTGTAAATAACAGCCATAGGAAAAGGATTTATAATACTCAGGCTGATAGGTTGCTCATGACAAACAATATGGGTACTCTTAAATGCTTATACTACAAGGCAACAAGCATTTCCTTAGTGGCTTGCCACAGTGAGATCTGACTTGGATTTGTAGTAACCACCCCACATTTTATAGATTATAATTTGTTTTATCCACCACATAGCACTGATTAGTTTCATCCCCCTGAAGCAGGGGATGATGTTCATGCACTATATCTGAAGTTTGTATCTAAGGCAAAGGCAATGACTGTTTAATTAATTCCTGCAGGATGACAGTGCACTTTTAAAATGTAACAGCTACCATTATAAAGGTACCATAGATATTTCTTGAAATAAGGAAAACATCATATTTTTAAGTGTTTTATATGTTGCTGGAAATCAGCCTCTTTTTACTTTTTTTCAAAAATAATTTTAAAAATTATTCTATCTTACTCTGGAAACATAATCATCACACTCAAATCACAGGACAAGACAACAGCTTTTTAACTAACCTATGGTTTAAATACATGAACACTTCCCACTTCCTGCACCCCATGCTCTTTCTCTTTGCAATTTCATTCTTTTCATGATTGAAAAGTACCCTAAAGCATGCTGGTAGAACCTTTGTAAGAGGTGAGGTACAAGGTGTGTATTTAAATGACACTTATATTCCTGTCATTGTGGCAGAGATTCTCTAAGAGTGCAGAATTGGTTTTGGATATCCTCATCAGAAATATTCTTTCCCATGGCAGCACTTCCTTGTTACTAAGTACTTAGACAGTCACTGAGCTAGCACCCTCTCCCCACACCAGCTCCCCATGAAAAGCAGAGCAGGTACTGTCCCATGCAGGTCTTCAGGCTGAAAATGCATAGGGGATAAATATTCTGAAAAGTTAAATGTATTCATTTGGAAAATTTGTCATATATAGAAAAATAATTTAGTACATTCGAGGATCCAGGTTATTCAAGTAATGAGAAGGACACTTGGGTATGTTTAAGGTTTTGACAGCGGGTAACTTAAGCTCTCCACCTGTATTTCTAACTGCTTCCCTATCTCTCCACATGGGTGTCCTGGGGGCCCTTAAACTTGACATGATCAAATTTAAAATCCTGGATTGTCCCTTTCCTCTACCAGACATTTAATACATTTAATACATGGTGAATACTTAATACATTTAATACATTTTGATTTCTGTTTTTTAAAGGTGAGTGATGTCTCTACCCACTTAGCTACCCAAGCTCAAAAGTTGACTGTCTTTTACTCCACCCTTTCCTTTATATTGACAACCACTTTTACCAAACTTCCTTCTTTCTCTTTCCAAGTGTTTCCTGATCTGTTACATTCTCTTCACTCCCTTCATTCCTGCCTAAGTTTAGACCTCAGCATCTCTCCCATGGACATGGAACCTAGAACTGGCCTCCCCATACATACTGCCTTCTCCATCTTCTACTCAGATCTGGTTTTTGTGCTGCCAAATGCACAACAAAAGTGACATCGCCTTCCACTTCAACTCCTCTGTTTAGAGGGTAAAGTTCGAATATCTCAGGTGGGCAGACAATGTCTTTTCCCATCTGGCCACAACCTCCTTCCTAACCTTATCTTCTCCTTTGCTTGACTCTTTATTATGAAAAAGATGATGGGCTTTCATACCTCTATGGAATCTCCTCTGCCTGTAATTCTTCTATTTTCTCTCCTATTAAATACCATTTAATCTTTTCAGACCAAGTTGATTCTACCCTTTATTGGTCAAACCTGTCAAGATTTTCCTAACTGTCCTTGGGCATAATTACTTCCTCCCTCTTTGTGCACACAGCATCTTATGCATCCCTTATTCTTGCTTCTAACAGAATTAATGTGTAACTCTTAATTAGTTTCCTCTCCTAGGTTATTCATTCCTTTAGGGCAGAAATTGGGTCTTATTTATTTTTTAATTTCTGGAGCTTGTCTGAAACATGGTGAATACTTAATACATTTTTGATGAATGAATGAATGAATGAATGAAGTCAAGCCTACCATTTATTTCACATTAGAAGCTGTTCTCCCCCCACCCTCCCCTGCCTTTTCTTTTTAGATTGCTATTCTAGATATTGAATAAGGTAGGGAAACCTGTCCTATTAAGTCTTATTATATAACTATATAGTATTGACAAAGAAATTGACAATTTGAACAATGGAACAGAATAGAGAGCCCAGAAATAGGGCCAAAAACTTGAGACATTTCTGCCATTGTTATCAGCGAGGAAAGAATAGAGTTTTCAATAAATGGGGCTAGAGCAGTTTGTTATCCATATGGAAAAAGGATGAAATTGGATGCCTGTCTCTGATCATATGCAATATTTAATCCCAGGTGAATTAAAGACTTAAAAGTGAAAAGCACAACTATTAGTATGAGACTTTAAAAAGACAATATAGGAAAATATATTTATTATCAAAAGGAATTTATTAGATAAGAAATAAAAAGCAGAAAATCTAAGGGAAAAAATTGAAATATGCCACATTCAGCTTAGGAAAGTTTGTTCATGAGTTAAATAAAAAAGTGAAAAGAGAAACCATAAACCTGGGAAAGATATTTTTTAATGCACATAACTAAATTCCCATACACTATTTAGCACATCACTCTCAAATATGAACAGGCAGAAATGGATCTCCAGACTTTGAGACAGAGATCAAGAAAACAAAAAGGAAGGTGAAACAATTCTGAGCATGTAGAGAACATGTTAGAAAAAGAAACTTTGAGATTCTCAGGTATGCAAAGAACCATATCTATTAAATAGCAGAATGCTATAAAAAAGAAATAGTCCAAGAAAAGAAAGAGCTCTTGGGAAATGTAAAAGCTTGATGGCAGAAATGAAAAGCTCATTTGGGGAATAAGAAGAAAAGTTGAATAAATCTTTCAGAAAAAATAGAAATTGACAAAGGGAATGAAAACAGGAGAAAAAAATAGGGAAACAAAAAGATTGGACCAGGAAATCCAACATCTTAAATAATAATCATTCCATAACAATAGGACAGAAGAAAACTATTAATAAAACAGTTGAAGGAAAGTTCTTCAGAACTGAACATGATTTTCCAGATTGAAAGACTCACCAAGCACCCTGCAGAATGGATGAAAACAGCCCCTATCTTGGAATGGTGCATGATCATGAACTTTCAATATATTTACAACAAAGAGAAGGCCCTACAATCTTGCAGAGAAAACTACAACTTTCATCCAAAGGATCAAGACACAGCAAAGCTCTAGACTTTTCAGTAGCAAGACTGGTAGTTGATGTCTTCAAAATTCCAAAGGAAGATAATTTCCAACCTAGATTTTTATAACCAGTCAACAAAGACACTTCTAGATTTCCTGTATCAAAATTTACCATCCATACATCGTTTCCTACAAAGCTACTGGCACATGTGCTCCAGCAAAACAAGGATGTAAACTAAGAGAAAGAAAGATCTGGAACTTAGGAGATCCACTGCAACAGAGAAGCAAAGATAGACTGTAGAATGACAGTTTCTAGAATGAAATATCTAATGACACCTGTGAACCTTCCAGATTGGAACAGGTTGGAAAATTTCTACAAGAAGGTGAAAATAATAGACTATTTAATAGGTTTTAACATTTTATTTTATTTTTTAAAGATTTTATTTATTTATTCATGAGAGACAGAGAGAGAGAGAGAGGCAGAGACACAGACAGAGAGAGAAGTTCCCCAGGATCATGCCCTGGGCTGAAGGTGATGCTAAACCACTGAGCCACCTGGGCTGCCCAGGTTTGAACATTTTAAAAAGAGATTTACAAAACAGGGGGAACTTTGTGAGTTGAATTCATTATGGGCACATAGAAAACTAAATGAATAAAAAAGTAAGTTAATTTTAATTTTAGGGAAAACTCAACATTGTGCAGTAAATTTGTACCATGTAGTGAGGCTATGGATGGTGTTCACATAGTCGTAATTATATGAACTCCAACTAGTGATCTAGCCATATATTATCTAACTGTTGACAAAAGTCTACTGAGGGGAGGATCCAGGCAATGGAGAGTCAGTATATAGGTGGTGAGATAGGACATGTATGAAAGAACCAAGTTCTAATATTTCAAAGTGGGAATAGATAAGTATTTTTTAAAACTGAAAAAGCCAATGAGTAGTAATATAAGCATATTATTTAAAGATATATAGGTAAATAATGGATTTTAAAAATCCATGTAAAAAGCTGAAATTGGGAGTGGATACTGAGGTGGGAACTGTTTTTTTTTTTTTTTTAATGTCAAGACTTGTGGTACAATTTGCCTCTTTATGTGTTTTTGTGTAACCTGAATTAAAGTAACAACTGAATTAAAAATAATAATGAAAGAATGTACAGTATAACATATTTTATAAAGTGTAAAACCGAGCAACATATTGTTTAGATATGAAATATGTATGTAGAAAACCATAATTAAATGAAAGAAAGGGGCACCTGGGTGGCTCAGTTAGTTAACCATCTGCCTTCCACTCAGGTCATGATCACAGGGTCCTAGACTGAGCCCTGCATCCAGTTCCTTGCTCAGCTGAAAGCCTCATTCTCCCTTTCCTTTTGCCCCTCCACCTTGATCATGGTCTGTTTCTTGTTCACTCTCTCTCAAATAAATAAATGAAATCTTTTAAAAAGTGGACAAAATGGGGTGTCTGGGTGGCTCAGTTGGTTAGGCATTCAACTCTTGATTTAGGCTCAGGTTATGAACTTGAGGTTCTTAGATTGATCCCTGTATCAGGCTCCTTGCTCAGTGGGGAGTCTCTTTGCGATTCTCTTCCTCTCCTTCTCTCTGCCCCTGCTCCTCCTTTCATGCTCTCTAAAATAAATAAATAAAAGAAATAAAGAAAAAAAATGACAAAGTGGATAGAATAAAAACAACATTGAAAATGCCAGGATAACAATTACAAGGAGGAGGGATCAGAAGGGGAAGGGACTTTCAGGCTACCTCGAAAGTAATAAAAATGTTCTATTTCTTAAGCTGAGTAATGAATTCATGTGTCTCTTTTTATGATTCTGTTTCATAACTAGAGTATATATAAATTATATACATACATTAGTTATATGTATTTAGCATCATATAAAACAAAGGATACTGCTTTTGCATAATGCGTTAATAAAAACTTAAGAGAATTTATCTGTAGCTTCATTTCAGCCTTTAACAGTAAAATTTAGAAAGTTCACAGAGATGACCATTACAGGTAACAGCATCATGAGGTAGATCTATTATCAGCCAATTGATAAGAACTTAATTTAATGGGGATTTTTCATATTGCAGTTAAAAGAAATTAAAAAATAATTCTCAACTTGTCTTCCTTTGAACTAACTAGAGAATGCCATTATTTACACTTGTGGTTTTTGTCTTTATTTGGGTTCTACTTGAGATTAATTGTGGCCAGTCCCACACTTTCACCTAACTGTTCTTTATGTTAACCTAAGCTACTCCACTACCCATTAGCACCAAGTGCCATTAGCAGTTATATTACCTTCTTGACTACTCAAGCTGAACTCGTCTGTAATAACAATGAGATAGACTGTTAGGAGAAATTCATCTTACACAGCACTGCTGAAAAACACCTCTAAGGTTTCCCCAAGTGATATAAAATGCTCCAAAAGTTATAACAAGAGAACATCCAATCTCCCCAAATGGCTCTAGTTGTCAGTAGCTTTATTTGCAATACCAATTGTTGGAAAGTAATGTACTTTTATCCAAGTTTCAAGCTGTACTTACTGGTACTCATTTGCACAGCTTGAGAGATATTTATTGGGATGACATTGAATTGAGCTTTCAATATTTCTGATTTACATCTTCTCTTTGAGATAGGACATCTCTGACATAGCAAGAATCAAAAATATGTCTTTGAAATATGTATTGTCATTTGCCTATAGGGCTTTATTTGGTAGGGTAAAACTATGACAAGGCTAATTAGACTCCCTCTTTGCCTTTCACATTTTGGGATTTTTTAATATTAAAGAACAAAAACTTACTTGTTAAGGCAATATTCAACACTTAACGGCCCAACAAATATTTATTAAATAGATCTCCGACATAAATAGCTCTAATAAGTTATTTTCCTATTCGCTGACACAAAGGGGGTGGGGCAACCAAAACAGCTGTCAGACTAAGAAGGCTGTTGTCACCCTCAATTATATCCCTTTGCTAGACAGCTCTGGCCTGGCACCTGTTTTGTTTCCCTTTCTTTTTTTTTTTATTTATTTTTTTATTTTTATGGAGAGCTACTTTACTCTCCTCCCTCTTATATTGAAAGAAAGGCAGGAGGGGAATGGAACAATAATTTAGTTGAAGGTCAACTAGGGCACCCTGCTAATGGCTCTCTCTCCTCCCGTGACTGATTGCCTGAGAATAGGAAATCAGCCCAAATCTATGGTTGTGATCAGGGGGCAAAAGCTGTAATGTTGGTGAGCGAGCACGTGCTACTTACTGCCTTTTTCCCTTTGGAGAAAAATAATTACTACATTTAACTGACATACTTCATAGCAAATACCTTCTTCAAAGCTCATCAGTGTGAAGGATGCAGCACAGCAGAGCTGTGATGAAAATACACCACCGTCAGACCCTCTACGTACCTCCCCACATCCTCTTTGCGCTGGGTTCTCTCTGGTCTGCCTTGACCCAAAGCAATTCTCCAAACTATGAGTGAAGGGTGCGCATGAGGGTGGGTGCACCCAGGTAAGCTGTGTCTCCCTCTGCTTGTACGAACTGCAAGAAGTGACTCAGTTCTAAGAACAGGCAGGACTCATGATGGGGAGGGAAAAAGCCATCCTGAGAGACTGATCGTGCCTGGAGCCTTGGCATCCAGTCTAAACCACGTCTGTTCTTCTGCACAGGATGCATGCCAGGTTACCTAGCAGCACCAGTGGGAACTAAGCCAGAGACAACTCCCCTGAATGTCAGACTATCACAGGTGCCACCCACCTTGAGGGGGCACAACAGGAAGTGAGTTAGGGAAATAATTATGACAGAAAAAAACCAACAACAATGTCCTTCCGCTTCACGAAATGCTTACACACTGGTAATCTCCCACTTTAATTGACCCTTACGTCTGGGGCAGAGCAGATTATTGTCTTCATTTTAGAATGAAGAAACAGATTTAGAGTAGCTGAGGTCATATATGAGGTCCTACAAAGGTGAGAGTTATTAGCTAACTCAGTTCCCATCTCCTCTTGGAAGATGGAGAAACTTCCAGCTCAACTTTTCGTATTTGATACTGGAAAATATTAGATCCTGATGAAATTGGCTTTTTTTGATAGTCTTTGAATTTTCCCCCTTTACTAACACCATTCAATGACTATGGTAGGTGATAGATTCTTAGAGCTGCCAAGAAAAAAACCCATAATGATCACCAACTACAAACCACTCTGAGTTCTTGTGCTTCCACAGGGCTCTGAGAGTCAAGAACATTTTATATTTTCCAAATCTATTGTTTAGTTTTTAGGGATGTGTTTGGTTAGTAACTTAATAGTCTTTTACTTTTCCCTCTTCATTTATTAAATGAAATGGGTCCAATTCACCTGACATGACAACTTGTTAGCCATAAAGTGCTAAGCATATTTATACTTTGGCTTTAGTCTAGAAAATGAAAGACCATAACATTTCCTTCAATTAAAAAAATGCAGATACAATGTTAAAATAATAAAAGAACTCATAGAGTAGGCTTGTTTAGGAAACAATATATTCAATAAAACACATAGTGACAACTTTAGAAATACTTAATTGGAAAGGTCACTCCATTGTTTGTTGCCCAGCAGTAACAGATTATGAAGTGGAGTCACTAAACCCTGTAGCCAAATATTTAATCTGTAGTTTGCACCTAACCCTGTGTCTAACCCAAATAAAATACTCAGTCAATATCTGTTTTCTGAAAAATAACTAATTGTGTATATTTTATAGAATACATCCATCATTAGTAATTTCATAATACTTTTAAATGGATTTAGCAAAATGAATATTATCAATTTAGTATAAATATTTGGACCTATGGACTATGAAAAGTATTTAGGCCACCCAAAGGATAAATAAGTAGACATAGAGTCTTTGCAGCATGATTTTAGTTTTAGAAGAAATTAGTCTATCTTTAGACTATTCTTATGGAACATTCCCTCACGTCATTTTTGTTCTGTGCCTACCACTCACTGCTTGTGCTGTGCAGTGTTCTCTCCAGAAACCAATAACGTCCTTGCTGGTTCAAAAAGTAATGGCTCTACTGAGCCCCCTGGTGTCTGGTTTGTTTCATCACAAAATTTGGTATGTCCTAAATTCTATCTTCATTTTGCTCTGAAATACTGAGTTGACTATTAATATGATCATATTATTATGATATAAAAAAGCAAAAATCTCAAATTCAGAGAGCACCTTAACCTCTGAGATCCTTTCTTCCACTACCAATCCAATCTCAGTCTATTCATAAGTCTCCAAAAGATTTTTAAAAATGCATCGAATAATTATTCTGTCCACTGTAAGGGTGATATATGGCATAGTACCGATTCATCATTTTTTCTGTGCTCACAATTTAGTTAGACTATCTCAGGGCTTAGGACAAAAGCAAACATAACTTCATTAGACACATGCCATACAATTTTATAAGACATTCATTCTTTCCTGTGGACATCAAGTGAGCTCACAAATAACACAAACTGTGTAAAATACATTCACTTTTATTCTGATATGATATTCCATATTATAGGCTATTTTGTAACTTTAGAATTGCTGTTCCCAGTGGTGGTATAATCCAGTTGATAATTTGATTTTCCTTTTGTTCCCACAGCCCCAAATGGACTACAAATATAATATAATCAGTCCCCAACATATGAATGAGCAGTGTTCCAAAAGTTTATATATGTGTTGGAACTCAAAATGCATTTTCCCACAGAAACAGTTTCTAAAAAGTGACAATTACTTTTCAAGGATAATCCTCTAAAACCAATTTAACTCATATTGAACTAGAAATATTTTACCAACAATATCTTTTCTACTATAGCTGGGCAATATTTATGAAACTATTTCTCTGAGAAAATAAATTCTGAGGTCTGCCTTAGGACTACCAGAAATATACCTCCTCTCCTTCAGAGCAGGAGACCCACCCAGCTTCTGACTGGGGGCTGCAAAGTGTCTGGCTTGGATGACTAGGCCAGTACTTTGTGGGGGCAGGCATGTGCATGGGGTGGGGAGAAAAAGGGAGAATGTATGTCCTTTCCCCAAATTACTACCCCTGTCCCTATTCTCTGTCATGCGAAGAGCTCCTAGTATTACATGATTTTTCATTTAGGAACATGTGAAGGCATCTATTGTATGTGGTAAACAAGGGATTAAGGAATGTATAAGAAAGCACATCCCTCACCCACTCACTTGTCAGCAGACATTTATTGATCCCTGTGATATTCTAGCTCCCTCGCCAGCTGCTAGGAATACAGAGATGAATAAGACATAGTTCTTGCTCAAGGGGCTTACATTCTAATCAGGACTGCCAGATATCTAAATAGATGTTATGATATACTACACTAAATATAGTATATATGGAAAAATAGCATATAACTTCAAGAGATCCTAGAGTATAGCTGGGGTTATAGAATAAACATATTAGAAATTAAATCAGAATCAAGAACATAATAATCAAGATGTTACAAAGAAAACTAAAAGCAAGAGCCAAATGAGTGGTATATATCATTCCTTGACCATGGAGCCCCATTTTCCCATGGAATACCCCCTAACATCTATCAGAATGCAACTGTGACATACAACACCATTCTAGGATATTCTGGTGTGGAAGAGAAAGCATAGTATATCTTCCACATAGTAAAGCAAAAAAGGGCAGAGATGGAAGACAAGGGAGGGATAAGAAAACTAGAATACCACATATCAAATAAGATTATATATCTAACTAATACATTTATGAGTCTCAAAAAGGCAGATAAGGAATCAAAAAGGAAAGAGAAGGAATTTATTCAATAAATATTTTATGAAAAATTTCAGGAATTTATGAAAAACAGAAATGTACTGATTGAAAGGGCCCACAATGTGCCCAGTAAAATAAATTAAAAAAAGATTTATACAAAGGCATATCATTGTAATACTTTAAAAAATATTTTATTTATTTATTTGAGAGAGAGAGAGTGTGCAGGAGCAGGAGAGCAGAGGGAGAGGGAGAGGCAGACTTCCTGCTTGATACCTAGACCCTGAGATCATAACTTGAGATGAAGGCAGCTGCTTAACCAACTGAGCCACCCAGGTACCCCTGTAACGTTTTAAAAAAAATATTTTATTTTTTAAGTAATCTCTCCATCCAATGTGGGGCTTGAATTCAATACCCCAAGATCAAGAGTCACATGTTCCACTGACTGAGCCAGCTGGGTGCTTCTCATTGTAACATTTTAAGGTTACAGAGAACTTTCTAAAACTTTTGAGAAAGAGGGGGAAAAACCTATATCACATATGAGGAACTGGGTATCAGAATGGCCTTGAATAATAGTACCACTAGAAAATGTAAAACAATAAAGCAAAGACTTCAGTAATCCTTAGAGAAAAATCATCTGCTGTCTAGAATATGATACTAGCCCAAACTCTCAAGTGTGAAAATTCTTAAAAAGTCAAATTTAGAGAGAAACAAGTTACGAAAATTAACCCCATTGTGATCATTCTCAGAAAGCTACTGGAGAATGTACTCCATCAAAATGAGAGAGTATATCAAGTAGGAGAAAGATATGGGATCTAGGAAACAAGAGATCTCACACAGGGGAGAAATGAAAGGTGTTCCCAGAATGACAGTGCTGATAACTTCTAGAACAAACATTGTGGGTTAGAGCAGAAGAGCAGCCAGAGGTCTAGGAGGGATATTCCCAAAGAAAAAAAGTGGAAGTTACTTTATTATGTGACTGACAATACTAGAAAGAATTTTTATAGCTATTTTGGAAAAGTTAGGGTTGGATTAGGTGGTGAGTACAAAGAAAATGAAGCAAAGAAATAAACAAAGTTAGGAGACCAAGATAATTATTAGCTGCAAAGAAAATAAAGCACCAGACAAGTCAGGTAATAATATTAGTAAACTAAATGACAGTAAACTACATGGCTCAATTGTGACTAGTACTTACATGATTATTACCATGTAACAGCATACCATTGATATGAATACAAACTGTAATTTAAATCTCATTGGAAGCATGGTGGAGAGAAGTATATGTGTGGCAGGGGCAAAAAGACAAAGATTGGGTAAAAGGAAGGCAATAAATAAGGTCTGTAATTTAAAAATAAAACTATATCCAGTTAATCATGTTATGTGCCCCCATGAGGATAAGTAGCTAAAGGATTTCAATGTGGTTGTCTCTGAAGAGTGGGAAATTAGGATTGAGGCGGGATGAGAACAGGGAACATTTATTTTCCTTTATTGGGTTTATAGCACTATTTATTTACTGGAACTATGTATGTATCCTGCTTTGTTAAGTACAAAAATTAAATTAAAAAAGGACTATGATAGCAATTTGGAATATGCTGATGGTATAAAATGCAGACAATAATATTGTGTCAAGTCTTTGAATGCCAACCATGTAAAAGGAACATTTAAACATAAAAATAGCTGGTTTTTAGCTATAGTGGCATTTAAAATGGGCAGTCTGATGCCATCAGCAAGGAGCCGTCACTCTGAAACTTGCAAGTTAACAAGAGCCACTGTGAGGAATTGGTTTACCACATCACACTGTATCAAATGTCTGCAAGAGAATTATATCATGTTTGTGTTTTTCTTAATAATTCAAAATCAAAAAGTTCAATGTTATGAACTTAAAGCAGGAAAGTATAGTTTTTGCCTTGTTGTCAGTTTTGACTAAAATACATAAAATTCCAAAAGTTGTGCATTACACATGTATTGATTTTATAGTAGAGGAATGTAATTAAGATGATTAAAATAGGTTAACATAGACATTTTTGTTATTTTTATTTTCAAACATTTTTGTGCCACTGTTTTGTCCTCAGAAGAGCAAGTAGTTCAATTTAGCACTTGGCCGACCCATCCAAGATTTTTTCCATTTTAAAAAGTGGACGAAAGAATCTTAGAAAAGTCAACTGCCCAAGGTCTACCAGGGCCAAGGATGAGATGTAAAACAATAGGATTTGCTAACTGAAGACAGAGAACAACATTTCTAAACTTGAAACTCAAGGAGAAAGGCATAGTTGCTGGCTGTTGTTCAAATAATGACTAACTGCAATTTCAGACAAAACTCAGTAGTTCAGCCACTTCCATTAAATTTTACAAAAGGCTCAATCTTTCAAAAATGAAATAGAAGTACATTTTTTGGTCCATTCTGAAACTATAATTGTCAGGACAACAGAGATTTTTTTTTTTTTTATCCAAAAGAAAATAGGAAGAAAAACATGAAATTTCTAGGAAGGTGAGAAATGTGAAGGCCACAGTTTTCAAATAATTACAGTGGAAACTTCTGTAATTTAAAAAGTTTACTGTGGGAGACTAAACAGAATTAAACTAAAGCTTTAGATAATAGTGAAATCCCCTAACTTCTTCTCCATTGATATTTTGTCCTATGAAAATGTTAAGTCTAGGGGATCCCTGGGTGGCGCAGTGGTTTAGTGCCTGCCTTTGGCCCAGGGCGCCATCCTGGAGACCCGGGATCGAATCCCACGTCGGGCTCCCGGTGCATGGAGCCTGCTTCTCCCTCTGCCTATGTCTCTGCCTCTCTCTCTCTCTCTCTGTGTGACTATCATAAATAAATAAATAAAAAAAAAAAGATAAGAAAATGCTAAGTCTAAAGGTTAACATTTGTTATGTTAAAATTTATCTGTATTAATAGAATCATACATGCTGATTTTCTTTTTTTAAATATTTTATTTATTTATTTGAAAGAGTGAAAGAGAGAGTGAGCATTAGCAGACGGAGAGGGAGAAGCAGACTCTCCACTGAGCAGGGACCACCCCCCTCCTCAACCGCTAATACGGAGCTCAATCCCAGGACTCTGGGGTCATGACCTGAGCCGAAGGCAGATGCTTAACCAACTGAGCCACCCAGGCACCCCTGATTTTTCGATACTTAAAAATTTTAATAAGCATGGAAAAGAAAAATTGCCACAACCCTACTCCCCAGAGACAATCACTGGCGACATAGATACATATCACCTTCAACTTCATTCATATAGAGATAAAAAGATGTATTTATTTGCTTCTAAGTTGGAATATTATACATTTTTTATTTTAATTTAATATGTCATAAACTTGTTATCACTAATTTTCTAAAACACTGGTATTCTGTTTCCCTAAAATTTAAAAAAATATTTTATTTATTTGAGAGAGAGAGCACAAGCATGAGCAGGGGTGGGATATGGGGCTTAATCCCGGGACACTGATATCATGAGTTGAGCCCAAGGCAGCCGCCCAGTTGCCCCTCTTTCTCTAAATTTTTTGAGGGCAGTTCTGAGTTTGCCAAAAAACCATGGCTCATGAGGGAAATAGTCAATCCTTTCTCTCTCTGTCTTTTTGGTTTTTCCTAATTGGGTTTAAAAAATACTTAAAACATCAAATAATTACGTATGCTAGATAGTTCCTACCTTGACAGAGAAGAGCTTATTTCAATAGAAAAGTGCTCTTTGTTTAACTATAAACCAGGCATTTATGGGATCTACATTGGTTTGTTATATATTCTTTGTGCTATTTTAAAAAGGCAAAAAAAAAAAAAAAAAGAAAAGAAAAGAAAAGAAAGAAAGAAAAGAAACTTTCACTTTCATCTCTTAAAAAAAAAAAAAAAGAAGATGCAATTCATAATCCACAGGAATGGTGTTCTGGATGTGTCTTGACCATTACTAGAGGCTCCTTTCCAGGAAGAAATTTGCCAATGCTCTCTAGCCCTGAAGCAGCAAAATGTTCAACTCTCCAAGTTTATCAGTGATATTCCTGTTCTGGTCTCACAGGTCCGGTTCCCCAGGAGGCAGGCTCTGAGATGGAGATTAGCACGCTGCCCATTTTTGGGGGGTTCACTGTGGTCAGCACTCATGGAAGGGGAGGGAAAAGAAGGGAGCAGGATGGGACAGACCGGGAAGTTGAGCTGCGCTGCCACCAGCAGAAGCCTCAGGTGCCTTAGAAGGAGTTCTGGAGCTGTAGCTACCTGGGGGCAGGTGAGCAGAGTCTTTAATACCTGCTCTGGATCACTGGATGCAGCTGCTCAGAAGGGGAAGCCATCTTGTGTTTGTGGCTCTCAACTGAGACAATGGCCAATGAGACTTGAAGACTAGCGCTGTCTGCCAGCAAAACTCCTGGAGCTGGAGCAGTAAAACATTCATTCCTGAAGGGGCATCTGCACAGTACAAATGTGTACCTCCTCTCATCGCCCTGACTAGTAACCCAGGAGACTTATTTCATTTTATTTTATTGTTTTAATCCAAGTAAAGTTACCATACAGTGTTATATTTGTTTCAGGTGTACCATAGAGTGATCCAACAATTCTATACATTGCTCAGTGCTCATCAAGATAAGGGTCCTCTTAATCTCCTTCACCTGTTTGATCCATCTCCCCACCCACCTCCCCTCTCGTGGCCATCAGTTTGTTCTTTATAGTTAAGAAGTTTTTTGGTTTGTCTCTTTTTTTAAAAAAAAATTTTTTTTTGAGAGAGAGAGCATGAGCAGGGGGAGCAGCAGAGGGAGAGGAACAAACAGACTCCCTGCTGAGTGTGAGTCTGAGGTGGGGCCCAATCCCAGGACCCCACAGCCCTGAGATCATGACGTGAGCTGAAGTCAGATGGTTAATCCACTGAGCCACCCAGGCACCCCTCTCTTTTTTTGTTTATTTCTTAAGTTCCACAAAGAAGTGAAATCTATGGTATTTGTCTGTCTCTGACTGACTTATTTCACTTAGCCATTATACTCTCTAAATCCATCCATGGTGTTGCAAATGGCAAGATTTCCTTCTTTAATAGTCCATTATATATCTTTTACACACACACACACACGTACATATATACACATACCTAATCTTATTTATCCATTCATCTATCAATGGGTATTTGGGCTGCTTTCATAATTTGGCTATTGTAGATAATGCTGCAATAAATATAGGGATGCATATATATCTTTTCACATCAGTATTTTTGTATTCTTTGGGTCAATACTCTGTAGTGGAAAGTGGAATTACTGGATCATATGATATAAATAAATAAATAAATAAATAAATAAATAAATAAATAAATAAATAATTTTTTTTTCTGAAGCAACTCATGGTAAGTCCATTTATTTCCCACTTGTACAGGTCCTGTTTATTAATTTGTTCTGTCATCTGCCTGGTATTCTCCAAGCCCATTCCCTGCTCCACCTTGACCACTGTGCTCCCACTGACCCTGGGGCTGCAGGATCCCAAACGTCAGCCTCCACCCATCAGTGCAAACCACAGACTGAGGGAATGAAGTCCCTCTGTTCCTTTGTTCCTCTTAGCCACTCAGAGGCACTGAGGGTAGAGCTGCCACCCACAGGTCACAGTGGAAGAGTGTAGGCTCAGAGAAGTGAGGCAGTGGCTAAGGCCTCACAGATGGTGGGAAAAAATATATATATATGACATACATATATATATGATTTTATTTATTTGAGAGAGAGAGAGAGAGAGAGATAGTGACAGAGATATCAAGAGAGAGCACGAGTGAGGAGGGGAGAGACAAGAAGCTCTGAGCAGGGAGCCTGACTCAGGGCTTGATCCCAGGGCCCTGGGATCATGTCTTGAGCTGAATGTTAGACACTTAACATGCTGAACTACCTCTAATATGATATTTCTATTTGTAATTGTTTGAGGAACCTTCATACTTTTCAACAGTGACTACACCAGTCTACATTCCTGCCACCAGTACATGAGGTTCCTTTTTCTCCACATCCTCACCAACATTTGTTTTTTCTTGTTATTGATTTTTGCTATTCTGATAGATGTGAGGTGATACCTCATTGTGGTTTTGATTTGCATTTCCCTGATGAGTGATGTTGAGCCTCTTTTCCTGTGCCTGTTTGGCCATTTGTCTATCTTCTTTGGAGAAATGTCTGTTCACGTCTTCTGTCCATTTTTAATCAAAAATTGTTTTAACGTTGAGTTGTATAAATTCTTTATATATTTTGGATAGTAACCCTTTATCAGATATGTCATTTGCAAATACCTTCTCCTATTCAGTAAGTTGTCTTTTAGTTTTGTTGATTCTTTTCTTTGCTGTGTAGAAGCTTTTTATTTTGATGTAGTCCCAACAGTTTATTTTGACTTTTATTCCTGGGAAACATTTAAAATCATGCCTTTTCTTTATCGAATCTGTCACCAGGTCTATTGTTTGTTACTTCAAAAGCTTCCTTTAAATACATATTTTTTTCCCGCTAAACCTATGGCCATCTATCTTTCTTCCCTTTTTTACCCCATGTAGAATCTCATCACACCAGACCTGAATCTCATCACTACTCTAGCAGCTTCCTGGATGGGCTCTGGGCCTCGTGCTTCTCCTTACTAATGCATTTCACATACACTGATAGATTATTAATGCTCTTGAACCATGGCTTTAATCATATTATTTTCTATTGAAAGAACATGTATTTGTTCACTATTGGATACTGTGTATTAATTTCAGTTTCCGGGGCAGCCCCGGTGGCTCAGCGGTTTAGCGCCGCCTTCAGCCCAGGGCACGATCCTGGAGACCCGGAATCGAGTCCGATGTTGGGCTCCCTGCATAGAGCCTGCTTCTCCCTCTGCCTGTGTCTCTGCCTCTCTCTCTCTTTGGGTCTCTCATCAATGAATAAATAAAATCTTAAAAAAAATAATTTCAGTTTCCTTTGTTTAGCTTTCAAGACCCCCAAAGGAGTAGTAAGGATTCAGTATATTCTATTTATTGTAAAGAAAGCACAGGACCACTAAATCTAAGGCAGTTAGTTATTCACGGAACTTGGTGAATAGTGGACTATACCAGGCAGAGAAGCTTGGCAGCAGCTCTGCTCCTAGATGAGGACGCCCCTTGCTTTGTAACCACACCCAACATCATTGGAGACAACTTCAGTGGGACTTGTACAACCTGCTCCTGCCACCCAAACTGCTAAAAGTAAAAATGAATCCTGGATAAAGGTGTCTTTAGGAAGGCTGGTGAGCATGTGTGAATTCAATCTGATGGTGAGTGACTGAATATATACACAGATAATGGCCAGACCATTTGTAAAAAAAGAGCTCTGACCCATAAGCTGCAGCAATCAGCCCACGATATATAGTAACCAGCCTAGGATGCAAGCCTGCTTCCATCAAACTTGTAAGAAGCCAGATAACTATCCATAGTAACAATCCAGGAAGCTAATCAATCTCTTCTGTAACAATTGTCTCAAAATGGCCAAGACTTGATTAATAACTGACAGTTTCCCTAATTTTTGGCCCTTCTTCTAACTCAGATCCAACCAGAGAAAGTCAAATATATACTTCTACCCAGTTATGGAGGATTCTAGTTAACTGCCTACAGTTTCCCCATGCCTATGGCTCCATCAAGGCACCTGAAGCCTTCCCTATTCCTCAGTTGAAAAGCCTCTGTCAAAACCCAAGTGATGGTGGCTTATTCCCTTGCAATAGCAGGCTCTGAATAAATAACCTTTGCTTCTCTCATTTGGTTGCTCTTAATTTATTCTACAACAGGTTTATTTAAAACAAAGGGCCCAAATGTTGTCCTGTCACTGGGTCTTAGTATGAGCCAATTTCCAGATTAGAAAGCAATGCAACCTTCTCTGTGCTGTGTACTCTGACTAAATCCATGCCAGTTGGTTCAGTTTTTCTAGAGGAGATTCATCAGCAATTTTCATAAGAAACACTATGTATCTCCTTTATAAGACTTTAAAAATGCCATGTCTATTGGATCACCTATCTACTTCTTTCCATTTCTGAATCAGAAAGTGTGACATGGATAGTTCATTTCTCCATATAATTCTAACTCAGGCTTAAATAACAAATTCTTAAAATCTAGTCTGATTTTAGAATTGATGAAAATTGCTTTTGCTTTCTAATATTTACAAATAGCTATATTTTCATAGTAAAAAGCAACCAAGTTAATTCAGGACTCTTTCCTTATAGTTTCTACCCTGTTAGCAAAGTTCACTCTAATTGTCTGCTATATACTTCTTTGTTATATACCAGAAAACCTTGTAAGTAAACAAAATAAAAAACCCAATAATTTGTAATTCAACAGGAAAATCAGAGGTACAGATTGACTGATCACAGGAACAAAAGAGATCTGGGAGAGAGGAGACTCTAGTGATCACTTGCTGAAGGAATGATAATATAAGCAGAGGGAATGGGAGAATGAGCAGCTGGGAACATCAGGTATTTGTGCTCTCAAAGTACAGCTGGACTGAGCATATCAAATGCACGCTCTGGCTTCCTTTTCCACTGCAAGGCATCACTTTTAGGGGAAAAGGTCCTTTGTGAGAAAATCTGAAGACCAGATGGGAGGAAATGGCCCTAAGTAGTGAAGGATGATTGTGGTTACACCTAAGGAGGAGTGGCCAGGACAGTCAAAACTCATCAACAGTTGTAAATGCCTTCCTCTGAGCCCCCCCCTTTTTTTTTTTTAAAGATTTTATCTATTTATTCATGAGAGACAGAGAAAAAGGCAGAGACATAGGCAGAGGGAGAAGCAGGCTCCCCACAAGGAGCCCGATGCGGGATTTGATCCTGGACCCTGGGACCACGCCCTGAGCCAAAGGCAGATGCTCAAGCACTGAGACACACAGGCAACCCCCTCTGACACCTTTTAAAAATACTTAAATTTCTAATTTCATTTAGAATTAATTTGAAATACATTTAAATAAATTATTTAGTTTTAATTGAAAAAATTTAATTAAATTTTTCAAGTGTGGTTTCAGATAAACAAGATGTTGACCTTCCTAGGTCAGCCTACCACTTAGCTTTTCATCAATAAATTTTCTTTTCCATGGTATTCTGGGTATAAACACAATTAAAGCTATTTTATTTATATCTCATTGGAAATGGTTTAAAACTATAAAAAGACCATGAAGCAATGGAAGCTAATCTAGTTTGAGCTGGAGAGTGGCTGGCACCCTGTCCACATACAGCCTGTGGGAGCCTGGGTTCCAAGGCAGGATGCCTGGAATCCTGGCTGTATGAGGACTAAGTGGGGTATGGGGATAAAAGTTTGAAAAAGAACAGATTGTCTTTTAGAAATAAATGGAAGCCAAAGCTTCCCCAGAGCCCATGGAGAAAACCTAGGGTAAAATTTCTCCAAGGGATTTATTTGGGATCCCCCTGATTGGTTACAGGGTTGGGTGAGGAGTAGGGCTGTGAAGACTCTGAAGATGTCTGTTAGGGGATTCCGTAGCTCATCAAGAGATGAGGCTATAAGGACAAGGACAAGTAGGGCACCTCTTTAGAACGTGAAAGCTATAGTAGGGGTGGACCAGGGACTCTCTCCACTCGGGTGAGAGCAGCAGCCATACTGGGGCAGATGCTTTGAGAGCTGAGGGGAAGATCAGGTCACCAGGATCCCCAGTTAGAGAGGGGGTCCCATGACTTCACTGAATGGAGACTCAGTTTTAAGGCTCCTGTGATAGTCACTGAAAACTAGATTGTCTCCCCTCCTGCCCTAATCTCATACTCTGCCACAAAAGTAGGGGCTATTGTAGATTTTCAAATGATATGAGGAATTCTAAAACTCTGTTTAGAAAATTTGCTGAAGGGGATCCCTGGTGGCTCAGCGGTTTAGCGCCGCCTTTGGCCCAGGGCCTGATCCTGGAGACCTGGGATCGAGTCCCACGTCGAGCTCCCTGCATGGAGCCTGCTGCTCCCTCTGCCTGTGTCTCTGCCTCTCTCTCTCTCTCTCTCTCTGTGCCTCTCATGAAAAAATAAATAAAATCTTAAAAATGAAGAAAGAAAAACTGCTGAAAACATTCTGCATTAAAGACCCAGTTCATAGTCACATGTATATTAATAAGTAAAAGAAGACAACCTGAAAAGGCTATATATTGTATAATTCTAACTCTATGACATTTGGTAAAAGGCAAAACTATAAAGCCAGTAAAAAGATCAGTGGTTGCCAGAGGTTAGAGAGGAAAGAGGGATGAATATGTGAACAGAGAGAATTTTAACAGCAGTGAAATTCTTCTGTATGATACTATAAAGGTGGATATGTGGCATTATACACTTGTCAAATTCATAGAATGTACAGCATGGATGTAAACTAATGTAAGCTATGGAATTTGAATGATAATGAGGTGTTAATGTATAGTCATCAACTGTAACAAGGGCACCACTCTGGCATAGGATGTTGATGGTAATAGAAGATGTGCATGGGGGTGGGGATGGTAATACAGGAACTCTCTATACATTTCACTCGTTTATTGTGCACCTAAATCTACTTTGAAAATAAAGCCTATTTTAAAAATTAAAAATGAGAAGAAGACATATGTTAATGTACATTGCCTTATCATTACATAATTACTTTTTCTAGGGCTCTTTGTATTTTTATGTACATTGACATTCTTATATTGGCTCACTTGATTTCAGTCTGAAGAAATTTCACTATTTCTTTCACTATTTCTTGTAACGTGGGTCTTCTACAAAAAATTATCTCAGTTTTTATTAAAAATATAAAAACTCTGTTCTTGCGGTACAAAAAAGTGGCATGTGTGTCCTTTCAATTTTTGCTCCATTTGATTCTGCATTCTCTTCCTCCAATGGCATCTTCTGAAATATCCCCCAAAAGTTTTGCTTCATTATTCACAATAACCAAAGGGTGAAAACAACCTAAAAGTGCATCACGAGATGAATGGATAAACAAATTGTATATTCATAGGATGGAATATTATTCAGCCATCAAAAGCAATGCAACACTGATACAGGCTTCAATGTGGACAAACTTTGCAACTAATATGCTAAGTAAAAGCAGCCAGACACAAAAGACCGCATATTGTATGATTCCATTTATATGAACTTTCAGAATAAGCCCAGAGAGACAGAACATAAACCAGTGGTTGCCAGGGTCTGGGGAAAGAGGGAATGGGAATCACTGTTTAATGTACTTAGAGGCTTCATTCTGAGATGATGAGAGTGTTCTGGAACTAAATAGAACTAACATCTCTGTGAGTATACTAAATGCCAGGGAGTCATTCACTTTAAAATGGGTAACTTTATTTTATATGAATTTCTTTTCTTTTCTTTTTTTTTTTTTGTTTAAAGGGGGGAAGGATGGAGGCAGAGAGATCTTGAAGCAGACTCCCCACCGAGTGTGGATTCTGATGTGGGACTTGATTCCACAACCCTGAGATCATGACCTGAGCAGAAATCAAGAATCCGATGATGCTTAACTGACTGAGCCAACCTGGTGGCCCATGTGAATTTCTCAATTAATGAAAGAAGGCATTAGAGAAAAAAAAACTACATGAAGAAACAGGACAAAGAACAACCCCTCAGCAGCTGTCAACAAATAGAGACAGACTTCTAATCTCTTTTCATTCATTCATTCATTCATTCATTCAACAAATGTTTATCAAATTTAAAATTATTTTTATTTCCTCTAAGATCAGCAAGCTCTCACCATTGGATCTCTAATTGTTCTCTCAGTAAACATGTGACTTAATCTGCTCATAGTTCTCACTCTCCTTCTTCTTCAATAACCCCATCCTCACTAGCTACTCACTCAAATATATATGTACAAATCCTTTGGCCACAGCAGAAGTTCACTAAATATGAGTGAAATCACATGGCATTTGTCTTTCTCTGGCTTATTTCGCTTAGCATAATATACTCTAGCTCCATCTATGTCGTTGCAAACGGCAAGATTTCATTCTTTTTGATGGCTGAGTAATATTCCTTTGTATGTATATCTTTATTTCACTCATATGTGGAATTTAAGAAGCAAAACAGATGAACATTGGGGAAGGGGAAAGAAAGGGAGAAAGGGAAGTGAACCATAGGAGTCTCTTAACTACAAAGAAAAAATAGGATTGATGGAGGGGGATGGGCGGGGCATGGGCTACATGGGTGATAGGCATTAAGGAGAGCACTTGTGATGAGCACTGGGTGTTATATGTAAGTGATAAATCATTAAATTCTACACCTGAAACCAATTTTACCATACATGTTAACTAAACATGTGAAATAAAAAAAAAGAAAAAAGAAGTTCATGCATCTCCAATGTTTTGAAAAAGTACCAAGTGTCAAGACCTTTAGTCTCTACTATTTCTAGAAAGATCCCCAACACTTCTCCCTTAACAGATGATGCAACACCAGCAAGGCCAGAACCAGGAACTCCGGCCTACATACCCAAGATTGATCTTTCCCAAGGTCACTATATCCCATTGGCTTTAGGCAAATAAGAACTGCCAGGTACTCATTTCCTAGAGCCTCTTTTAAAAGCAAACTTCTTCCAAAATGTTACATTCCATTATCCTGAAACTCACCTCTACAGGTAATTGGAAATTAGCAGATACCAATTGTTAAAAAAAAAAAAAAAAAAAAGACAAAGAATAAACTAAATGGAAGACCAGACT
Source organism: Canis lupus familiaris (assembly GCF_011100685.1). Classification (NCBI taxonomy): domain Eukaryota; kingdom Metazoa; phylum Chordata; class Mammalia; order Carnivora; family Canidae; genus Canis; species Canis lupus. The sequence continues at coordinate 39,349,194 of NC_049222.1, read as the reverse complement.
AGACTACTCTTTGAAGGGTAAACAAGATAAATGTAAGCCATTCTTTGCTGCATCGAATGAAATTACATTTGAGTGAAAAGGTAGATTTTCATATCATTGAATTCAGTAATGAAGTGACAGGAACATAAAAATCTTGCTTCCTTTATGTCTATTGTATTTACATGGAGATAAATGTCTGTGAATTCTGCTTTATTTGTAGGTCCCATTCTAAGGCCTCATAAATTATTTATTTTTATTTGGGTTGTGTTGTCTCCTTGGGTTTTACTTCGATGAATTTGCCAGTGATCTGCTAATTTTTCTTTTAAAGGGGAAACATGTACAGAATCTCGTTTGCTTCCAAAACATGAGCTAACTGTAATACAATCACTCCTCTTCCGAGCTGGTTTTAAAAGAGCAGGTTGGGTCTTTACTTCAAGCCTGACTCCGTTTTTCCCGTCTCAGCTTTATGTCTGTGCGATTTGTGAATTGTAAACAACAATCATTTTTTAATGTTCTTAGGGAAATGCTTTGGCTGCATTTCAAGTCTTTTATGTATTCTCCTCATGATGTTATCTGTAATTAAGCTTTAGATAATTAACATTTCCTCAAAATCGGTATCTCTATATCTTTTCCCCTTGTTTGTTACAGAACATTAAACTAAACTCAGCCACCGCTTCTCCTATGTTCTCCTCCCCGATCCTGAAGGTCAACCAAGTTTTCATTTTTCTCGCATGTAGATAATAAGTAGAGCACAGGCTGAAAAGTAGCATTTAATCTAGTAGGTAACACTACTGGGAAAGAGATTGTTTTTACGTAGCTAGACTATTCCTTTAGCATGCAAGCTATTCTCAAAAGCATTCTCAGCATCAGTGATAGAAAGACCAGAGGCAAGGAGGTGATGCAGCCAAACCTCTGGATGCATCCCAGCTACTTTCAGGAGCAACTTGGCTGTTAAACAGTTCCCCGGGTTGGAGAGGAGGCATTTTTCTTTCAGGGGTAGTGATCATCTGCTGGAAAATAGCTCACACAAACCATTTTGCCATTATTTTGTTATTATAGCTATTAGGAGGATAGAAGCTATGCTTTAAATCTAATTGGCAAATCTCTTTGCAGGAATTCCAACCCTTACAGAATCAGAATCCACTTTTCTTTCTATTCATGTAGATAGGGAGAACAACAGAGTAGGTGAGACTTGTTGAAAGCACGAGGAAGAGGGGTAGAAACCCAAAGCCCTTGACAGTGAAAGTGTAGGACAAACCTGCATACATTCCTTGAAGAATTATGAATCACGATAGGAATAACAAGTACCATCTCAAAGGACAGGGCTCTTACACACCCTCCACTTAGATATAACTAAAGACACAACCACTACATCTAGCAGGGGAACCCTGGAGACAACGCCTCCCTCTGCTACTGGACATGGATGATCAAACTGAGCACTCAAAGACAAGGATGCTGCTTGCTGGGACAGATTACTTTTTAATTGTAAAAACTCGGCACACATCTTCAAGAGAGAAAAGATGATTTTCCAAAGAGTGTTTGAATGTAATTACTAAAAGGTAATGAGATTAGTACAACAGGAGTACTGCCATACAGTAAATAATGAACCATATTTACCAAAAAACAAGATTAAAACCTTGGTATTTAAGTCTAGGGGTGAGGTACTAAATGTCTCATTTTGATCATACATGGTTGGTGCTATAAATCTCTGAACCTCTTCTGAAGAGGTTCAAGACCACTTTTTACCTCTCTGGACACAGACAACCAAAAAAAAAAAGACTTATAAAGATGGTTATTTGCAGAGAAAGAGCAAAGTGGGCAATGTACTGTTACCCATACTCTTTAATGGCTCAGATCTCCTGTGCTTAACCACCTGGCAAATATTTCAATTGCCTTATGGTGACAGGATGATCTGTATAATATATGCAGTAGGGTCTCCATTTGAACAAAAGTTGTTTTCAGATTAGGATTCAGATGTGCCTAAATATGCCTGTATGATGACCAGCCAAAGGGTTACTTTCTTGACAGACTGAGAAGTCTCTTGGGCAAGAATTAACATTGAGAGAATAAGGAGATATACAGGAACAATGCTTTGGCAAGGCACACAATGCACTGCTTCTGTGTACAGCAAGGTGCCTATCATTTGGATTTAACAAAAATACAAATCCCACGTGGTAAGACTAGTCAATGTTCATAACTATATCTATAGTACTTATATACTTCATAGTCAGTTTATCAATGGCAATCTAGGGCTTTATAAAAATTTACATTTAACTTCTCAAAACATTTTTTTTGCTTTAAAACTAATTAAATGCACATAAAAGTCCAGATTATTAGCGATTCACTTTAGCAATAAATCCCGAAGTTACCTATGAAACAAATATTTCTTCTTCTACCTAGATAGTTCATACTGAAGCTGAAACAATCTAAAAACAAATGTAACAAACTGAGACCAGCAGATTTTTTTTTCTTGAAAAAGTCTTTCCAATTCTGAAGAAATGTCCTCTCGAGGGACATGAACATGTCCAGGCCAGTGACTTTCTCATAAACAGGATCTGGAGGGAGCTGTGTTTTCCATGGTGAAAACATCCAGATTTATCAAAAATCAAAACAAACAAACAAAAAAACAAAACAAAAAGAGAAACAAAGAAAAAACAAACCAAAGATTCTCACAACCACCTAAACTGAAACCTTTAAAGGAAGAACACAAAATGTTTGTGTTCAGTGTTTCAAAGGCAAGTGCATTGTCCACATGATTCAATAAATATTTCTTTTATAAAGTAAAGATAATTTTTCTTCAGAAAAACTTAATCACTGAGTTTTTCTCAAGGAAACTGGAATAAAAAATTTTTATGTAAGGCAGCCAGTTTTTTTTATAAAGTTGCCAAGTAGTCCTCAACTGGAAAGCCTGTTAGGAATTCTGAGAAAGGTGGAAAGAGGACATTGATTAACCTCATATGAGCTGTACTTGCAGGAAATAAAATATTTCCCATTTCTCCTACTTAAAGACTGGCTGGCACATTAAACCAGCATGGATGTGGAGCTGGGCTAAGGAGACTCGCTGGCTGCAGAGACCTGTGTCCTCCATGACACACCAGCTGGGCCCACACCCTTGTGTTTGGGGCCACTGCTCTGCCTTGGGCCCAGAGGTTAAGGAAGAACTCATGGCTGTGTGGCAAAGTAAAGGACGCATTTCTATGAAACTATGGCCTCAGCTCCTCCAGGACTCGTGCACAAATCTCAGGGTGATGGAGCTAAAATATAGTAACAACTGAAAATCAAATACCTTTTTTATCCCCCAAAACTTTGGTAAGGTATTAGGGGGTTTGAAGTCTTTCCATCATAGACTGCAGTTCCGTTTTCTGTTTTTGCCTTTTTTTTTTTTTTTTTTTTTTTTAATGAGAGGTGGGAGATGTAGAGTGTTTTGAATGTGGTTTGGGCAGGGGGCTCACAGTGTGTGTAGCTGAGTGGTGGGAGGGATGAAACTACACCTGGACAAGGAGTGGACAGGCCTTCTGTTGGCAGGAAGGCAGAGCCAGATAGCCCTGGGGGCAGCACCCATGGCTTCAGCAGTGGCTGAGTGGTTTCTCAGGCCTGAGAACAACTCAGACACACCTTCAGGGCTTTAGGGGGCTCAGCAGCAGACAGAGCAAGAGAGTAGAGGGAACTAACTGGCTGCAGAGATGTCTGTATGTAAGCATATGTGAGCATCATATGGTGACTCTGGATATTGTTTGTGTTTGTGTGTAAACTAAGTAGACCTGGGGTCGCTGCAGTTTTTGGTAGAGCCAAAGCCAGGGACATAGGCCTTGTTAATAAACTTATGATCCAGCTTTCACTCCTCTCCTGGAAAGCCTAACCAGAGTGGCTGAGGTTATGGCTGATACCAGTTCTGCTAAATTATTACCCACTGGTCAGAAATCCTTTCAATTAAGCAATTGGAATAACATGGTAAAAATAATTTCTAGAATGGTATAAGTTTGTTTAAAAGAAATATATTCAAATCATATAATTAATTGCATAATGGGTAGAGTTTTTGAAGTGTTTTTCTCAAATAAACTTCACAGGGATGCATCCATGTATTTATGTATGTGTGTGTGTGTGTGTGTGTGTGTGTGTGTGTGTCTGGTTATATATCAATTAAACCACTAAGCAAAGAGCAAAGATATTTGTTTCTCTTTAAAGTTTTCTATTATTAGTGATTTTTAAGGAAAAAAATTGAACAGTAAGCTTTTATGACATGGTAGGTTTTTTGAGGTGGTGGTGGTGGTGTTAGAACTAGTCTCAAGGGTGCCTGGCTGGTTCAGTCAGTAGAGCATGGGACTCTTGATCACAAGGTTGCAGGTTCCAGCACTATGTTGGGTGCAAGATTACTTAAAAATAAAATCTTAAAAAAATTAAAAAAAAAAAAGAACTAACCTCAAAATAAAGCATCTCTGACACTATTTTCAACTGGAACAAGAGTTTAAAATCTGCTTATGAAATTGATTCCAGAAAAAGAACATATTAAATAAGTTATGGAAAGCCAAAAATATTTCACTTTTGCTCACAGTCTAAATATTTACAAGGCATTTATCAATATGAGTTGCATGACTGTTAAGTCTCTAATTAAACTGCTATTTCCAGGCCTTAACTACAATGAAAATTCTATAAAGAATGCTATTAGCCAGTTATCAACCTATTTTAATCACAATTTGAATTAATACAGGAAAACAATATCCAAGAAGAGGGCATCATTTTGACTCAAATGGTAGGTAGGTTTTAAATTTCACACTAGATGTTAAGTGCTAGATAGACAAGGACCATTTCTCTTTTTCTTTACAGGGTCTCAGAACACTTGATAGTGCTCTGCAGAATCAGTATTCCATAAATCCTACAGTCTGACTTCAAAGAGTCTCTTAAAAAACCATAAAAATGTCATTTAATTCAAGTTCCAGGTTAGAACATCCTAGGAGGCTCCCTGCCCAGTAATAATAAACTCATCAAATAATCATGCCAACAATTGGACATGCTCACAAGCCTCACGTAAAGGGATCAGTGTTGTTCAATTTGCAGAGAGGAAATCTCTGGCTTGCTGTCAAAAATCAAACGTGTGGACACTGTGATTCAGCACTGTCATAGTGTCAGTCCAAAAACAAAAAATGAAAAATAAACGATGTTAAAAAGATTAATTTGTCATTAAATGTAAGGAACACATCCAACAGTCACCGCGGCATATTCTCTATGGGTGCCCGCAAACCAGCCTACCCATCTGAGATTCTAGAATCATACATACTTATGTTTGGATCACTGGTTCAGGCTCCTCTCCAGGAAAAACTGAGAGCAAGAACCTCTAAATAGGAACATTAAAAACATTTACTCAAAATTACTTTAAGTACCTGATATGCAACACTTATTGATCTAGTTACTGGGGCTCAAATGGTGAGCAAAAGAGATCCTTGATTTTCAAGAGATTCAAGAAGGCCCAGGGAAAAGAAGTATCATATACTTTGAAGATAACTGAATATAAATTATGAAGCAGTTAGCTGACTCAGAAATATGCACTTAGTGCTAGAAATAACATATGGTCACAACTGTAGCCTGGTTCTGCTACAAGTCACCAGCTTCATCTCACCATAGGAGGTGGAAAGCCCTAGTGAGTGTCCTCTAATGTCTATTGGGGTTCTAACATTTATTTGACTTTTCCTCTTTTTAAAAAAAATTATCTCTTTCCTATTAAGTCTCATTGCTGATTTTCTGGTCTTGGACTTACTCAGGCATCACCAACTAAATATGATTTCAAAATTTTTATTTAGGAAGTTTTCAAGCATGCACATAGTTAAAAACATCATGATTCAATGAGTGACTCATTTAACAACAAATCTCATTAATTTGTTACTGAGCTTCAAAAATTGTCAACATTTTGCTAGTCTTGTTTCATCTATCTCTACACCCTTTCTAAAAAGGCAATTTTATTTCCATTGTTTGAGATATTTTGATTTTTAATTGCTACTGATAAATAAAAGAGTTGTCATCCATGGTGCTAATGCCCAGAAAAGAATGGGCATTTGCTAAATGAATGACTGACTGTCTTCAATAAAAGACTCTGTTTTGAGGGTTTTCAAGCTATCTAGGGTAGGAAAGAAAATAGACATTCTGAGTTCAGTGTTAGATTGTAAGGTTTAGGAGAATTCATCTATAGACAGGCAAACTTTAAGTTTTCCTGTCCTGTTTCCTACCTACAGCCCAGTAAAAGGGGGTATTCAAACACTAACACAGGGAAAAAGCATAGCGTGGTAGGAGAATTAAAGGTAAAGTTCATCTCTCTTGATGCTCTGTGAACACTTAATTAAAACAAATATTGTTCTAAAATACGCAGTTACTTTCCAAGGTCATACTGGGTGCCATTTTAATGAAGATGCACTTGCTCAAACGAATTTGCTTTATTATGTATTTTAATTGTACCCCATATGCACATGGTATCTAAAGTACAGTTCTAGAATCAGAGAATAAAGGAAAACAAGTCTCAAAAAAAAAATACTGAACGAAACAGACATGTTCTCTCGTGAGTTACATAATGAACTGCCATCACAGCAATTTATTGAATCTAGGTTCAGTCTTAACTTCCTCAAAAAATTGCCAGTGGAGAAGCAAAACTTCAATTGTGGATAATACATAACTAAGAAAAGAACTTAAAATGATATTAATTGAAAAATAAAAAGGTAGTGTCACCCAGGGATGACAAATCAGGAGACCTAATCCTATCCTGGCTTTCTATCAAGACTCCAAATGAATAAAGTTATAATCTCAATCTTTACTTTTACCTATCAAGCAAAACCAAAGTAAAATCCAAATTGTTTGAATTATACAAGAATTCATCAAATGATATTCCAGTAATATGGTATGGCTAGAAGAGGATTGATTTGGGAATCAGAAAATCTGTGTGATCCTGGACAGATCACAACCTGTCTGGGCCTCAGTGTCATGACTGTATAATGGGAACAAACTACCACATCCAAAGTTCTCTTTAATGTTTCAGAGTCATAGAAATTGATCTTGTGTGGTTCTTTGATATATTAAAACAGATAAGAGTGAATCAATTCTTGTTAGGAAACAAAGGCAAGAGAAGAGCTCAGAGCCTCAACTGCTCAGCATCCCTCCCATGCCCAGGTCTCTTCGGAACCACAGGCTTTTAGATTCCCTAACCTAGAATTCCTGAAGATTGATCAACTTTAGGGATGCTTGGGTGGCTCTGTGGTTTAGTCTGCCTTTGGCCCAGGCCATGATCCTGGAGTCCTGGGATTGAGTCCCACATCAAGCTCCATGCATGGAGCCTGCTTCTCCCTCTGCCTATGTCTCTGCCTCTCTCTCTCTCTCTCTGTATGTGTCTCTCATGAATAAATAAATAAAATCTTTTTTTTTTTTAAAAGATTGATCAACTCTAGAACCCTATGGTTGTATCATAGCTAAACAAATCTAAGGTCAAACAATTTATAAAACTATTAAGAAATGTAAATGTGATTTTTTTTGGTGTATAAAAAATTATTACTATTTCTATGTGATATTTTAGTTTCTTAAAAAGGGTCCATTGATAAGAAAAGGAAATGCTTTAAGGTTTATTCCAACATTAAATCAGTATGCCTGTTAGAATTTCTTCTCATCTGCTTCACCTCAAGGCAGTTATTTCTTTGAGGCTATATTTATGTGTTTTCCCATCCCTATATACTAATTAGCCATGTTTGGGTGGTACATTATTTTACATTTAAAAAAATAAGCGTACAAAAGATTCCCTGAAATAAAAGTTTTAATCTATTGTTAATCATAAAGGTTTTCTCATCGACTAGTGGAAGCCAGTTTATTGTAGGAAGAAAATGGATTCACCGACTCTTCCAATGGCATCTCACTTGAGCAGCACAGATGATGGCACTCATACAGAGACCGAATACAGGAAAATCAGTTTTAACCCTAGTTATGCATTTCCCTAGATAGTATGTGTTATGGGTTGAACTGCATCCCCCCAGTTTTTATGTTGAAGCCCTAACCTCCAGTACCTCAGAATGGGATGGGTATTTGGAGACAGGGCTGATAAGATGTGATGAAGTTAAAATGAGGCCCTTAGGGTGGGTCTTAATCCAATCTGACTGGTGTCCATATGAGAAGAAAAACACTGGGCACCTAAAGAGATACCAGGTATGAGAGTGCACAGAGGACAGGCCATGTGAGGATCCAGAGTGAAGGAGGCTGTCTGTGAGCCAAGGAGATGCCCTGGAGAAAACTGAACCTGCTGGCACCTTGATCTTCAATCCCTAGTTTCCAGAACTGTGAGAAAATAAATGTCTATGAAGCCACCTAGCGTGTGGTGTTTTGTCAAATACCGCTCTTAACGAGCTAACAATATGTTTACACATACATATATACACCCACAGACACGATAGAAGAGGATGTGTCTATCTATCCATTCATACACATACACACACCTCAGAGGTTATCTGCATCTTCAGTTTAAGGCTTCCTAAGATATTTCCAAATACTGAAAATGCCGCCTGATTGAATTATTTTGGAATTTAGCACATTACGTATGAATAGATGTTTTCATCTCATAGTGAAATGTATAAGTTGAATGGGGAAAATATCCCATTTGTGTTTTAAATCACATCAAGAGATACAAGCCCCTTCATGTCTACCAGCTTGCTAAAGAAAATTCAAACACGATTTCCCACCATGTAGCATTCCATAGAGTGAGATCGGCTGACAATTGAACAGAAAGAATTTGGGGATGTGAATTTATTTTATGATTATATACCTTTTCCTTTCAGATCAGTATTGTTGGGTTGTTCTTCTGTTCAAGAGAATCACTGAAATAAGTTTCTGCGTGTTTGCTTGTTTGTTTTTAAAGAGTTTATTTACTTATTTATTTATTTATTCATGAGAGACACACAGAGAGAGAGGGGCAGAGACACAGGCAGAGGGAGAAGCAGGCTCCATGCAGGGAGCCCAATGTGGGACTCGATCCCAGGACCCCAGGAGCAGGTGCCAAACCGCTGAGCCACCCAGGGTTCCCTGTTTTTGTTTTCACAAAGGAGCTTAGAAGCTCAGCTTTGTAATATGTGATGACAGTAATAAATAAATAATTCCTTTGGTATTAATGATATTAACATTTCATGTAAGTCATTCATTAAGTTCTCAAGTGAATGCCCAAAGCTATTATAATTCAGTACATAGTCACTTAGTATGAAACATACGCATTCTCAAGCACTATATCCATTTTCGAATCGATAGTACCACCAGGTCTACAAGGTCCTGAGAAGAATTTCATTTTCCCACTAGTCTAAAGTGATTGTGCTATGTTCCTTGACCTTCAAAAGCTTTCTGTCATTTTTCTGTCATGTAGCTTTAGTGGTTCTTTCCTCCGTTCATTCCATTTAAATATGTGCTGTGGATAAATCCAATAAACGAAGTAGCCATTTAGTTAAAACCCTCCTGGGGTCAGAGCTCTAGGGAACATTTCAAGGCACCAGTGTTCCTTCTTCAACTCTGATTTCCTAGGTCATTGATCACCTTCCACCAGCTCTTTGAAAGAGATCCTCTTGCCACATGCCCTTTAATCCCTTGTGTTGAAAGGAATGCTAGGTCTCCCTAGCAGCTGGTGCTCCACTTGGGGATGGATGAAAGGAGAGGAAAATCCTTCACTTCATGCTTCACAATCTAAAGCTCTCCCAAAGAGAGGTAAACTTTAGCCGTTGCCAGACAAGAGTCCCTGTTGGTGAGTGGGGAAGACACCCTCTATAGTCTCCACCTCCAGGGCACTGCCAACACAGGAGGCATTGCTGATAAACAATTCTCTTCTCTCCTTTTCAATGATAAATCACACGGTCAAAGGTGCCCGTAGGGTTGTGATAGCATTTTTCTTACATTAGTGCTTCCCTGCCTGGAGAGTCCATCAAGGTGGAGGTGGTAGAAGAAGGTCAAGAGAAACTCAGGGCCTTGTAAACAGTAGGTGCTTAATACTGTGGAATACAAATGAAGGAATGAAGATGGAGGTACCATTTTTAAAACATGTCAGCTCAAAAGATGGCATTACACTACACCCAAGTTCTCTTAGTAAATGAAACAATAGGATTTATTTATTTATTTATTTATTTATTTATTTATTTATTTATTTATGTATGTATGTATGTATGTATTCATTCATTCATTCATTCATTCATTTATTATATTTTTTATTGGAGTTTAATTTGCCAACATATAGTATATCACCCAGTGCTCATCCCATCAAGTGCCCCCCTCAGTGCCCGTCACCCAGTCACCCCATCCCATCCCCCCGCCCTCCTCTTCTTCCACTACCCCTTGTTCATTTCCCAGAATTAGGAGTCTCTCATGTTCTGTCTCCCTCTCTGATATTTCCCACTCATTTTCTCTCCTTTCCCCTTTATTCCCTTTCACTATTTTTTATATTCCTCATATGAGTGAAACCATATAATGATTGTCCTTCTCCAATGGAAAACTGAAATCCAGAGTGAAGCAAGGCTGGTAAATGTTAGGACAAACCAAATGAAAAGCCCCCTCCCCCCCCTTTTTTTAACCTGTAGGACCCCCTCCCAACTTGGATCTCCATGAGATGACCATTGTATTCAGTGATTCCCAAACTTGTTATCTGCAGAATCTGATTCTTTTTTTTTTTTTAAAGATTTTATTTATTTATTCATGATGGACAGAGAGAGAGAGAGAGAGAGAGAGAGGCAGAAACACAGGTAGAGGGAGAAGTAGGCTCCCTGCAGGGAGCCAGATGTGGGACTTGATCCCAGGACTCCAGGATCAGGCCCTGGGCCGAAGGCAGGCATTAAACTACTGAGCCACCCAGGCATCCCCAGATTCTTTTTTTTGTTTTTTTGTTTTTTTTTAAGATTGTATTTATTGGTTATGACACAGACACAGGCACAGGCTGTGGGGGGGGGGTTCCCTGTGGGGAGCCCAATGCAGGACTCAATCCCAGGACCCCAGGATCACGACCCAAGCCGAAGGCAGATGCTCCACCACTGAGCCACCCGGTGCCCCAGAATCTGATTCTTCTATAAGATATTTAAGAAAGACTGAAGAAAAAGTCTTTAACTCATAGTAGGAATTAACTGTCTATTGCCTTAAACTGACTGGCACAGAATTTTAGATTCTCTCACATGTCTGTGGGTCTGGGCCAGCAGCACTGCCTCAGGAAATAGCGCTCAACTGCCTTGTTGACTCAGGCTCCATTTTTTTTTCTTTTAAAGGTTTTATTTATTCATTCATGAGAGACATAGAGCGAGAGGCCCGGACACAGGCAGAGGGAGAAGCAGGCTCCCTGCAGGAAGCCTGATGCGGGACTCGATCCCAGGACCCAAGGCGAAGGCAAACGCTCAACCACTGAGCCACCCAGGTGCCCCCACCCAGGCTCCACTTTTAATATTCCACGAGAGCAATGCAAATAAATGTATGGCAGAAAAGTCAATGCCAAGTTTCCTTCCAATTTTAACACCTTAAAAAATATATACGTTTTGGACAATTTATTATGTTGTTTCATCAAAAAGAAAGATTATGTAAGGCAAGGGCAAAGAGGACCAGGCGCTGTGGCAGTTTCACAAAGGGGAGAGAAACAAAAATAAAATTTGAAAATGTGTAGAGACAGCAAATGCCTCCCTCTTTACTCCTCAGCTGATAACAAAACCTGACAGAAGAAAATGCAATTCAGATCAATCCAACAGGAATAAAAGGTGCCGTGGGACTGCAAAGCGAGATGCTTGCTTGTGCTCACCCACCTGACGGGAGCGTGCTGGTTGCCGGAACTGCGAGGCCGTGTATTTATTTTGTTATGTAGCAAATATAGTACATTTTTCCAGTGATGACTGATTCTTGTTTAAATCTGCATTTTTTAGAGTTTTGGTCATGTCTACCTATAAGTTCAACAACAAAGAAATGATTAACTTAATGTATTAATCCACTTGAGGTAGTCACTAAACAGATGGTTATGAATATTATACTGCAATGCAGAAACACTTAAGTTATAGTGTTCATGGAAAATACAGAGAAGCATATATACTTCAGTTATATCTAGCAAAAACTATGAAAAATAATAACTAAGAAAACATTAAACTGTGAATAGTGATTATTTTAGAGAGAGGTAGTTACAGATCATTCTCCCCCACCACCTTTCAAAAATTATAATGTAGTTCTACGACTTCTATTGTTTATAAATGTACATACTTATCTTTTTATTTTTTAAAAAGATTTTATTTATTTATTCATGAGAGACACACAGAGAGAGACAGAGACATAGGCGGAGGGAGAAGCAGGCTCCCTGCAAGGAGCCCGATGTGGGACTCGATTCTGGGACCCTGGGATCACGCCCTGAGTCCAAGGCATATAGATGCTCAACTGCTGAGCCACCCAGGCGTCCCAAAAGTATACACATTTAATGACCTGGCTTCATTTTCAAGTGTGACTTTGTTATTTAGGGGCTATTTTATTTTTTTAAACTTGAGTTACTCTTTTCAAGTTTTAGAGTGGAGACACATTGGAAAAATAGACATCGATGTATACACATTTAAAAATTACATTCCAATTTCGAGGGAATCTCTATTCCTTTGATTGCTAGATAACTACAAAGACACTGAAGTCTGCTACATTCTGATTTTGGCAGATAGCTTTTGTTATGAACACTGTATCCATTTCAAATTAATTTCCAATAACTTTTTCCTCTATATTCAAAAGGGACACAAAACCTTGACTCTCTGAAATCAATGTTCATTCTGCCCAAGATTTTTTTTCCTTCCCATGAAGGTTGGCAATCAAATTTTCAGCAATGGAAATTTTACTTGGGATAAACTTCAGAGACTATTTTTCTTATGTCTATAACCAGTTGTAGGTAAAACAACATGAACCTGCCACCACATACCAAGGATGTTTTTCTTTTTGTAGTCAATAATAGAAATTATGTGCAATGGACACCTGGGTGGCTCAGTCAATTAAACTTCGGACTCTTGACTTTGGCTCAGGTCATGATCTCAGGGTCATAGGGTCTAGCCCTGAGATGGAATCTGCTCTGTGGTTTTGCTCTCTTTCTCCCTCTGTCCCTCCCTGCATTCTCTCTCTCTCTCTCTCAAATAATTAAATATGACCTTTAAAAAAAAAAGAAATTACGTGCAGTATTGGAACTCAAATTTAACACACCACAAAATTCTACAGAATTTCCTGACACAGACCCAGGATTAAATTTACTCTCTGGTCATGGTCAAGTCATCAGTAGGTTGCAGAGCAATGATACAAGTGGCCACCACCGCATCCTCCAAATAGAAGCTCTATGATTTATCTGTAAGAACTACTCCAATACCCCAAGAACTCAGTGACCCATTGTTTAAAGATGTCAGATTTGACACGTTGGCCTTCTACATTGTACCTTCAATATGGAACCTATTCTGTCAACCACATAAAAGTAAACATATGTGTGAGAAAATGATGATAGATGAATTAGGTTGTTAAGTTCACAGCATAGTAGGATGCCCAGGTATCTCTGGTTGATTCTGTTATTCTTAGACTGACTCACTCACCAGTATACCTCATCTCTTAGGGGTAGGACCAAAGTGACTTTATAAATTATTTGTGTGATATGATCCCTAAATTTGAAATAAAAGATATTATTTCTTTTCTTTAGAAAAAATAAAAATTGCCAGGAGGAGACATGAGGCAAAAAATCTAGAGTTCAAACTACAGATTTTCCTATTTGCCACATTATGGAGGAAAATTTTGCAGCCAATTTGAGAGAGATGAGAAAAGATGAGATTCTGTTATTCACTTTCTTTGGTTTATACTATCACCAGAATGTGAATTTCACCTCTTGCTGTTAATTTTATGTGTCAACTTGACTGGCCACAGGGTGCCCAGATAAAATGTTAGCTCTAGAAGTGTCTGTGAGGGTCCTTCTGGATGAGAAGAGTGTTTGATTCAGTAGACTCAGTTAAAACAGAGTAAAGTGAGTGAGGATCACCTCACCTGTTGAGGCCTAGATAGAACAAAAACTAGAGGAAGGAGAAATTCACACACCTGCTTCCGCGTCCTCCAGCCGCCCCCCCCACCCGCCCCCCCGCCGCTTTACTGCTTGAGCTGTGACATCTTATCTCATCTTCTTCTGCTCTTGGACTGGAATTTACACCATTGGCTTCCCTGGTTCTCAGGTCTTCAGGATGGGACTAAATTATGCCACTGGCTTCCTGGGGCTCTGGCTTGCAGGCAGCTGACTGTGGCACTTCTCAGCTGTCATAATCACATGAATCAATTCCTTATAGTAAATCTCCACATATGTCCTGTTGGTTCTGTTTCTCTGGAGAATCCTGACTAATACAGTGTTTATTTCTCCATTCACAGCCTATGGCCAATCTTGTTGCTGAAAGATCTCTTGCTGAAAGTTCTGTAAACACAACATATTTCTTAATGCATTTCAGATCACTAATTCACACAGTTTCTCTAGTATTTTCTTCTTAATAATATAGTCTAGTGATCTTTATCCAAAGAAGCAAATAGTATTAGTACCAGGTGTTCTATGCTCACAAACAAAACAATGCATTTATATTTGTGAATATCCATTTCTGGAATATTATTGCTCTTTCTTTTTTCCTTCTTTCCTCTAGCTCACTCTTTCTTTCTAACATCAGTGTTTGCAGAGCTATCAACCATCCTAGAGCAATCTGTCTTGTCTGTGCTCAACTGTAAAAATGCATCCTGATCTCCTCCTTATTCCCTGAAGTCATGACTCCAGCATAAAAGCAGAACTTTATTATTGATTGATCTGGTATTTCCTTGTCCCCAAGGCACATGATGCCCAGATCACAGTTCTCAAGAAAGAAGAATAATTATTTCAGTTAAATGCAAAATTGCACTTTCCACCTTTTTCCTGTCAGATTAGGATTCCTGAAAGGTCAGGATATCTGAACACCCGCTAATAACTCAGAGTATAGGAAACATGGTGGGCTTTAAGAAAAAAAATTTTTTAAAGATTGTATTTGTTTATAGGAGAGAGAGAGAGCACAGCAGGGGGAGTAGCACAGGGAGAGGGAGAAGCAGGTTCCCTGCCGAGCAGGGAGCCCAACCTGGGGCTTGATTTCAGGACCCTGAGATCGTGACCTGAGCCAAAGGCAAGCACTTAATCTACTGAGTAACCCAGGTGCCCCTTAAAAATATTTTTAAAGTTTGTTTGTTTATTTGTTTATTTACTTATGTAATCTCTATACCCAATATGGGCTTGAACTCAAAACCCCAAGAATCAAGAGACATGTGCTCTTCCAGCTGAGCCAGTCAGGTGCCCCCAGGAAACATGGTGTTTTTATTTCCTTTGCTTTGATTAAAAGAGGCAGTCAAATGCATATGTTTCCCATCTCTACTTTCATATTTTCCGAATATATTCTCCGTGAGATACGCTACTATCTTGGATTTAGAATACTTTTCCTTGGAGTCCATTATTTGTAATTGATTGAGCAATCCTCTCTTTGGTCAGCTTCTGAGAGAAGCTAGCTATTTTTTATGCTCTAAACTTTGTTTATTGTGTATAATTGCTCAGTAGTTTGAGATCACTTTTTCTTGCCCCATTAAAATGTTTGAAAACAAACAAATCTAACTAAATGGTTTTCCCTAAGCTATTTATACTAAGTTAATAATCTATTAATAATACGTAATGGGAGTTAACACTGAAATAGAAAAACACACATTATTTTGACAAAGTACCCTCAGGGTCTGATAAGACTTAACCAATTATTTATGTACAGTGAAGAGCAATCTGGTAAACAAGTACACAGAGCCTTGCTAAGCTGTGCTCAAATTTGGTTCCAATTAATCTCACTCCTTCTAGGAATGGCTAGCAAAATTATTTAGTGGCTTACAAAAAACTCTATCCAGTGCTGATTTCCTTGAGGTTTGGGGAGGTTCTTGCACAATGAATAGGAACAAAAGACATTCAATGCTTAGACAATGAATAGGGCCAAAAACAAAAAAAAAAAAAAAAAAAAAAAGATAAATGTCATAGGTCAGCTGCATGATTTCCTTCAGTTTATATTCATGTACTTTGAGATCAAAGCCAGTCTTTTTGAATATTTACTCTTAAAAATAATAATCCCATCTGAACCCATCCTTTCTTTTAGGTCTGAAAAAACTGGGGCCCCAAAGGCTGACTATCTTGTATAGGGTCACCTTGACCTCAAGCTGCCAAGTCAGGGCTCCTTCTACCTAAGTATGCTGCCAAAGGCACCAATGACAGCAAAGACCTGTTCTCTTAGAGCAGTGATGACCCAATCACACTGCACATTGCTTTTGATGGCTCAAGGGGTTTTCATACTTTAGAAAAATCTTTTTCTGATTTCATCTGTCTGAAACGATTTCAAATTAAATTAGGGGATCTATAAACACCTGACTGATGAAATATATTGATATTCTTGGACAGAATTTCCCTAAGTGTATCTGTAAAACATTAGTCGTCTTTTCTATTATTGCTCCAAAAAAGATTGTCTTTAGCCAAACACTTGAGGAATCATTTTATGCCATAAGACTCTTTTAGAAGGAAAAAATTCTCTTTAAAGAAAAAAATGTTTTACTGTATTTGGCTGCAGAAACTTTTTTGTGTATGTAGTGGTTATTTTGATAACAACAATTCACATGCTCTAGGGCACATGGCATGCTTTGCATCCAGTCGGTGCTCAATAATTGCCTGAGAATCTGAATCGGCGAACATTAACTCTGTGTGAACTTCTTCAACATACTCTTATACGTAGGCTTTTCTGTAGTCTCCCAAGGATTTGCTCCCAAGGACTAGTCCTAAAGGGGTTAATTTTCAATAAATCTTTGAAATTTTACCATTCAGGGAAGAATGTGCTATTTTACTTTTACTCAATACTGATTCTTTACACATGATCTCTAGACGGCAAGGACTTTTAGTGGAACCATGATTTGAAAGAGCAAAGTCATAATTCCACTGGATCTTCTAGAAATACATATATCTATTTCTTCTAAAAACATAGTTTTTACAAATAAAGGGAAATAACATAGCATCTAACTATATGCCTAATTATATCTCCCCCCCTCACCCCCACGTCCACCAAAAGGCGAGGGTGTGCCTCAGTCATGTTTAGAGGGTTGAAAAGTCAGTGCAACCATCCTGGCCTCCTCTACTAGACCCTGGAGCAAACGGGCAGGATCTGGAAGCTGTGCACTTTTTTCAGCTTTTAAGTTACTTCTTCATAGTATGATACCATGAGTTCATATTGTTATTTTACTTGAATTGGTGGTGAATTTCAGTCACATTGTGATTCAAATCTAAGCATTAAAATACATTTCTAAAGTCACCTCAGAGAAATTTGGAAATCCAGTTGTATTACTCAAAATTCTGGAAATGGCTGACAAAATTCTCACATTTACTGCCTATGGGATTCTATGTTTTAGTTCCTATTTATTAATGATTCTACGGTATTAGCCATTCTCTTTGTCAGAGAAGCTTTCAGGTACCCCAAGGTACACTATTGTCAAAACCTGATCTATAACATTTTTAAGAAATAAAAGACACTATAGCTTTTAGTTTTTGTATTTTAGCCTTCCTGAATAGAGTTCTTCTTGTTCTTATCAAAGAGGTAGTTAATGCAATAATCCTCTTAAACATTTTAACAAACCATTGCAGAAAATGGCTGAATATTTCCAAGTTCCTTTTCAGCCCACAGGCTCAGGAATATGAATTAGGTGCAACTGATATAAATGTTGAATCTTTAATATTTCACACCAAAAGAAATGCCTCCAGGTAGCTTTTAGCATACTGCTGTAATCTTGGGTAATGAATTAATCATACTCGTCCTTAACATAGAATGTTCGGGTGGAATTCATACTGAAGAGTATGGATCAGATAAGCAAGCACTTTTGCTCCTGAAAACTATTTCACCAGTACATTAGAGTTCATGGAATTGACTAATCTCCACAGACTCGGATCTAAAATTAATATAGGCCCCAAAGTCCCAGTGTCGGAACAGTGCCAGATAAGAATCCCAAATCAGACTGCCAGAAGTGCTTCCAAGGAGAGGAAGGGCACCCAGGGAACCAGTAATATTAATTCAGTAAATAGGAATTTATCCCACTTACTTCTGTCCTGAGGCCTTTCTGATTAGCAACCCATTTACAGCCACAGTTGGGAAAGGCTACTTGGTGGAAGGCTGGTTCCCCTAACTAAAGAGGAGGTGTCTGCATGTACACTAACATTATCTAGACCAGATTTCTGCTTATCTGGGTGACACATAATTAATATCGAGTTTGATTGGAAAATCAAATGTCCATAATGGTCATCATGAAGCATGTGTGGACTTCATATAGTGAGCATCAAAAGTATATCACACAGAATTAATTGATCCCTTGTAGATGACAGCTGGCTTTTGTTTTGCTATCTGCACTTCCAGTGAACTCCCCCACCGCTGTTATTTTATGGCTCTACTCACTCTTATAAGCAATGTTTTGGAGGCTAGCATGAGATTTCCCATTGCAATCTGGCTTCATGTAGTTGGATTTGGGAAGAAGGAGGCTTAGGCTGACAGGCCTGCTGGTACCCTGGGGCTGCAGAGGCTCAGGCCAGAGGTGAGCTGATCCTCACACTGAAAATCAGTAGGAGAGGATCTCCTGAAAAGTGAGAACACTTCCGAATGTGTATTTTATGGTCCTGTATAAATAATTCTCATATTATTTGTTAGATGCTCATGGCTTTTATCTATCCATCCTTCTAATAAATATTTGCTGCAGATCTATAACATTTAAAGTACTGCCCTGGAAATGTGGATTAGACAAAATTGTATGATGTGGTTTCCATCCTTCAGTTTATGCAAGAAAAGGGGAGAGGGGAGCCCCAGGAACAAAAGGAGAGCATGTGTGCTGTGGTCAAAAGGCCGATCATAAGTTTACCTTAATTATTTCTAGTTTTATTAATTCTGTAAGGTGAATTTATTTACTCCCCTTTATATAGGTTTCAATGTAGGCTACTTTTCAATGTAGCCTTTATTTAGAAAGTATTACTCCTTTATTATATCATTACCTGGTAGCATAGAAATCCCACACACAAGGTACTTAAAATATAGAAGGAGAAATTGACATGTGTAACTATCTATAATACAGAAGAGCATGAAGTGCTAGGAACATTTAAATAAAAAGAGACTGCTTTGATTTGGAAGAAGAACAGAGTGAAGGTTGCAGAAAGGAGCTATCTTTCAGATTGACTCCAAAGAATATGCAGTATTTCAAGGGACCAAAGGCTTCAGGAGTGCAAATGCCAAGCAAGAAGGATCTTAAGTACTTCAAAATTGACAGAAAATTGGTAGAGAGGGGTCCAGGCTGGCCGGGAAGTGTTAGTGTGGGTGAGAGGCCTAGAGCCCGAGGAGGGAGGGGTTGGTGACCCATGTACAGACACAACAAGGAAGGTGGGTGAGCAGCAGCAACACATGAGAGTTTGGGAGCAGGAGGGTAGACTGTATTTTATAGAGCAGGGGCAAAATCCTCATGAAAAAACCCAATTGTAAATTGAAACACAGCCTCCAGTCCTCTGAACATATTTGAGTCCCTATATATTGAAGATTGCTGATGTGGAAAGTATGTGTGTGATGTTGAGGAAACCCAGGTTGAGAGGAAATAAAGAAAATAATAAAAATTTATGTAATGTCCTACTATTAAGGGCAAAGAGGAAGAAATTGTAGGAAAATGCTAGGAAATTGTAGCATGTGGAAACCAAAGAAGATAATACAGTAAAGATTTATGAGAACACCGTTAAAAGATAAAATTACTGGAACTATTGGGGTGCCTGGTGGCTCAGTAGGTTAGGCATCTGACTCTTGATTTCAGCTCAGGTCATGGTCTCAGAGTCATGAGATTGAGACACTACCCTCAGCCTCTCCACTCAGCGAGGAGTCTGCTTGGAGCTTCTTTCCTTCTGCTCCTCTCCCTACTTGCAGGTGTATGCATCCACATGCTTTCTCTCTCTCTCTCTCTCTCTCAAAATAAATAAATCTTTTTTTAAAAAAGCTACTGGAACTTTTAATTCACAGCATCTCCTCTAATACATCCCATATGGACTAAAAACTTTTTTAAAAAGGAACATCTTTAAAAATGAAAAGGAACCACAGATGAATATTTACCAGATATTTGCATGGGAAAGAACTTTCCAAGAGTAACAATGTAAGATACGACTACATAAAATATATGTAACCAGGACAATATTTTGCCAAGATCAAACACATGCATCCTAATTTTCTCCCTTACTCAGGTGCCATCTGCAGCCTCCTCCTTGGGAGGCAGAGCCCTCTGATGACTTGCCCAGAGCAGGGGAAAGCCCTGGAAAAGTTAGGACTGCTAAGGGCCTAAATTTGTTTAGCTACAATTTAACCCCTCAGGGGTTGGGTGAGGCTGACCATCTCCTACAGTTCTCTATGAGTGCCCTGAGGCTAAGGCCAGGAGGCCTGCTGCTTTGGGTTGGAAGAGTGGTTTGACACAGGGAAGGTAAAACTAAAAAATCCAGAGGGATTGTACATGGAAGAGGAAAGTGAGAATGTAGGAGAAAAGAAGTTGTGGGAAGTGTATGTTGTGTGTGGCTCTTCCATATGGCGACTCAGAGGGAGGAAGGGTCTCTATCTCCATCTCCACATGGTACCTTAGAAAAAGCCAGCCTCTCTGGCTTCTCCTTTAATGACTCAAGTGCAGCCACTTTGAGGGAGACTTGCTGGTGCTGCTGGTTAGGTGCAGGGAGGTCTGGAAGAATAGTTTTTTTGGGCACCTTTTGATTCACACATGCTGTGTCTAGAACCTGCCCCTAGAAGATCTTGGAACTGAGTTGGGAGCCCATGGGCCTGGCACCATGGTGACGGGGAGAAGGCTGCTCAGCAGAGTTGGGGGTGGTTTCCTTAACCTCAGGAGAACATGACTGTAGTCAGAGGGCACTATGGCGCATTTTAGAGCAGGCAATTAGTTAGGTTCTAACAGGATACCTCCAGAAACCCATGGCCAGCTATCAAGGAAAGTCAGAGGCCTGTCCAGGTGGCACTTCACAAGAGGCTGGATCAATGCACACAGGCCCAAGATGGCAGGTGCCATGACAGGAAACCCTGACCAAATAAGGAAGAAAAGGTGTAAAAACCCTGCTTCCAAGAATTCCTCCCTTAGAGCTCTGAGGAAGGAGTATTTCACTCCCTAGTTAACAACTGTCAATAAAAGAGAAACCCAAACCGCAGGGCATGCAGCTCTCTCCCTCTTGGGCTCGCCTGCTCTCAAACCTCAAGAGTGTACTTTTGTTTTAATAAACTTTCTGCAGCGCTGTGTGTCTGTCCTTGAATTCTTTCTCCTGACAAGAATAAGAACCTTTGGGGGACAACTTCGGGATAGCCTGGGTTGACATCTCAAGGGCCTGAGTTCTCCTCACTTCACCCAGAAACATAATCAATCTGAGAAAGCCCAGCCAAGTCAGGCAGCATCATTAAACTGGCTGGAGTTAGAGAGAGAGAGAGAAAGAGAAAGAGAAAGAGAAAGAGACAGAGGGAGAGAGAGAGAGAGAGAGAGAGAGAGAAAGGGGGTGAGAGAGAGAGAGAGAGTCAGTTCACCACAGAGAGGTCATACCAGTGGGTGTACCAGTAACCACTCAACTCTTTTACTCTATTTGGAACAGGACTGGAGAATGGGGCTGGGAGTAAGAGAGGCTAAGCAATTATCTCAACAAAACAAATACTGCTTAGGTGGCCTGTTTAAAAAATCAGCTCAGAAAAAAATTTAAAAAGAGAAAAGGCCTACAAATTAATTTCTACCTTCCTACCCCATGGATGAGAGTTTATTAAGGAAGACCAGCAAAGTTACAGATAAAATAAACACATCACATTTACCTGCACATCGAAACCTTGTATTGAGTGAATTTGTAATCCTGGTGCATTTCCATTTGTTGAAAGCAACCTTAATAAAATTAAAAGACCAATAGCAAATAAAGGGAAAATGCCAGAGATAAAACCAAGGATTGATATCTTTTGCTGATACAGAACTCTTCCAAATAAATAAAAAATATGCTAAGGTTTCACGGGGAGGAAAGGGCAAAAACAATGATCAAAAATCTCCCAAATAACTAGTCAGTTTATAAACTGACAAATACAAATGGCTTATAAACACATAAATACTTAACAAGTTAATTAAAAAAATAAAATATAAATAACATCAGGATCATTTTCAATTATCAGAAGAGGAAATATTGTATGAGTTTTCTGGAAATTGAGTTGTTGATATTCACCAATAACATTCCAAATGCTTCTGTTTTCCAATCTATTAATTCCACTTCTAGAAAATTATCATAAAGAAGCCATTAGAAATGTGGACACATTCAATAATAAAATTCAACATTATTCAAGACTTATGGGAAGACCTGAAAATATAAATGACAATCTCTTTCCCAAGCTCACAGTTCACAGGCAGATAAACCACTATGTGTTCTTGTGGTAAAGATAGCCTGGAAGGGACTTTAACTTTATAACTTGTCTTGCTATTCTATTTCAGCCTTTTATCAAATTTGCAAACACTGTAAATGGTAGGTTGGAGGTATAGTACCAGACACAATGAATTATGGACCCGGAGAAAGCCAAATGGGGATGAATAGAAGAGAAGGACATAGGAGAGAAAATTCACAATTAACTCAACTTAGAGACCTAGTAGGTGTTATTGTAGGGTGAAGAATAAAGAGGAGATGGTGGTAGTTCCTCAGTCTCTGGCTCCCTAAAAATGTTACTTTACACAAATATCTCCATTCTCAGAAGTCTCATACTTGAGTGTACAGGAGAATCACTTGGATCCTTGTTACACATATAGATTGCTAGCCCTCATCTCCAGGTTGGCAAAGTGGAAAGGGACCAGAAATACTTTATTTTTTTACTTTTTAATTTTTAAGTAACTTATAAGGCTGAGATCAAGAGTTGCATGCTCTACCAACTGACCCAACCAGGCACCCTAGAAAGGCATTTTTAATGAGCCTCCCTACTAGTCAATTCTTACATACATCCACTTGGGAAAAATACAGCAAAATGTTTTTCTTTTAGTTTTTACTTCTAAATAATTAGCAAATGACTACCCCCAATGAATACCTAGGGGTGAATCATGCATACTGAAGATAATAAAAATATGGCACAGTATAAATGACACAGTATAGTGATGCTATGTATCAGCAAATACGGGATACAATGGGTAGAGGCAGAAAGAAGAGAAGGATGATGCCCGTGAAAGAAAGAATAACAAATTTAAAGGCCTGTGAAGTAATAAGATGTATATAAAAATAATATATGATAAATAATAATATATCATATATAATATATATTATTATTGGGGGTAAGTGTATAATAAAATCCATTATACACACATACACACACATCCCTTATTCCTGCTAATCAGCTAATATTTGTTTTATTAAAAAAAGATTTTATTTATTTATTTGAGAGAGTGAGTAAGCAAGTAAGAGAGAGATAGAGCACAAGTAGATGGAGAAGCAGACTCCCCACTGAGCAGGGGCCCAACATGGAGCTCGATCCCAGGACCCTGGGATCATGACCTGAGCCAAAGGCAGATGCTTAACTGACTAAGACACCCAGTTGCCCCTAATATTTGGTCTTTGATCCTGATTGTAACACAGAGCTCCTAAAACCTTTGGAATTTAATAGGAGCATCTTTTGTTCTAATGAGACGACTCCTGGATGGCTCCTGGATGGTGGCTGCTCCCCTGATAAGGAACTCTCATCCCTGCTCTTATCCTACAGGGAGGGGAGAGGCGCTGAGGATTCATTCAATGATTGATTATGGGTGGATGCAAAACTTCCCTAAAAATCCCTGAACTATGAGTTTGGAGAGCTTTCCTGGTTGGTGCACACAACCACATGCTAGGAGGAGGACTCACCCCAACTCCACCAGATAGAATCTCCTGTGCTCAGGACCCTTCCAAACCTCACTCTAGAGATCTCTTCATCTAAATGCTCATTTGTATCTTTTGAAATATGCTTTGTAATAAATTGGCACACTTTTTTCCAGGGTTCTCTGCATCACTCTGGCAAATTATGGAACCTGAAGAGGAGGTCATGGGATGCTGTGATTTGTAGCCAAGTCACACAGAAATTGGGGGTACCTGGAGACACTGCTTGTGAATGGCATCTGAACTGGGTGCAATCCTGTGGGACTGAGACTTTAACGGGTAGGGGCGGTGCTTGCTCAGATGACTGTAAGAATGGACTCTAAGTGTCATACATGCAGCTGGTGTTGTAGAATTAGGGAAATAGCTACAGGTCCAGAGTCAGAAGTGTGTGAGAATACAGGGCAGAAATGTGGTTTTCCTAGACGGTGGTCAACATGGGAAGAGCAGTTAGTGAAGAGAAAAAGGAATGGCCAGCAACAGAACGGAGACAAATGGTTGCCAGATGGGTGAGTCTGAACGAGAGAGTAGAGTTGCTCATGAAGCAGCGAGGACAAGAAAGACATGTAGAGAAGGATACTTCTGGATTTAGTCCTTAGGAAGTCTCTGGAAAGCTGACAGCTGGAAGAAGGGCAGCGAACAGTGGAGGGAAGGAAAGGTAGGGAGGCAAGGACGGTCACTGCAGGAAGAACTCAGGAGAATCACAGCAGCAAATCACCAGCAACCAAGGTCTGCCCTTTTAGGATATGACAACCTCTTCATGGATTTAACTATTGCAAATTTTAAACACATCATTCCTGAATGATGCAAGGAAACAAAATCCAAATTCCCCAAGGCTATGAGATCTTCACAGGCTTAATAATTAAGTCTAATTTGCCCCCAAAATAAAAGGTGTAAAGTGTGAGGATGCTACCGACAAGTGTATTTAAGCATTATTGCTACTGTTAGTTTAAACCATCAGTATGTGGAAAAGGCCTCTTGATACACTTTTATGAAAAGTACATGCTCCTATATTTATAAATGAGCATTTATTCTAAAAAGAGATTAAAACTTTTTTTTTTTTCAAACCATACCGATAAATCTCTCATAGGTACATATATCTTAGGAAATGGTCATTTGCAAACAGCTCAGAAATTTCCTTCTCGAGCAAGTTCTCATTAGCAAAAGTCTAAAGAGAACTAGTGTCTTAGTTTGCGTGAGGCATGTGAAAGTCCATGTTCCGACTCACTGGTAGCCAATGCATTATCCCACAGGCAACCTAGTGAAAACACCAATGAGATGGAAGTGGGCTGAAAAAGCCTTTGAGAGATGAAAGCTTTTTTTAAGTTTTCTGGAAAATGTAGGGTACCATTTAGCTTCCTTGAACCAAAACTAGAGTTAAAAACAATTCCAGCCCTAATCCCTATTGGATACCCATGACATTTTACTGCCAAGTTCTGTTCAGTGAATTCCCAAAAGAATGTGGGTGGCCTGGAAGAATGGCACCTCTTTGCAGTTCACAAGAGGGTGAGAAACTGTTCTCGAATTTCAGAATTTCAATAAAGTATAGACATTAGAATAGTCCAAAGTCATTGTTGCCTAAGGATATTGGCTTCACTACCCTTCTGGTTGGAGAGAAGGTTTGAGATTAAGTGTAAATAAAGTCATCTCTAATGCCAGTCCTTAATTAAAAAAAATCCCTTCAGGGGAAGGTGAGTCAGCATTTGGAACCTAGCCTATGATTAGTGATGCTTTGGGCCTGAGTTTTACCTGCCTGCTTTTTCCAGACCTGGTATTTTTTTTTTTTTTCTTCTTTTCTTCCTCCTCCCCCAAACTTTTCCCTCCCCTCTTCCTTCCTCTCCCCTTCCCACTCCAGGTATGCCATCTTGGCATTGTAACCTGACCCTGCAGTCTGCTCTCCAGCCAGGACCCAAACTCCAAAACCTTGACTATGGATTATATTTTTGAGTCTGATGTACCCACGACAGCTAGCTTGGAGTTTGAACAAAGTTTCATATACATTTGCAGTCATACATCATAACTACATATATTTAATAATCTACATTTTTATATCTAAATAAAATAACAATAAAAATATTATGTAATATATATTACAATTACAAATCATGTTACCCTATATAAACATTTGGCATATTCGTGTCTCAGGTTTGAGTATATAAGACAACCACTTATGAAAAATATAGAATCTTGGTCACTGACCTCAGATTTGTGCAGTGGGGAAGAGGAAACAAGAAAGCATTTTAAATGAGTGCTCTTGACAATTCTTAAGCAGGTCCACTTTGAAAAATAGTCAAGAGTTTTATTACCCTTTCCTTTTAAATGACATATAAATGACTAGCTTCAACGAATTATTAGTAGATACCATACACGAGTGATGAGAACAAAAAATGGTTTCTATGTTTCCCCATGTCTCTGTAAATGGCTGCCTTTAGCTACTGCATTAGTACAAACAATGAACAAACTTTTTTAAGGGCATCTGAAGAAAATCAGAAGTTTTCCAATATAAATCATTATAGCAGTGATGGGAGAAAATAAAATATTTTTTTTCTGCCCTGGCATCTATGCTTGACCAGGTACTGCTCCAGTAAGCAGAGATTTGGTTGTTGTTGTTGTTGGTTTTTTTTTTTTTTTACAGAATATAGTTTTCTGATTACTTAGAGTTTATTCTTTTAGAGATAGAGTGCTAGGGAGCCAAAGTCTTATCTGTGGTGAAGAATGGATTCTGACTACAAACAGCAAAATGAAATTCAAAGTTGTCTCCTAGCTACTGATCTTAGCTGGCATCTGAGAAATTTTGTAAAGGACACTGACCCCCATGAGCTGACCCTGATATCCCAGCATGCAGAACATCAAAGGGATGCATGCATATAGACTAAAGGGAAAGAAAAAAAAGAACACACCCAAATCTAAACCCTAAGAGGCTGAGTGCTATTTTTGAAAAACAACTTTGATAAAAAGACTATAAAATTATGTAAAACTAGGGTCATAGAAAAATTGATAAAATGATCTCAGATTGTCTTAATTTCAAAGAATGAATTTATTCATGTTAAACATACAGCCTATGGGTCTGGCTTCTGTTACCTTCCAAATAAGTGAGAAACAGATTTTCTTATATATATATTTTTTGTTCCTGGCTTCTAAAGCTCTGCTTTTTAAGTAGATTTCTGAGCACATGAGAAAGATAAAAGCCTTTTTCATGTGGGGCACAGGGAAAGTGGTAGGGAAGGTCTGGAAAAATGTTTTCTTTAATAACCTGCCCAAATTAGGTAAGCACAGGGGGTGAACCAAAAGATCTGATAATCATTTATTACTTTTTTTTTTAAGTAAAACTTTAATGGTTAAAGGAGAAAATGCAATGAATGGAAGGGGCAGTAAGTCTAGCTGCTAATTCTAAGCATTTAAGAAACGTTTCATAATGATGGTGGTTGCCCACGTGCATGCTCACCCAGAATGAAAGTGAATGAAATCCCTTAGAAGACCTTTGATCAGGGACTCTCCCCTGACAGCAGTCAGCTTGTACGGAGAAGGAAGTGCTCCATCCTGTCACGGGCGGGACATCACTGCCTCTGCTCAATTACACAAAGGGCGACACCCCAGGGTTTACAATTCTTGAGGAGCCCCAATTAATTTATGCACCTGCTAGTGTGTGCCAAGTTGAGTTAAGCTTTTTTTTTTTTTTTACATTTTTATATACTTTCTCTCAAAAATATTCATATTTATTAATGTTGGCTTAGTAATGTTATTCCCCTGCAGAGAAAAGGAAACGTGTTCATCACAGCATTCTTGCCTACTTCCTCTCCCCTTCCTCCTTGTTTTAATTAACAATTGCTCAGTGCCCTGAGGGCTGTGCTTAATTAAAAGATTTTTTAAAAAATCCTTCAGGAATAAGTAGAACTGATATTTTCCTCTTTTTAAATCCAAATGTGGTTTTAAGGTTTATTTTGTAATGGGTTTCTTTTTTCCCCCTTTTTTTCCCCCCTTTTTTATGGTCCTCTCCTTATGATTAAATTTATTTCTGGAAGACTCAGTGGTTGATTTTATGCAAATGTAAGATTTTTCAATATAGGAAATAAAATCTCTTGATGTTTTATTAATTCATGTTTTCCTCAGAGTTTTGTAAAAGAGCTTTCACACCATGGGAGTTACATTTTAACAGAAGGAAAAATAAACATTAGCAACTCTTGTAATTGGGAAAGTGTACATTTTGGTAATTCCTTTTTTCCATTGTTTAAGAAGAAGGTAAAGATATGCTTGGGATTTAAAAGAATTCACTGATGAAGGCAGATGGAGGAGATAACTGGTAAGTACATGTGCCTTCAAGCCATTAGACTGTGACTTATACTATCTAATTACTATTTTGACCACTGATAGAATTTTTTTCTCCCTCTAGTCTATGAAAAAACAGATTAAATAAGAGACTATAAAGGGACCAAAATGATTCCAAAGGTGGCTTAATGAAAAAAGAATAAAATGTTCTGCAGTTTTATGGAAGGTTATAAACCTTATGAAGTGAACCGTTTTCTGATGATAAAATGTTGCTGGAAAGGCGGTCCAGAACCTTCTGTGACACAGGACAGCAGTGTCTCCTCTTTCATTACCAAGGTCATTGGGAGAGGCTTACAAATACCTTATCATGGCCCAGATCCCTTTTGTTGCAGTTTCTAAGCTCCACTTTCCACGTTAAAATACTGCAATGCAAACCATGGGAATGAACTTTAAAAAAATCATATGTGCTTGTGTTGAATTATAAAAGCCAGTTTGTCTTCATTGAAGGCTCCTTGCTGGGAAATGCTTAGTGAAAAAATAGCCAAGTTCTTTATTTATGTTCTTTTCTCCTTGGTCTTTTTAAGAGTGTGAGACTCCCAAGTGCAACCCTCTTCCAGCACCACATCAACACACACACTTTGAGATTTCTCCTCTCAGCAAGCTCCCATCACCTCTTCTCACCACATTCCTCTCCTCCTCCAAGTGTTGGAACACTCTATGGCTCCCTCTTGGCTCCCTCTGGCCCCCTCTTCTCTATATTCTATTTTTCAAAGGCAGTTACAACTCTTTTTTTTTTTTAAAGATTTTATTTATTTATTTATTCATAAGAGACACAGAGAGAGGCAGAGACACAAGCAGAGGGAGAGAAAGACTCCCTACTGGGAGCCTGATGTGGGACTTGATCCCAGGACCCCGGGATCACGCCCTGAGTCAAAGGCAGATGCTCAACCACTGAGCCACCCAGGTGCCCCAAGAGCTTTTTATTTTTATTTTTTAAAAAGATTTTATTTATTTACTTGAGAGAGAGCACAAGTAGGCAGAGCGGCAGGCAGAGGGAGAGGGAGAAGCAGACTCCTTGCTGAGGAGGGAGCCCAACTCAGGGTTCTAGCCCAAGACCTTGGGATCATGACCTGGGCTAAAGGTAGATGCTTAACCAACAGAGCCACCAGGCGCCCTAAGGTGGTTGCAACTCTGTGGCAAATAACCTTCAATACAAATCATTAGTCCTGGGCGCCTGGGTGGCTCAGTGGTTGAGCGCCTGCCTCCGGCCCAGGTCATGATCCCAGGGTCCTGGAATTGAGTTCCCCCATCAGGCTCCCCGCAGGGAGCCTGCCTCTCCCTCTGCCTGTGTCTCTGCCTCTCTTTCTCTCTGTGTCTCTCATGAATAAATAAATAAAATCCAAAAAAACCACCACCACCACCAACAAATCATTAGTCCTGAGTTTGTGCACTCCTAGCTACTTCTTGACTTTTTGACTTAAAATATCTTTAAAATCTTTAAAGCAATATAAATACATTATGAGAAATTAAACAACTAAAAAGGGAAAAATTCACCTAAAGTTCTGCCATCCCAGAACCTCCATGTTATTTCAGTGGATTGTGTCACTACATTTTAACATGATAATCACAGTTAATATCTTGGATTATATTCTACTTTTCCATTTGATACTAGACCAAAGACATTTGCATGCTGCAATCCAGTCCTTTATCAAATTGTAACACAGCTAAGTAGGCTTCGTCAAGGAGACAAACCAACATTTAATCATCCCTTCTCCGCATGATGTTTAGATCGTTTCTAATATTGCAATTATGAATAATGCTGTATCGAATACTTCCTGCATAGAATCATTTCTTCAAGAGAGAGACTCAGAGTGGAATTACTGGGTTTAAGTACCTGAATGCTTACATGGATTTAAACATACATATATCTTACCTACCTTACATATAACCTAAGATATATATATATATATATATATATATATATATATATATATATATATAAAGATTTTATTTATTTATTCATGAGAGACAAAGAGAGATGCAGAGAGGCAGAGACACAGGCAGAGGGAGAAGCAGGCTCCATGCAGGGAGCCCGACGTGGGACTCAATCCTGGGTCTCCAGGATCGCGTCCTGGGCCCAGGGCGGCGCTAAACCACTGAGCCACCCGGGCTGCCCTATCCTAAGATATATTGACAATGTCAGGTTTTGGCCTCCAAAAGTGATAAAATTATGTGTTTGTTTATTTTTTGCTTTTTGTTTTAAAACCATTTCAAATTTACAGAAAAATTACAAGACTAGTACAAAGAACTCCTATATATCATTTGCCCAAAGACCCGGATCAAATTTCACCAATTGTCCTAACCACGTCCGTTTTCTTTAAAAAAGATTTTATTTATTTATTCATGAGAGATACACATAGAGAGAAGCAGAGGCATAGGCAGAGGGAGAGGCAGGCGCCCTGCAGGGAGCCTGATGTGGGACTCAGTCCCTGGACCCCGAGATCATGCCCTGAGCCAGAGGCAGACACTCAACCTGAGCCACCCAGGTGCCCCTAACCATGTCCTTCCTTTATAGCAGAAGCACCACTCCAGGATCCTGTGTTGTACCTGATTGCCACATCTTTGTAGTCTCCTTCAATCTGGAGCAGTTCCTCAACCTTTCCTTCATTTTCATTGTGAAAATTACATGGCCAATGTCAATTTTAATGTCTCAATCATCATCTGAAATACAACAGTACAACAAATCTAAAAGAAATCTCACCATCTTTCTCTCAAAGCCAACTCTCTTTGAATTCTTACTTTCTAACATCTTTTCCCAACAACCTAGGCTTAAAACTCTTCCTTTCCTTAGTCCACACAAAATTACCAAATCGTTAAATATTATTATCCAACTGCCGCTCAGTAATTTACATGTTCCATTAGCACTTCAAATTCAACATGTCCATCATTCAACTCATCAGTTTCTTTTCAACACCACCTCCTCAGCTTCCTATCTGCATAAATAACCTCTGAATGGCACCAACATTGACCAGGTGGTGCTAGAAGAACAGGTAGGACTAGAAGAAAGAGGGAATAATGTGAGAATAAACCTTGAAATGCTGTTCTAAGTAATTCAATTTTATTCGTGCCCTCTTTCTGGACTATATGTAAGCATTTTAAGGCTCTAGCTATTTTAAAAACTGTCTTATAGTCATAGCACTAGCTAGTTTTTTTTTTGTACACAGAGAGTATTAAAAGTTTGTTCATAAAGTTGATGGATTATATTGGAACTTATAGCCTTTGAGAGTTCTTCCTCCACTACAAATTACTTTCCTTTCTAAATGTGGCATGGCTATTTCTAACTATAATCATTGGATTTGGAAAAATGAAATGGGTAATCACCTTACCTCTAAACACCAGTGGCAGAACTGGCTATACTAATTTAGCAAAAGAGTAATAAATACTTATTGAGGGACTACTATATTTATATAAACTTAACTGATGCCTCAATTAATTTAGTAAGTGCTAACCATTTGGGAAATAAAAGTGTAAAAGTGGTTTTTGTTTGTTTTTTTAAATTTATCTATTTATTTGAGAGAGACAGAGAGAGAGAGCGAGCCTGAGAGAGCATGGCAGGAGGGACAGAGGGAGACAGAGAGAGAAACTTAAGTAGACTCTGCACTGTGCAGAATCTGACGCAGGCTTGATCTCATGATCCTGGAATCACAACCTGAGCTGAAACCAAGAATTGGATGCTTAACTGACTGCACCACTCAGGTGCCCCAATTAAGTGGTCTTTTTGAAAGATGGACGTCTTTCATTGTCAAAGAATCTTTTTTTTTTTTAAGATTTTATTTATTTACTCATTAGAGACACAGAAAGATGCAGAGAGAGTGGCAGAGACACAGGGAGAGTGAAAAGCAGGCTCCACGCAGGGAGCCCGACATAGGACTCCATCCCAGGTCTCTAGGATCAAGCCCTGGGCTGAAGGCGGCGCTAAACCGCTGAGCCACCTGGGCTGCCCCCCACCCCTTTTAACTAGACTTCCAGTTTTCACAAGCAAATAAGGAAAGACTAGTGGTTTATGCTTGTAGAGAGAAAAGGCACATGTTTGGGTATATTTTTAAGAGTTTTTAAGTTGTGTGTTGCTATCAGTTTTGGCAATGAATTCCTGCATTGAAAAAGAAAAAAGATGTCCAGTCAGCAACCTAATTTTACACCTGAAGGAACTAGATAAAGAAGAAGAAGCTAAGCCCAAGTTTGGCAGAATGAAGGAAATAATAAGATTAGAGCAGAAATAAATAATGAATGAAGTAAATAATAAGGTAAGAGTAGAAATAAATAAGATAGAGAATAGGAAAAAATAGAAAAAAATAAATGGGACTACTTTAAAAAAAAGATTTATTTATTTATTTGAGAGGAGGGGTAGAGGGAGGGAAAGTGTTAAGTAGACTCTGCACTGAGTGTAGAGCCCCATGAAAGGCTCAATCTCACAACCTTAAGATCATGACCTGAGTTGGAACTGAGCTGGATGCTTAACCAACTGGGCCATCCAGGCACCCCACAACTAAGAGTCCTTTAAAAATAAAATTGGCAAACCCTAATAAAGAATAAAGGAGAAAAGATTTAAATAAATTAAATGAGAAATGAAAGAGGAGACATTACAACAGATGCCTTGGGAAGAAAAGGACCATAAGGAACTGCTACAAATCACTGTATGCCAACAAACTGGATAACCTAGAACAAATGGAAAAATTCTTAGAAATATACAACCTACTAAGAGTGAATCAAGAATAGAAAGCATGAATAGATCAATAACAAATAAGAAGATTGAATCAGTAATACAAAAAATAATCTCTCAATGAAGAAATTCCAGGACCAGATGACTTTATGTAATTCTACCAAACATTAAAAGGAGCATTAACATCAATCTATCTTAGGCTCTTCTGCAAAATGGAAGAAGTGGAATACTCCATATTTGTTTTATGGGCATCTCATCAGCATCACCCTGATACCAAAGCTAGACAAAGATGCCATATGAAAAGGAAACCACAGTCAACATCCCTAAAGAACACAGATACAAAAATACTCAGTAAAATACTAGCAAACCAAAATCAGCAGCACAATAAAATGACTATACACTATGACCAAGTGAGATTTACCTCTAGCATGCAAGGATGTTTTAACACATGCAAATCAATGTGATACTTCACATTAAAGTAACAAAAGATAAAAACCATGTGATCATCTCAGTAGATACAGAAAAAGCATTTGACAAAATTCCATATCCATTTGTGAGAAAAACTCAACAAAATACAGAAAAACTTACCTCAACACAATAAAGGCTATCCACGAAAAGTCCATAGCTAACATTATAATCAATGGGGAAAAATGGAAAGTTTTTCTTCTAAAATCCAGTACAAGGTAAAGATGCCCACTCTCACTATTTCTAGCAACATAGTACTGGAAGTTCTAGCCAAAGCAATTAGACGATAAAAAGAAATAAAAGACATCTCAATTAGAAAGAAAAAGAAGTAAAACTATCTCTGGAGGTGAAATGATCAGATATGTAGGAAATACTAAAGACTCAACAAAGAAACTCTTAGAACTAATAAACAAATTCAGTAAAGTTGTAGGATACAAAATCAACATACAAAAGTGGTATTTCTTTTTTTAAGGAGTTAGATGCTTTTTAAAAATTATTTATTTATTTATTTGATAGAGAGAGTGAGAAAGCACAAGTAAGGGGAGGAGCAGAGGGAGAGAGGGAAGCAGATCCCCTGCTGAGCAGGAAGCCCAATGCAGGGCTGAGCTAACCAGGCATCCAGTTAGTGGTATTTCTCTACGCTAACAACTGAGGATCTGAAAAGGAAATTGAGAAAACAATTGCATATATAAGAGCATCAAAAAAAGAATAAAATACTGGGGCACCTGAGTGGCTCAGTGGTTGAGCAGCTGCCTTTAACTCAGGTTGTGATCAAGTTCTGCATCAGGCTCCCTACTGGGGAAGATTGCTTCTCCCTCTGCCTATGTGTCTACCTCTGTGTCTCTCATGAATAAATAAATGAAATCTTAAAAAAAAGAATAAAATACTTATGAATAAACTTAAACAAAGAAGTGAAAGATTAGCTCACCAAAAGTTATCAAACACTGCTGAGGAAAATTAAAGACACAGATAATAGAAAGATATTTCATGTTTAAGGATTGGAAGAACTAATATTGTTAAAATGTTCACACTACCCAAAGTGATCTTCAGATTTAGTGCAATCTCTATCAAAATCCAATTTGCATTTTCACAAAAATAGAAAAAGAAATCTTAAAGTTTATATGGATCATGAAAGGTCTTGAATAACCAAAGCAATCTTGAGCAAGAACAAAGCTAGAGGCATCACATATACTGATTTCAAAATATAAAAAAAATATATATATATATATATATATATATATATATATATTACAAAGCTATAATAATAAAAATAGATATATAGGCCAGTGAAGTAGAATAGAGAGTCCAAAAACAAATCCATGCATTTACGGTCAACTTATTTTTGACAAGGGTACCAAGAACACAATGAAGAAAGGATAGTTCCTTCAATAAATGCTGTTGGGAAAATTGGACATCCATATGAAGAAAAATGAAATAGGGTTCTTATACTATATACAAAAAAATCAACTTAA
Organism: Canis lupus familiaris; assembly: GCF_011100685.1. Classification (NCBI taxonomy): domain Eukaryota; kingdom Metazoa; phylum Chordata; class Mammalia; order Carnivora; family Canidae; genus Canis; species Canis lupus. The sequence goes on along the minus strand of NC_049222.1, from coordinate 39,314,366 downwards.
AATGAATTAAAGACTTAAATGAAAAACAAAAGACTTAAATGTAAGATGTGAAACTACTACAAAAATCATAGGGAAAAAGCCTCTCGATATTGGTCTTGGCAATGATTTATTTGGATATGACACCAAAATCACAGGCAGTAAAAGTAAAAATAGACAAGTGGGATTGCATCAAACTAAAAACCTTTTGCATAGCAAAGGAAACAATCAACACTATGATATGGCAGCCTACAGAATGGGAGAAAATAGTTACAAATCATATACATGATGTGAGATTAATATCCAAAATATATAAAAAAAACACCTGGAGTATAATGTATGGCAATTATAATTCAATAAAAAATAAAATGCCCCAGGACAAAAAAAAAGCCAACTAAAATACACAAGGAACTCACAACTCAAGAGCAATAAAGCAAATAATGTGATTAAAAATGAGTAGAGGACTGGAATAGACATTTCTCTCATTTTATTTAATTTTATTATTTTATTTTTTAGAGAGAGGAAGAGAGAATGAATGGGAGGTGGTGGGGCAGAGGGAGAGGGAGAGAAAAAGTCTTAAGCAGACTCCACATCTAGGAGAGCCCAACTCAGGGCTCAATCTCACAACCCTAAGTCAAACTAAAGAATCAGACACTTAACTGACTGAGCCGATCTGGTCCCCCTGGAATAGACATTTTTTTAAAAGAAAATATATAAAGGGCTAACACATACATGAAAAGATGCTCACCATCAGTAATTATTAGGAAAATGTGAATGAAAATCACAATGAGATATCAACTCACACCTGTTAAGATAGCTATTAAAAAAAGACAAAAGATAACATGTATCGGTAAGAATGTGGAGAAAAAGAAACCCACGTACATTGCTGTTAGGAATGTAAATTTGTGCAGTCACTTAGGAAAATAGTATGGCAGTTCCTCAAAAAATTAAAAATAGAAATTTCATTTGATCTAGGAATTCCATTCCTGAGTGTATATCCAAAGGAAATGAGGTCAATATCTTGAAGAGATAGCTGCACTCTCATGTTCATTGCACTATTATTCACAATAGTTAAGCTATGGAAACAAACTAAATGTCTATCAATAGATGAATGGATAAAGCAAATGTGGTATATAAACAATGAAATATTATTAGCCTTAAACAAGAAAGATTTATGACAACCTAGATGAACCTGGAGGATATTATGCTAAGTGAAATAAGTCAGACATAGATATATGCTACATAATCTCACTTATGCATGGAAATTGAAACAGTTAAATTCATAGAATCAGAAAGTAGAATGGGGCTGTTAGGGGAAGGGGGAGAAGGAAATGGGGAGATGTTGCTCAAAGAGTACAAAGTTTTGGTTATACGAGACGAAAATTTTCTGAAGATCTAATATATAGATAGCATGGTGACTATCATTAACAATACTGACGTGTATACTTGATATTTGCCCTCTTCAATGTGTGTGGGCATCATCCAATCCACGGTTGTCCTGAATAGAACAAAAAGGAGGAAGAAGGAGAGCTTTGATCATTTTGCTTCCTGACTTCCTGCTTGAGCTGTGACATCAGTCTTCTCCTTCCCTTGGACTAGGGTTTACATCACTGGCTCTTCTAGTTCTCAGGCCTTCTGACTCAGAGTAGAATTATAGCATTGGTTTTCTTGGGTTTCCAGTTTGAAAATGCCAGGCTGTGGGACTTCTCAGCCTCATAATCATGTGAGCCAATTTGCGAGCTAAGTCTTTTCGTGTATATACCTCCTACTGGTTCTCTTTCTCTGGAGAAGCCTGACTGATACAAAAGGCATGCTTCCCTTCTGCCAGCTGCTTAGCTCAGCTAATAAGAGAAGATATCCATCTTCTCTTTGCTCAGTAGATTCTTGGATAAATCCTGTTTAGCCCTTCTCTAGTTCTTTACGAGTTCTCACAAGAGGGAGGAGTGGCTTATCTGATTCCGTTTTTCATAGGACCACGTGCCACTCTGATCAGTATCACTGCATAGAAATATGGTGCATCTTTGGGCTCAGGTGAGCCTGGTACTGGACAGATGAGTATGCCCAAAGCTCAGTCTTTCTTTACTACCATCACCTAACTCACTCCCACTCCTCCTACATACCAGCACACTGAGCACGAGAGTGTATTTTCACATATACTCACTCAAGTATGCTACAATGTGGATAAGCCCTCTGAAAAATATTGTGCAAAGTGAAAGAAGCCAGTCACAAAAGGCTATGTATTGCATGATCTCATTTATATGACACGTCGGGATAGGTAAATCTATAAAGAAAGGTAGACTAGTGATTACCCCAGAGCTGGGAGTGAATGAGGGACAATGGAGAGTGATTTATTTAGAGGGTGATTAAATTGTTCTAAACTTACACAATAGTTATGGTTACACATCTCTACAAATATAATAAAAAACATTGAATTGTATATTTTAAACAGGTGAAATTTATGGTATGCAAATAATATCTCGACAAAGCTATTAAAAATGAAAAAATAAAAAAATAAACATCCCTTATTACCCATGTGCCCCAATTTCCCAGGTATACATAGTTACTTCACCACCATTTCATATTAAATATGTAAAAGACACTTAATTTTTCCCTGTTTATATTTAAAGACCTATAACTTAAAAGGAACATATGACTAAGGATAGAAACTATACGTTCCACTGATTTCTTACTTATCTCACTCAAAAAATTCAAGCTGCTCTTCCTCTACATTATCTTCATGTTCTGTGACAGGTCAGTATTTTCCTCCAACCAAAGAATTCCTAACCACTCCTAACTTCCTCCTCCCCCTTTTTCCTCATCTCTCCTTTATCTCTCCTTTATCTTTCTCTCTTCTTTTCAAGGCAACATCCACTTTCTAAGTTTTAAAATATTATCTTTATAAAAGCTGGTCTTGCCTGTTATTACGATGATATTTGACCTTTCTTGATTCATTAGAAACTCTGGACATTTACTATGTATCAGGCTCTGTGATTACTACTGAAGATCCCAAGATAAAGGATCCAATTTCAGTCTTGGAGAGCTTTCAGCCTAAGTGAAGTGATGTGCTAGGTATGTGCACATGCATGCAAACAGTTATATGACAACATAAAACAACGCAACAGGTGCAGGATGTGAGTAGAATTAATTTTAATCAGAAGAAATGGGACAGTCTTCTAATCCAAACAAACCTTTATAATTAAGTTGCCATAATGTCAGTTGATTTCAAAGTTCTTCACGGTACCATGAACCAAACTTCAAACTTAAGGGGCAAACTATAGGATTTGGAACTGGCTCCTGTCCATAAAGCAGTCTCCTAGCTAATTTTATATTCCTGTAGAATCTATAGATATTAGTGGAATTAGACTCAAAAAAACTCAAATTCTAATAAAAGGACCCAAAAGACTGTGAGGATACTAAAAATAAAACCAAAATTTGAAAGAGTGACTATTTCTGAATCATGAAATGAGACTCTTTTATAGACACAAACAAACCCACACCAAAGTAAACCAAACCAAACCAAACCAAACCAATATTCCTTATTTCGAAGTAAGGAAATACATATGATACCTCTTAAGGCTTGATTCTCTCACATGTCAATGGGATCTTTGTACAACTCATGTTCACTCCAATGATGCTACCCTCTATGACACAGAAACAAGAAACAAGCTTAGCTCTGTAGCATCGTGCACAGAGGAACTTTGACTAGTTTGTCAGTGCATGATACCATTGCCCACTTTGTTCTGATATGCGTTTTGGCATGCTGGAATAGATCTCTCAAAACACATAAAATCTTGAGTGACTTAGAACCTTTTGATGTGTAAGACACCACGCAGGGTCATCTCAGTCCAATAGGCATAAAAAGGGAAATGGAAAGCAAAGAGCTTCTTCTGCAGGAAGAACACTTGAACACTGCTTTTTTATATGGCTGCTGCCGACACATCTCCCAGACTTCATCTACACATGCCTTGATATCAATTAATCTCCTGGTCCTTTACATTTAGCTAATTTTCTAAGTCACCCACCGCCTGCTTCTAGTTGGATCTCTCTGGCACGAGCAACCTGTTTTCCTGGAAGTTTGACCCTCATGGGGTGCCATTACCATCTTCACCCTCAATCAGACTCTCACTCTTGCTTCTTCTTGCACAGCCTGGAGAAGGAATATCTCTTTTCAATTTTCTATTATGCACTCAGCATATGTTTATTTAATGAATAAATAAATTTATTCTATCATCCTTTAAAATTTACACAAAGGTGAACAGAACAGCTGTTCCACCATCCATTTGCCAGTCAGTTGTGCGTACGTTATATGACTGTTCTTGGGACCCAAATAGAATGGGGAACAGGTCAAGTTTTAAAACCTGCAGGATCAGAGAAAATGAAATTTGCTGCTATCTTTTAATGTCTTTAAAGTGATAGGGCAATAAGGAAGCTGGCAAATCAGAATCAATCTAAAAAAATTTTTTTTTTCCTGAGAGTGATTGAGAGGGAGCATAAAAAGATATCAGGCTGACAGATGGATTACTGCTCTTTCAGATTTGCAACCAGAAAACAAGGCCAGGCTGTGGATCTTGGTGTGAAATTGCAAGTCTTCTATCTATTTCAGGAGATCACACTGGAACTGCTTATTTCATTTTCCAACCATCCACCACTTCTCTTATATACACAGCAGCTGCACACCTGATGAGAGCTGGTCAAGGACAGGGCTAGAGTTATATCCCTGCATATTTTCCTGTTCCCAATCTTTTTTTTTTTTTTTTGGTGTGTACCAATTTATAAAATTTATAAAAGCTTAAGGGATTGGAAATCTATGTTGCTCTATGGTAGGTAATTCCTAAGATTGGACTGCATCATCGAAAAACAAAATACTGACTACTATAGCACTTTCCAGCATTTCCTTCTAGGGTCATTTTCCTCTGGGTGATCTCATGTTCTCCCCCTTGCCCCCAACCCCTACACAGTGTTGTTCATTCTTGCTGCCTTTATATAGCCTGTTTGCCTCAAGCATCCTTTTATTTTCTGAACATTTTCATGAACCTCCTCCCCCGCCAAAATTTATCTTTTATTTGCTGACACCAATAAAAAGGGATATGCCAAGCCCAAGCTAATGCTGGGTTTAGTATTTGAGAATCTGCTCTATGTATTTCTATTCTAGAGTTATTTTCATTAAAAAATGACTATTAAAACACACTGCCTTTATCAAATGCAACATGGAAAGGTAGAAATCTAGACAGTGAAGCAAGATGGTACTGTCAAATCTCAAATCAGACTGCAGAAGTGATTATAACCCCTGTATATAAAGCCGGGCTTATGCTTTGATCTTCAAAAATAAAAGTCTAAGTTTTACTCTAGTTGTATCACTTATTATTCGAATGTCATAGTTTGATCTTATTTTCCTGGACATTACATTTTCTTATCTTGATATTGGGAGAATTTTAAATATTTTAAATATCTTTTGTATTTATAGTCTGGTTTTTGTATATGAACCATTAGAGAGAGAGTGAGAGAGAGAGCATACACATGCATGTAAGTAGGGGGGAGGGTAGGGGCAGAGGGAGAGGAGAAAGAGAATCTCAAGCAGAGAATGTGGAACCCAATTCAGGGCTTGGTCCCAGCACCCTGAAGTCACAACCTAAGCCAAAATCAAGAGTCGGATGCTCAACTGACTGAGCTACCCACACGCCCCTCTATGTATTTATTTTTTGTTTTTGTTTTTAATAATTTTAATCTTCAGAGCAGTTTTTAGGTCCTAAGAAAAATTAAACAGAAGGTACAGAAGGTATATCCCATATACCCCCTCACCCCACATAGGCACAGCCTCCCCATTATCAGCATCTCTCACCAGTGGCACATTTGCTACAACTGATGAACCTACATTCACACATCATTATCATCCGAAGTTCATAGCTTACAGTAGGATTCACTCTTGGTGTAATTCTATGGGATTGGAGAAAGGTTAAATGGCATGCACCCAATATTAAAGCATCATAAGATAGTTTCACTAGAATCCTGAGTCCTACTGATCCCTTCCTTTGCCCTAACCCCTGGCAAACACTGATCTTTTTACTTTCTCCATAGTTTTGCCTTTTCCAGAATATCATATTGTTGGAATCATGTAGTATATATGATTCATATTGGCATCTTTCACTCAGTAATATGCATTTAAGTTTCCTCCATGTCTTTTCATGTCTTGATAGCTCATTTTAGTGCTGAGTAATATTCTATTGTCTGGATATAACACAGTTTATTTATTCATTCACCTACTGAAGAACACCTAGGTTGCTTCCAAGTTTTGGCAGTTATGAGCAGAACTGCTATAAACATCTGTGCAGGTTTTTGTATAGACATAAGTTTTCAACTCCTTTGGGTAAACACCAAGGAACACAATTACTGGATCATGTGGTAAGAGTATGTTTAGTTTTTTAAAGAAACTGCCAACTGTCTTCCAAAGTGGCTGTGCTATTTTGCATTTCCACCAGCAACAAATTAGAGTTCCATTGTTCTACATCCTCGTCAGCTTTTGGTGTTGTCAGTGTTCTGGATTTAGGCCATTCTAATAGGTGTGTAGTAGTATTTCATTGTTTCAATTTGCATTTCCTGGGTGGCCTACATTGTGGAGCATCTTTTCATATGCTTATTTGCCACCTGTATATCTTCTTTGGTGAAGCTATCTGTTAAGGTCTTATTCAGAGGCCTATTTTAAAACCAAGTTCTTTGTTTACTTACTGATGAATTTTAAGAGTTCTTTTTATATTTTGGATAATAGTCCTCTCTCGGTTTTTTTGTAAATATTTTCTCTCAGTTGGTGGCTTGTCTTTTCATTCATTTGATAATGTCTTTTGTAGAACAGAAATTTGAATTTTTAAAAAAGATTTTTTAAATTTATTTGAATGAGAGAGAAAGAGAGAATGAGCAGGAGGGAGGGGCAAAGGAAGAGAGAGAAGCAGACTCCTTGCAAAGAGTGGGCCTCCATATGGGGCTCAATTCCAGGACTCTAGGGTCATGATCAGAGCTGAAGACAGACAGGGCCACTCAGGTGCCTCAAAAATTTTTAATTTTAATGAAGTCCAGTCTTGCAATTATTCTTTCATGGAGTGTGCCTATGTATCTAAAAAGCCATTGCCAAACCAAGGTCATCATCTATCTTGTCTTATAGGAGTTTTACAGTTTTGAATGCAAAACTATAAAATACTTATAGTTGCATTTATATTTGTTATCCATTTTGTATAACTTTCGTAAAAGACATAAGATCTGTATCTAGATACTCTTTTGCCTATAGATGTCCAGTTTTCTGGCTGGTATTTAATTTTATTTATAAACACATAATATTTATTACTTTAGCATAATACTTAAGTCTGCATCTACCAAGCAAGCATCACAGAAGGTTGTTTTTCAAAATATTCCTCAGGGGAAAATTGGGGAGTTAGATGCAGGGGAGATATTCCATTAAACAGTGTGCGGAAGCATTGCATTGTAGATTTCTCTCTTTGAGATTTGCAATATTCACAGCATATTAAAAGTTCTGATGAGTCCTACAGTAAGGAAAATATACTAAGGGATTATCTCCAGTGTTTCTCAAACTCCTTTCATTGGGTTCTTCTTCTTCTTCTTTTTTTTTTTTTTTTACTCCAAATTCTGTTAATTTTTCCAAGAATTAGTATGCTTCCAGACACACTTCAGGCAAGGCTCATTCAGTCTGTTATTCTTTTCCCTCCTTCAACCTCATTTCCTGAAGGAATTGTTTTCTTACTTATTCAGAGGCCATTGTGTACAGTGGATATCAGTATTGCTGGAATATTAAGTACATATAAAAATAGCTACCCAAGATAGATGAACAAAGTGATAATGTTTTGCCTAAAACACAGCTCAATCAATCAATCAGTCAAATTTTTTCCTATACTGAACACCAACGGATTTGATATTGAATACCCGTTAACTAGACTAAAATTTATCAAATGCTTAGAAAATTCCAATCCTTTCTCTTTGACTTAGTCTAGATCTTCCAAAAATCTTGCTAGCTTCCTTTTTGACTTTTAATCTAGATACACATAGTATTTCTGCACTAGTGACCCTAACTATGACCAGAAACTTGAATTACTGTAGCAGGAAGCAAAATATTAAAAAAAAAAAAAAAAAAGTGAGAAAGAATGTCATGCAAAAAAAAAAAAAAAAAACAAAAAACCAAGAAAAACAAAAAACACAGCTACAGACAAAGCCCAAATGGCCCCAAATCATGAAAAAAAAAGGAGGGGGGATAAGAAAGCAAAAACAACTGAGAGAAATAAATTTAGCTTCTAGGATTAAGGCAGTGAGTAATTTCCAAAACCAGAAATGTGGTTTTTTTTTACCTTCATAGGAATTATACATCTTTTATAGGTTAAAAAAAAAAAAAGAACTTGACCCAAAAAAGAGAAGAGATTCCAAATTCTGTCATATGTAAATAGCATGCTCTAGAAATAAATAACTCTATGCTGAAACTTAGCAAAATGACTGCGTAAAAGTTCTTGTTTTCCAAGAATTCTGAATAGCCCAAGAGGATTATTTGTTTTAGCACATGCTTGTGTTTTACAGGCAATTTCAAGACTGGATTTCCAATAAATGCCTTCCCTGGATAAAACTTTTTTATTAAAAAATGTACATTAAGGCAAAGGCTTATTTCTAGGCACTTGAAAGCCTCAGGATTCTGCAGACAAAGTTTAAATTGGTATTGTGTTTTTACCAGTTGCTTAACAGGATTCTGCTCCAACAAGCAGGCGCACAAATAAGAAAAATATTTGAAGTGACTCACGCTACATCATAGCTGGAAACAACAAAACACTTAGAAGGTCTTTTGTACAACATATTGCGAGTCGCCAGCTGTTTTTCTGATCCATAGAGCAAATCCTGCACAGAAAGACTGCTGCCCAGAAGGCACAAACTGACATTGATTTGAATCCACCAGCTCTCCCGGTGGATCAGATGGCATCTCAGCACTGGAATCAGTATCACTATCACATACTCATCTGTCGCCTCATGGGACAAGAGCTGTAAGAAATATGAAGGGACACTGCTCCCGTTAGGCAATAGCTACATTTATGTCTGTTAAAAAAAAGTCAGCATCTATAATGTGCATGTTAAAACGATACCTATCTCTAAAAGAAGAATCCTTCTTTTTCTGTCCCCAGTATTAAGAAACACAGCAGCACAATCCATTACTCCTGCTTCCCAGTCCTGTTTTTCGCCTTGCTTGGGATCATGCTAACCAAATCCTTTTCGAGGCTGTGTGGAAGTGATTTGTCCTCTCAGAAACTCACACCCAGAGACATTTCAAAGTGGCTGTCACTTGTGTCCATTTCCATCCTTGTGAGTGTGCTCACCACAAAGGAGACTCTTCAATCAGGAGTGAGATTCAGCAATGTTTCTGCAGTTTTATATATTCTCTAATATCTAAGATGGCCCTTTATCGAAAGACTGCAACCATTGCGGAGAAAGCAATTTCAACTGTTAACTCATTTCCTAAGCCCAAAGTGAACTGGCTTGCTTTAACAGAAAGCAGTGTCATCCTCCTAAGAGTGGATTAGCCCCCTGCATGTTTACTTCTTTACCTGAACGGCAGGGCACTGACTTCCAGGTAATGTTTGAAGCTCAGTATTTCCAAACAGCCCAACCTAAGCCTAGGCTCACAGGAGAAGCCCAAACCCCAATTCCAAATCACATACTTATATCCACCTACCCATCCACCCATCCACCCTTCCATCCACCCTTCCATCCACCCATCCACCCAGCCAGCCAGCCAGCCAACAAATATTTCCTGAATACCTGTTATGTACCCGAAGACACAGGTGCAGATAAACAGGCAAGGTCTCTGCCATCACAAAACTCAAAGAGGTGGGATGTGTTATCCTAAAAACACTGGGATTTAATGATTATCACTGCTACTATTTTTAAAAGGTTTGCCTATATTCTATTCTTTGCTCAGTTAATTCTTTGCCAGGAAAATGTTCAGAGACAACATATTTGGTTTAAGAACATAAAATATATTTAGAAAAGAAAAGATGACATGTGGCCTCTATAAGATAGCCTGTCAAGGATTCTTAAACAGATAAGAATCTTAACAGAAAAAGTCATAAATGCATTTAATATAGAATACTAAATATAGTGATGGAAGCATAGGTGATGTCAGCATGATGAATTCTTGACCAAATACTTCATTCAGAAAAAAAGTAAAATCAATTCCTGTGGGCCTCAGACTATAAAGAAAGATATCGCTAAATGCAAAGCTTGTTTAGCAAAAAATAAATTCAATAGTCACAGTAGCAAGAGCCTCCTGGGAATAACAGGTCATTAGAAGCTTTTAAGATTCTCATAACAGATGACATTCCCTTAGGTCCTTTTCAATCCCAACTTGGCCCTAATCATTCCTTCTTTGGCTGCTGTTTAAGTCAGTAGGCTGCAGGATAATATATCTTGACATCATAAACTAAAATATCAGATCAGCTCAATTGTTATGCAAGTAATGCTGCTCTGCAAATGACGGCGGGGAGACAGGATGCTACCAAGTGAAGAGGAAAATGCGTGCCACGTCCACTCCCTGCTGCCTGTGGCTTAATCTGAAATAACATCTGTGAAGGAACATGTGACACTTCGATCCAACAATGCATTTGATGGGCAAAAGTATCTGTAATGAAATTTCCAGTACAAGGGAATCAGGACACTGCAGCTTTTGCCTCTGCCTGTCCATACCCTCACCATCCCACCTCCACCCAGCTCTCCCAGGAAAGGGTGCTGGCTGAAATCAGTGCCACCTGGAAAGCAGCATTTTACAGCATCCCTCCCAGATTAGGACTCCAACCCCAGGGATGGATTCTCCCATAAGGGCAAAAGCATTTAAACCCTCAAGAAGGTTACCAGCAAAATGCTCTGCTCTGTGCAACCCCAAATCAAAAAAAGATTTTATTCAAAAAAATTACATTTTGTAATTAGTATCTATGAGTATCGATACTCTTGAGGTAGAGTCTTTTTTCTCCTCCTTCATAAATTACCTTGGGGCGTCAAAAACTGTATTTAAAGCGATTTTGAAAATAATCACAGGAGTTGTCAGGCAACTGATTCATGCTGAGAGATAAAATGTAGATAAAAGGATGTCGGAGAAACAGATTCTGGGAAATATCTCCTGGATGTACATACCCAGAGCATGCCTCTGTTTGCTTTTAAGGATCTTTTTAGGATAAAAAACAGTGGAAAAAAAAACATATATGCATATGAATGCAAAAATACCAGGAGAATTCCTTGCAAGTTTCTCATATTTCCTCCATTCCTCAGCATGCACTGCCAAGATGCCTCTGGGCTTGATAATGTGTCTATTATCAGCAACCACTCCCTGTATATTAATAAGAAGATTCAGGCTGCCTAGCTGCTGAATGAGGCTTAAATTAGTTACTGCCTTAACTTAGTTATAAGCCTCCATTTTCATACTCATCAGAGCATAAGGTTTCAGAAGCACTTGCAGCAGCATTCGTACTCAAGAAAGATGATCATCATTTTTGAAGGGAAAAGGATAGAAAATGGGGTCTGATGACAGTGTTTTGCTATGGCCATTATAGGAGGTACAACTGAGGTAGAGATAAGAAAGTTGTCTAATTCTGTGGACACCAGGTGTTGCAATGGTCCACCATGTCCCCAGGCATAAGCCAGTTTAATAAAAGGGCACTTGAGTGAGCTCCTTTAGAGGCTATACTCCCAGGTCTTGTCTTAGGAAATAAATGAGATAAATAAATGAGTGAATGGTGGATGTCACTGTGGCACACACTACTCTTAATTATAACTAGCAGAAGGCGGAGCATAGAGCGGGAGGTTTTAGGGGCTAGTACATCCCTTCTGCCCACATTCCATTCACCAGGACTCAGCACATGGGATCACCATCTCTGCACCCAGGAGGAAGGAAAAATAGGTTCAGTGAACAGCCAGTCAGCCTCTGCCACAAGGAGTGAAGGCTCAAACATACAGCCACTCTAAATGTCTGCTTGGTCTATGGCTACAGCTTTCCCTAGGTTCTGCTGCCTCTTGCATTTCTTACACTTGCCAGCATACAGTCTACATCTCTGAAGAATCTTGGTCCCTGGAAGAGCAGCAAACCTATCCAGCAGAATCCTAGCCACTCAGCCTTGGGCCAGATTTCTTCCTAGTCTATTCCATTCTTGTCTCTAGTTCTGCTAATGCATGCTTGGCTCCATCTTCCTGGTTCTAAGTCCTCGTTCTAAGTTTGGTTCCAGTAGCAGGGTCCTTGTACTGATCATTTGCCTAAATCTAGACATCAGTTCCTGCCCTGGACCCAGTTCCTCTGGGGTCTGATCAGTGAAGGACCCATTAGGAAACAGAAAGCACACTAGAACAGAGTAATGTGATGGGCTAGACACAGGAATCATTTGCAAAGGTATAGGGAAGGTATACAGAAAGTGTAAGAAATCATGAAGCACCTGGGGCTAGGTCAGAGGGGCTAAAAAGGAGTGGTAATAGGAATTGATGGGAAAGGCCATCCAATGGGAGACTGAGAGCTATAGCCAGCTTCCAGACAAACTCACAGGGAAGGATCTAGGGGAAACAACACTCGCACTCCACCCTCCTTCCACTCTCTGATATCCTGCTGGTGATCCCCTTTGGCAAAAGGCAATAGCAAGCTGGGGAGCAAGGGTTTCCTTTGATTATGTGCATGCAGGTTGACTTCCAGGAACACAGAGCACAGTGGGATTTAGAGGAGCAAATGGAAGCCACAGGGCACAGCAACCCTATGTCTACCTATGTAGGTCCTCCTTTGGCAGACCAGTCCCCATGGCTGAATTCTCTCTGCTAGTTACATTTTGGGACAGAGTACTGCTAACTAGCCAGGACTTCAGACAGGTGCCTCTAAACATCCCTTTTCAAGGGGCACCTGGTTGAGCGTCTGCCTTTGGCTCAGGTCATGATCCTGGGGTCCTGGGATCAAGTCCTGCATCAGGTTCCCTGCAGGGGAAGCCTCCTTCTCCCTCTGCCTATGTCTCTGACTCTCTCTCTGTGTCTCTCATGAATAAGTAAATAAAATCTTAAAAAAAAAGACATCCCTCTTCAAGATCACTTGCATATTTACCTAGGACTCCTCCTATGCCCCGATTAGAAGAACACTTTCTGTGAGGCAAGTCCATTTAGTTTCTAAGGAAGCATGCTGTCATGCAAAGATCATAGGCTCTGGAGTCAGATAGATCTGAATTCAAAATTCCCACTTGTCATTTTTAGCTGCAAAACTTCGACTAAGTTAGACTCTCTGAATTTCTTCTGTAAAGTAGGGTTAATAAACCAATATTCCCAATTGGATGGTGTCACCCCAAGAGTCAGATGAGAGTCTGAACAAAAGCAACTTATAAATTTTAATATATCATACAAAACTAGATGGTATCATGTAACTATTGAGGATGTGGCAGGAGCCATTACAATCAAATCACACAGATGCAACATATTTTTTCTTAAGAGCACATAGTAATTTAATTTCTTTACTTGATTTTATAGAGGAAATTTACTGTTTTCATTATTATATTAGCATCCCTATTTACATAATCCCTGGCTGGCTGCACAGTATATTTTCCAGGTTTCTTTAGTCTATCCTTCATAAATTTCCTATCTAAACAGCTGTGCCCCTCTGTTTTTCCAAATAGCATCATCAGAGTGTTATGAAAATGGGTCTTCCAAGGAATTATCCTGAACCATCAAATAGCAACACAAGTCAAAATGATTAACTGGGACCCCAAGCTTGAGCCATTATATGACTTTTCCTAAGTCCACAGATGTGTGATAGCCCCAGGGTCAGGAGCTACCCATAGAGAGCTCAGTGTTCTAATATATCATACTGTGCATCTCCAGCAAAGAGAGCTTTCTTTTCTTAATCTTCCTGAGACCCAACTCACGTATCTACCATTAATAGAAGGGGAGTAGTATGATGGCATCCCCGTCTCAAGTTAGAAGGACACTTATGTAAAAACTGAGTTGGGAGCCTTGAATGTCAACAGGAGAGAGACCAGAAATTCCCACTGCAGTGTGCTTTTCTTTGCATTTCAGTATGTATTCGGAGATGCCAAGAGCAATTAGCATTAGCCAATTTAAACTGTTTCTGAAATGGAAGAACATTATTATGGACAGATATTTTTTAGAAAGCCAAGTACCTTCAAACTATCATCTTGCTGTGTTGCAAAGCATTTTAACGCAGCATCTCTGCATCCCAGAACAAAGCAGGAGATACTCTGGACAATTATACTGCCCTTCATCTGCCAATCCAGGACTAGAATAACCTTAAGTTCTCACCCAATTTTGCTTTACTGAGATGGCTTATTTTCTTAGTAGTTCTTTTTAGAATGTATGAGTATACCCGGGACTCATACACCTGTTCCACAGTCTGTCAATTGTCTTAGTTTATCTTTTGTTCTTTTCAGTTTTACAGCATTATCGCCTGATCTATAAGTAAAATTCTCTTTCCTTAGGCTCTTGGGCGCTCAAACACTCCATCTTCCTTACACCTGACCACTCACTCCTCCTTGGGCAGTAACACAATGGCTTGCTTCCCCTTCTCCCTTTGAGTGCTCCTGTCATCCTCTTCCCTGCTCCATCTTTTCTAATTGATTGTCCTTGGGATGCCATTATCTTCCTCCCTCTCCTTCTACTTTGTGGGATGAATCTCCAGAGCCTCAGCTCTTGTTCCTTTGCTTTTTCCTCCTGTGTTTTCTACTATGGAAACGTCAAGCACCACCACCACTGCCTGGATGCTGCATCTCTTGTTCATCCATCTCCTCTGCTCACTGATCAGCTGCACTCTAGGGGCATTGCAGCCCCCATGGAAGGTCCTACTTTGCGATGTTCTCTGAAATGGAGAGGTGAGGGTGATCCACTGGGGTGCCTCTATTGATATTATCTAGAATAAGAAAGAACTTAAAACTTCTATGTAATGTACCATTTGAGAGTACTCCATGTCTATAATGATTTATAAGTATATATAACTCAGCTATTGAATGAGGTGGACCTGATATAGATGAAATTAAACAAGGACTGGACATTTTGGGATGCCTAGGTGGCTCAGCAGTTGAGCCTTTGGCTCAGGGTGTGATCCTGGAGTTCCAGAATTGAGTCCCACATTGGGCTCCCTGCATGGAGTCTGCTTCTCACTCTGCCTATGTCTCTGCCTCTGTCTGTGTCTCTCATGAATGAATAAATAAAATCTTTAAAAAATAAAAAAAAAAGAACTGGACATTTTTTCACACCACCGCCTTCCAGCAAGGTCTTTGAGTTATTCTTTCCATGCAGGTGAAATCTTAGCCAGGTGTGGTGATTAATTTTATGTGTCAACTTGACTGGGCAAAGGGATGCCCAGATGGCTGGTAAAACATTATTAAGCTGTTCCCGGAAGGGACTAGCATTGTATCTTACTGGCTCTGTTCCTCTGGAGAGCCCTAACTAATACACCAGTTCCCATATCTTCTTAGGGCACCTTTCTGACATTGGTCAAAGGTCTCATCTAGCCATCTAGTATTTTCCTTCCTACCTCAGGCTGACCACGGCTTAGCAGAATGCAGCAAGGAAGAGGTACAGTGAAGGTGTTCAGTTTCCCCTCTGCTCTTCTACTCTTCAAGTTCTTCTGGCTTGAATGGGGGAGAGAGGAGTGAAAGGGGCCAAGAGTATCCTCCCCCACATAGTAGCAGAGTGACCCTGATGAAAGGTAAGTTCAGTCACATCAACCTCTCTGCTGTTCAAGATCTTCAGTGGTTTCCCATCATACTTAACATGAACTTCACCATCCTTGCAGTGGCCTACCAGGCCCTGATGATCTGGTCCCAATTGCATCTAACCTCCTCTTCCACCAGCCTCCCTCCCCTCTGGCTCACTCTCCTCCAGCCCTATTGGCCTTCCAGCTCTTTATCAAATATATCAGGGACCCTCCTGCTTCCATAACTTTGAAATGGTTAGGCCCTTTGACTGGAATA
Source organism: Canis lupus familiaris (assembly GCF_011100685.1). Lineage (NCBI taxonomy): Eukaryota > Metazoa > Chordata > Mammalia > Carnivora > Canidae > Canis > Canis lupus. Next base: position 39,298,416 of record NC_049222.1, on the reverse strand, counting down.
CCCTTCCCACAGATATTCAGGCAATTAGCTCCTTTACTAACTCAAGTCTTTGTCAGATGTCACCTCCTTAGAGGGGACTTTCTAGGACCCTGCTTTCTCCAGAGCCCTTTTTACTTTCTAAATGCCATATTGCATACTTATTAATTTTGCTTCTTATCTTTCAATCCTATGTATTGGAGGGGATGATGCAGTTTAAAGCATAAATTCACAACATCTTATCGATGGGAAGTGAAATAAGATGTTATATTTGAACAAGATTTGCAATGAATAAGCAAAATTGGGCTATTTAGAAACATGGCACTAGCAAGCTGAACCACTAAATAATTTGCCACTAAATAATTTTATGGCCACAATCTACATGTTTAAATATCTTTTCCTTTTATTCACTACACACATTTTCCTCTCCGGGGTGCCACACTTTAAGCATATTAGAAGTAATCCTCTACACTAGCCCTTTCTTCAGACCAGTCTTCTCTCCTAAAATGTCTTTCCTCTTTCTCTCTGCCTATCCAAATACTACTTCATTGTTTTGTAGGCCTTCTCAAGATTCCTCTTCTCTATGAACCAAGAAAAATGAACAAATAGTCATGAAGCAAGTACATACTATGTGCCAACAAAAATAATGACAAATGGCTTTAATTCTCTTTACAATTCTTTGAGGTAAGTATTACCACCCCATTAAGCGTTCGTTATGCTCAAGTAACTTGCCCAAGGTCTTAGGTGAAATGGAGAGGTGTTTCAGGTGTTGCCCAAGGTTGTAAGTGTTGGGATCTAAATGCAATCAGAAAACCCCAAATGTCATACATATTCTATGTGGCCATGATGCTTCCAGAACTATTCCAATGCATATTTTACATTTCTTCTTTCTCTGAACCATATTCATATCAGATCCTCTTGAACTTGTCCCCCTCACATGTATGCGTGCTGTCTGGCAGAGCACATGACTGAACCCCCTCATGTTATCATGGAAGCTCCTCTTCAACACTGATGGGCTGGGTAGAGCCCATGAAGGAAGCTGAGGAACAGTGGTTGTTAAGCTGTAGGAGAACTTGAAGTATAACCTTGACAAAATAGGGAGGTTTACAATGGAGGAAATAATCCATAAATCCAGACAATGCAGAAAAGATGTATTAGAAAAGGAATCAGAATTGTCCACTGAATTTTATTGATTAGGAGAAATATCACTTGTGATTTTAGTAAAAGAAAGTTTAGCAGGCTGTTAGAGATAGAAACTAGATCCCTGTGGATTCAAGGAGAGAAAATGGAAGTAGCAAGTACAGAAGAATCCTCTTTCTAGAAATTTAACTTCGAGAAGTAGAGAGGAATTGCATAGTATCCAAAGGGAGACAATTTTAAGGAGACAATTTCAAGGACAATTTTATGAAGTAAAAGGAAAGAAGCAGGGAAGGAAAGAAAAAAGAGAAATGAACAGCATGTAGTGATGTTTATGATAATAGGGTTTTTTGCTTATGTCTCTAAAATTCCATGAGATGTTTGCCCCGAGGCTATTATGATTTAGAGTGGTATTGAACATGTGACCTTTCAGTAGTTTATGTGCTCCCAAATCTCTCTGCCCTAACCTCTCCAATTAAAAAGGCCTGAATTATTTAAATTTTTCTAAAAACATTATACGCAATAGGATTTTCTTTTGTATGTCTTGTTTTTTGCTTTTGCTCTTCATAAACTTTGAAAAAGGAACTCCAACATGGTGAGGCAGTTGACTTTGGTACCTGGTGCCTCCTGACAACTCAGGAGAAAGGTCACCAATTCTCAGGCCATTGTGGAAAGCAAGCCTTCTGAGTAGTGCCAAAGAATGTGTGGATTGTCATCTTTCCTGAGAATGCCAAACACTGTTGAAGGAACATGAAGAGGTGAGTTTTAGAAGCTGATCATCCACGATGTAGGATAATTTATCAGTTGCCTGATTTTTAAAGTTGCAGAGGTAAGAAACCAGGAGTATACACTGTAAGCCTGTGATCTATCACTTGGTCTCCACACAGCGTGTTTATGGGCCCTTGAGGGATAGAAGCCAAGTTCTGATATCATTACCTCTTCAACATGGCAAAGGTTAAAGTGCTACACCTAATGTAACTTTAGAGTTTTATATTGCAGAGATGTTGGGGGTATGTTACTTAACGATCACTCTTTGATTTAAAGATACAAGCAGTTTGCTTAGGGTCCTGCCTTGGTCTCCAGCAGTAAGAGCTGCAGCAGTAAAGCACAGGCAGTGACAGATGGTTATTAGCACAAGGAAACCTCCTAAAGGGCTACAGCGAGCTCACAAGGTCCACAAATTGAACTGGAATCAGTGAATTCCCAAAGTTTAGAGGTTTCCAACACCAGAGGGCAAGGGGATTAATGGGAGACAATCAGGGAACAAAGGTCAAGAAGCTGCAGGCAGCACAGGCCCAATTTATTAAACAACCTCTAATTAGGATTGGTCTGGTGCAAATGTACAGGCAGAGCACAATCAATAGTTCAAACTGGAATTCTGTAACAAAGAGAGAGGGAGAGAGAGAAAGAGGGAGGGGGGCGAGAGAGAGAGAGAGAGATAGAGATAGAGAGAGAGAGGGAGAGGAAAAACAGGCTCCACACCAGAAATCTTCAAACTCTTGGGGAAAAAAATGTGGAAGAGGGCATCTTTTGTGGTTAGTTTAATGCTGTTGTTTTTATGAAATCCTATTTTTTTTTTCTCAGTCTTCTAGCTTCTTGGGCATTTTCTCTGTAAGTAATATTGACAGCTTTTAATTTTTAAAAATTAACTCTAATTAAAGCTTCTAAAAAAAGATCATGATAGGGACCCGACATTTCCCCTACTGGTTGTTATGCTAAAGCAAAAGAGAACAGCATGACAAAGAATAGATCATATTCTTATTCTAAAGCACTCCTAAATGCAGTCTGTTCAGCATGTATATATTCATAGTATTTACACACACGCACATACACACACACATATACACACACTTTCCTCTCTAATGGTAACTTAAGGAGAGTAAGTCCCAAGTAGAAAACCATAGGAGAAATTAGAAATGGATATAAATCATTCTTGAAATAAAATGCTAACACAGGAATCAAATGAGTAACCAGGAAAGCAAACCTTTACTCATTAATCTACTGTCTCACCACAGGAAGGCAGGTAGCATCTTTTAAACCCAGGGCAGATGCCAGGTGATTAATTAGAAAAGGCCTCTGAGAAATCTACAGAATAATGTCTCATGGAAATACTTGATATCTGCAAAGAAATAAAGGTGAGGGTGCCTCATGCCTTGGGCAACAGAGCTGGGCAGCTGGTGGACAGCAGCCAACAATGTGACTCAGTCATGCATCCCAGGATGCATTCAGCACACACACACACAATGCAGCACAAAGTTGTATTTTCAAACTTTAAACAGGTATAGGACCTTTATACCCACAGAACAAGAAACAACCATAAAAAAAAACATATAAAATTGCTGTTGAATAAGTAAGGCCAAATGGTAAACAAAATAATAAATACGGTGTCAGTTCTTTTCGATAAAAATATCATATGGAAAGTCTAACCCACATGGGCTCAGTACTCTAAGAGGGAAGGTGCCTTTTGTTAAATATAATTTTTACAAGGTCAAGTTGTAAGAGGAAATCCCACAACTTAAAATGCTTTCTTACTGTCATGAATTCCACTTATCAAAGTTTGTCACTAACCCAACCATCAGCCAGATGGCCTGGAAATAAAGGTGTCTATTCAAGGGTTTTAAACAATCTGAGATGCAGAGATTTAGAGCTTTCCAGTCCTGTGTCCAAGGCATTAGTGATAGATGAACACACTGCTCGGACTTCTATGCATTTGGAAGTTGCACCTGTCTCCAGCCTCACTGCTGTGTGTCCTCCCGAGCCACCAGAAGAAGAGAGGTCCTGAAAGGTCCAGAGCCCAATGATACCTAGGAACACAACACAAGTTCCAATAGATTTAACAAATCTCCTCACCGGAGGAAGTTACCAGGGTATTTCAGAGCATGTTAAAGAAACTGGCTGATCAGTATTGAAAAGGGAATAATCTGGAGAATTGTATAAAGGTGTAAAAATGTCATGGCACTTCTGTTCTTTGCGATATTTTTCTTTAAAATAAGTCCAGAGGAACAATAAGTGGACTTATTGCACTTCAATAAGACTTCAAGCACTATGCATAGCAGACTTCAAGTAAAGGCTTTTTTGAACTAAAAAAATGAACCTCTTTTTTGAAAAAAACAAAGTTTAGGTCATTGAAGTCTCTGGGAAACTCATTCTCACACAAAGAGATACCCAGACTGAGGTGGAGCAGTATTGAATTTCAGCTGTACAGCTAAACTACTAAAATACCATATTAGCAGGCTGTAAAAAAAAAATCCATATGAGGAATTTGAAGAGTTGGTGACAAGTAGGCATCATTTTGATCTTCCCTGACTTAGCGAGCTTTCCTTACAAATGGTCCCTCCTTTGGGTCTCAGGTTTAAACAATGGCCATTGCAGAATCCCTTAGGGTGGGAGGTGACCTAGGGACAGTAGTGACCAGCCTTTCCACTAAGGAAAGTTTGCCTTAGAGTTTGTCCAAGACTGTGTTTTAGCTCACACTGCACACAGACTAGTCCCTACTGGCAATGAAATAGGATGGCTCCAAGGCTAAGAAGAACCATGGGAAAACCACTGCTCTTGGAAAATTGGTAAGTGGGGGCATAATCATTCTCTTATTTTACCCCCCTTTGTGGGGCTGATGAAGAAATACGATCTGAAAATCACTTTTTCTCTTCAGCTTAACTGAATTGTATATTTTACTGCCCAGTGGCTTATGCAATAAATGTTACTGAAAGGACTAATTTAAGATCTGAATTTACTTTAATTAGTCTTTGTAATACTGCAGCAGATGTGAGTCTGCTTAGATGCAACCTATACTGGCTGAGAATCTCAATGAAGTCTCAAATGTTTTACATTGCTGGAGAAGACAGTTTTAAACAATATGAACAGGAAGAGGAAGTCAAAGGAGGGGGAAAAAGGAAGCATGGTCTTTGGGCATGTTCCCTGCACACACATGCCCGGTTATGGTGGGATTGTGGCTTGGTATTAATAACTGACAGCTGTTGTTAACTCCTACGGAAGAGTAGATAACCTTAGGTGGAATCCATACCCAGATCCTGGGCTGCAGAGTAATGAGTCCCCCTGGAATGAAAGCTCCGGCCTTCTTTGTTGTAACTATTGATCTACTGTAGAGGCCTGATGTGATTTAGATGAGGGAGGAAGAGATAATGGCATTGATTATTCTATTTGGGAAGCAGACTAAGACAGAACTTAGGTACAATACATGAACAGAAAAAAAAAAAAAAACACTCAATCATTCCTTGTCCTTTCTTTGCAGTCCAAGGCAACATAAGTTGTCATAGTGACAGGGGAATACATCTTGATAAACAAGTAGCTTTGAATTTCAGGGACACTTTGGTGTAACAAAGCCCTAACATTGCTTTTGCTGCCCCAGCTTTCTGAGGACCATGGATCATAGTCTTTGGCAAGCACTGGATGGACCTACTGCTAAGAGTCAGATTCTTTTCAGGGAGAAGAACAGTCTCCCCCAGTGTACCCTTACTCCATTAGGTAAAAATGTCTTTGATTCAAAACTGGACTGTGTAATGTAATGAATGCAATCTGGCCCACTTAGACCATTCAGTTTCTCAAATGGAGATGGAGAAGTTGAGGGGTGAGGGATTTTAGCCCCAGGGGACATTTGGTAACATTTGGAGATAGTCTGGATTGTCATGACTGAGGGTGGTGGTACTACTTTTATCTGGTGGGTAGGTACCAGGGATGGTGCCAAACACCCTACAATGCACACAAGAGCCTGATGCAACAAAGGATTATCCAGCACAAGATGTCAATAATGCCAGCATCAAGAAACCTTCGTCTAGTTTATTTCATAACAGGATTACCTAGAATTTGTTTAGAATTATTCACCAAAAAGCTGCTCAAATGCCTAATAGATTGCCTTGGGATAAGAATCCAAGAGAAAAACAAAAATGAAAAACACAGTTGTTGTTTTTTTCCCCCCTAGGTCTTATCAGACTCTAATGGCTTCATCTACCTGAAAACTGTTTAAACTACAGCAAATCACTGCTAAACACTATCCCCCACACCCTGCCATTAACTCCAGCCACTGCATTCTGGGGGGAAAATGAAGAGGTGGAGTAATGGCCTTGACTTTCATTGGGTTAATATTCTAGAGCTGAGTAATGCTAAATAATAGAATGGGGTAGATTTAGAATGTCTTTCCTGTGACAAGCAGAGAACAGAAGGGGCAGGAGAGGAATTGTGTCATGATGTTCTGGAATTCAGAGTCAGAAATACCCAAGATCTTATCTGTTCTAATAAGCCACCATGCGGTATGGCAGCTATGAACTTGGACTCTTCAGGTGGACAGACCTGGCTGTAGCACATAAAGCGGTGATTCTGAAGCAAGTGCTTAAGCTCCCTTGAATGCTCATTTTCTCACCTCTGAAGTGGGGTTACTGGTATCTTCCTCATACAGCTATGAAGACTTTATGGTACACTGCAGTTATTTTTGGCTTTCATGACCTATTTTGCAGATGAGAAAACCACAGGTAAGCAGCATGGATTAAAGGTAAATAGCACATCTAGAGGTACCTGGTGGCTCCATCAGTTAAGAGTCTGACTCTTAATTCCAGCTCAGATCATGATCTATGGGTTGTGGGATCAAGCTCCATGTCAGGCTCCTTGCTCAATGGGAGTCTGCTGGAGATTCTCTCTCTCCCTCTCCCTCTGTCCCTCCTCCCCTCTCACCTCAAACAAGCTCTTTCTCTCTCAAATAATTTTTTTTTTTTTTTAAAAAAAGGTAAACAGCAAGTCTGAAAAAGCCAGAGCTACACCTGAAATCTGGCCCAAGGTCAGGGTTCTGCCCACATGTCTCTTTCCTTTGATTCCTATTAACATTCCTACTGCTTTAACACACAATGCACACCAGCATCCATCATGCATCAGGTACTATTCTGGGCACTAGGGACACATACAAAATAAGACAAAAGCACCAGAATCATGGTGTGGGCAAAGTGTGAAAGGAACATGGACTGGAGTTACATATTTGGCCTCATGGGGTTGGACTGATGTAAAGCTGCGATGGTCTTTGAACTGGACTCTGAATAGTGAAGAAAGCAGGGATAGAGTAGAGCACGGAAGCCCCAGAGTCTCTAGAAACAGCAAAAGGTAGTGTTTGGGATGCTGGTAGGTGAGCTAAGAATTGCAGAATTCAATACAATATTATGAACGGAAATGCCTAGGCTGTTATGAAACTTCAGTTTACAAAGCATTCCCATATGCTCTACCACCATTACTACCACGTCATGATGAAATGAACATTTATTGAGTGCTTACTATGTACCAGGAGCTCTGGCAAGCATTTTACAAGAACCAGCCTATGTATTTTAAACAAGCAAATGCAATCTATCAGGAAGATGCTACTCTCCTTATAAGGAAATTATTAATTTGTTTATTAGTTATGAAGAAACTTAAAGGGGATTTAGTGACTTGCCAAAAATTACATACTAGGTAATAGCATGAGTTTGCTAAAACAGGGATCTTTTGACTACATGTGCAATGCCTGTCTTAATTAACAGTTACATATATGTCTTACCTCTTCCCTTTCTCCTTATATGTTCATCTCTCTCTAGATTATAAATTCTCAAAAAAATAAATTCTCTGAGGGCAAGGACTATCTCTCATTTTGTGTCTCTGAAGCTTGGGTATGAGTGGGAGATCAGGATGGAGATTTAAGTGTCTAGAGCAGAATCAAGATTTAAGAAGTGTTGGTGGAATTTAATAAAGATAGTTTTAGCACTGGAAATTATCTCAAGGGAGTACTCTCCCTTAAAAGGTATTGGTAAAAATAGAATGATCCTGGATATGATAGAACCAGCTCAATTTGAAAAAAGCCATGGTTGTAATCTTTATTGATGGGAGAATTAATAGAGAGAACTCTGAATATTCTGCTGTCTGCCCAATCTAGACTGTTTTCTCAGGTTCATGCCTCAAATGTAAGTGTAAGATTCCAAGGAGTTTCCATCAGCACATGTGCCCCAATGAGGCTTTGAATGAATGAAAACTTTTCTAAATAGTGAGCTTTGGTTTCTGGGAAGTATGAGAAATTATTTCAATAATGTTGCCAGTAGTTCAGTAAGAATTGAACTAGAGGTCAAGGCTTCCCCAGTCTGTGCCCATTAGCTTAGTGGGCCTCTCAGTGTGTGCAGGTATCTGATAACTCACAGAGCAGGAGGCAACAACAGGGATTTTTCTCTCTTATAACTGATTCTTTTAGACTAGGGTTCAAATGAATTTTAATGCTTGAAAATTATAAACACTTAAAGATCACATACTGATATTATGATCAACATTGTGATTTCAAGGACTTGCATCAGGTTCTTGGGCTCTTGATGGGAGAGGATGAGGATGTGTGCATGTGAGAGGGATGTGAATTACCATAACCAGAGTATGTAGCCGATCATATTTTCAAGATGTCCACAACGAAGTCTTTCATCCCACATACCCTTCTTACAATTTGATATCTACATGCCTCCCATCAAGAAGTGGGGTTAATGTTCCCTTTGAATTTGAGCAGGCATGGGACTAGAGAGGAAGTGATGTAATTTCTGAGGCAAGATTGTAAAAGAACATAGTTTCAACATGGTCTCTCTTGGGATACTTGCTCTGGGAACCCAGCTGCTATGCTATGAGGAAGCAGAGGCCACCTGCAGCTGTTCTGGCTGAAAGCCCCAGCTAAGTGCTCAGTGGACAGCTACTATCAATTGCCAGGCATATGAGTCCTTTGAGGTGACTCCAGTTCTAGCCACTGACTGCAACTGCATGAGACCCTTAGCTAAACCCAATCAACCCCAGGATCCTAAGAGATAATACTATCTTAGTCATTCAGTCTTGGGATGATGTGTTATATAGCAATAAGTAGCTGGAACAATTAGTTCACTCACTTCCCGTACTGTGTTCACTTTTATAGATTTAACATCTTTTATGGTTTTGTTACATGTAACATATGTATATTACATATACATATTACAAAGGTTTGCTAAACTCTTTAGTTTTCTCCTCAAAAATTTATATATATATATATAAAGAGAGAGAGAGAGAATGAATCTGAAAGCACACTTCAGACTGTTCCAAATCCTGCATCATAATTTCTCAAATTTAATTTACAACTTTGCATTTTTGCTGACATTCTTGTTTCTTGTTTTTCGCTGAAATTGGTTTTTAATGATAATCTTACTGCTTGTGGGCATTTAAACTATGAATTCTGAGATTAGCAGTGGAAGTTGAGTTAGAGAGATCTCATCATATTCAGATAGCTGAATAGCCAAGCAAATCACACCATGAACTGTCACCCTTACTGCTGATAAATATCTTTAATCCTACTCAAATATATTCCACTTCCAAGGCTATTCATAATATGGTTTTTCTCCATCATCAATTCTATTCATGCAGGTTGCCACAGCCCCCCAAATTATTCTTCCTTCTTTCAATAAATTATCAGAATATAATTAGTAATATATCAAAGGTGTACTGGACCCAGGTTCCTATCTCCTCTCAATGGAGTGGGTTAAAAAAAATACTTCTAACTTATATGGTAGGAAGACACAGGCAAAGTCATATGTAATGTCAATACAAGTCTTGTGAACTGAATTCAGAGGAAAAGATTTCTCTGTCTCTAAATTGGGTTCAATCACCCAAATGGTAGGGCAAGTGAAAGAGAAGTAGCAATAAGAATGATCTGATGTTGGCATAAAGCTGAGGCTAGTTAATTGAGCCTAAGTTGATGATGCTGGGTCCAGATTGCTATGGCATACAGTACAGCCATAACCTGAAGCCTGGAAAGAATTTTCAAGATTCCAATGATGATTTAACACTGTAAACTAAGTCCTCAGACATTTCCACTGATTCCCTGTCTAATTGCTCTACAGTTAAAATATAATACTCAAATAAAAAGAAAATACACTCACATAAGATCTCAATGGTAGTTAAATCTGGGTATGGCATATGCTGGGCTGCTAGCCCTTGGGGTTATATATGAAATTCAGTTCCTGCTCTGAAGCTCAACATACAGATGTAGTATATTAATTTTCTGGAGTTGCTGTAATGAAGTACCACAGATTCAGTGGCTTAAACACCAGAAATGCATTGTCTCACAGTTCTGGGGGGTCAGAAGTCCATGATCAAGGTGTGACAAAGACTCTTTGCTTGATCAAACTTTAGCCAGGGTTCTCAACCTTCTCGTAGCCCATCTGTGCACTTCCTTGTAAAATGTAATTTTAGCAGGAATCCTGCCAAGCCACTTCATCTCTAGCCTTTATCTCCAACCAGGATCAGGCTCCTATATCCCCAGGTGATGTCTGACCACCCTGCCTGTCTTCAGCAAAAAACTTGTTAGGTAGGTTCAGCCAGAACACCATTCTTACCCTTAATGTTTCCTCTTGTTAACTTTCTTTTCACGACCCCCATTCTACAAGTTGGCTGTAAATTCCCACTTGCTCATACTGTATTTAGTGCTGGGCCCAAACTCTCCAACTGTCAAATCCCATTGCACTGTGCTCCATGCCTATTGTGATGGTCCTGAATCCTTACCACCTTTACCAAGTGTCACTGAATATATTAGTCTGTTTATTTTTTATTTATTTACTTTTTAAAAGATTTATTTATTGATGAGAGACACAGGGAGAGAGGCAGAGACATAGGCAGAGGGAGAAGAAGACCCCCTGCGGGGAGCCCAATGCAGACTGGATTCTGGGACTCCAGGATCAGGCCCTGAGCCAAAGGTAGATGCTCAACCACTGAGCCACCCAGACTTCCCTATTAGTCTGTTTAATGGGTGTTCATAGAGTTGGTTCCTTCTGAGGGCTATGAAGGAAGGGTGTGTTCCAGGCCTTTCTCCTTGGCTGTCTTCCTGTTCGTGTAGAATTCTCCCTATGTGTCTGTCTCTATGTTCAAATTTCCTCTTTTTATAATGACACCAGTCATATTGGATTGGGGCCCCAGTATAAGGACTTCACTTTAGATTGATTACCTTGTAAAGACCATATACCTAAAAAAGGGCCACATCCACATCCTGAGGTACTGGGGGTTATAACTTCAACATATGAACTTGGGGGGAAGAGAGTAGAGAAAGAAAGTGCGGTGCAAAACAAAACAAAACAAAACAAAAAAACAAAAAACAAACAAAAAACAAAAACCAGCACCATGATAGGAGGCCTTATAGTCTTTCTGCAAAGTTAAGGCACACACAATTAAGACAACAATTCAGCTGCATGTAGTACAGATCCAGAGACTTCTAGCATGATAATTATCTTCAATATCAGGGCTCAAAAGGGATCTCCAGAATTGTACACACTCCTTGCAAGGCTACTCTCTGAGTTTGCCCCCAGTGCTCGTGGTATTCTCATACTTTCCATGTGGAGGCCTCTGGACTGATATCACCATGGCAATTGCTCCTGATCATACTTGTCACTATATGAAGCCCACCTCTCCCTTCATCTCCTGTGTACTCACTCCCATCAGGTTGTGGAAAGCTTTCTTCTGCACCTTCTGGAAAACATAATCTGTCATTGGGAAAATACCCATATCCTTGACCTCTTCTCTGAAGAGTCTCTTCACTTTTGCTTGCCTGAAACTTGGTACCACTAAGGAGGTTGTTTCCCCAGCCGCTCTCTCAGCTGGTAGCCATTTTTCTCCTATAGCTCTCTATAGCTCTCTTCTCATTGGATCCAGAAGTGAGGTGCAAGTCTTTTTTTGCTCCATTTTTGCTCCATTTAGGTTTTTTTTCTTCTTTTCCCTTATGAATCATATGCATTCATACTATAATCTACCAACAGCTAGGGTAGACTCCATTACTTCTTGAAGTTTTTAGCTCCTGGCTCACTCTCTACAAAACTATTTCTATTATAACTCATGATTTTTATATCCATGTAGGAAATTACTTCCAAACCTTGACCTCTCAGTTTCTTGACCTCCTCTCTCCCAATTATCTTGTTCCTCACTTACCTCAGTAATGTGACTCCCATGGTCATCATACCTAAACCTTACCATTTTCAATGCCTGTGAGGTAATATTTACCCCCAGCATCCCATTCCATCTGATACCACCACCTCATATATTTCATATCCATTCCTCTAGGATCCCTATTCCAATCCTTTGGCCCTGTCAGATCCTATTGTTCAATACTCCTTTTCACTGTTCCTCACTGTTTCCTGATGACCTCACCTGCCCTCATGTCCTTAATTCCTTATTCAGCTAAAGTGTGGACATTTATTAGAGTAACTCCCTTACTTATATCGTTCACACCCTCATCCTCTCTCATTTTGATACACCAGCAGGACAAAAGCTAAACCCTTTTAAATTCACTTCTCCACCTTTCCCATATCTGTATGAGGATGTTGAAAAACACAGCCCATCTTTAGTGGGTTGACTTCAATTCCATGCTTTTATACCTCTTTTCTGTTCCTTCGTCATCCAACCCCCTGGTGACTTCATTCAGCCTCATAGCTCAATATTTCTCGGAAGTCTGGCACTAGGGAACACAATTCCTTTTTGTCATGATATAAAATTCATTTTTTACAAGATGGGTAAATTATTTAAAAGAGGGAAAAGTATTTCTTTAAAGACAAAATTCTCCGAGAAGTCTTTTACTAGTTACTTCTGCTATTGCAGTTTACAAATTCGTTCATAAAAATTCAGAAACTTTAGGCAACTGAGATTTCACTCCAACTGATGAATCTGAAAGATCCTGCAGTTGATACTCTAATTGGACATCCAGGACAGGATTCTTCATAAACTAAGGAAAAAATAGGTTCTTAAAGACATGTGGCTCATCAATGTCTTTTTAGAAGACATCACCACTTACATTCCTACTCTTCTCTCAGGCAAAATGCTGTTCTGTTTTGGACATACTTAATGGGCCAGTCATGTTACTTAAAATGTACAAATGCGAACTGATGATAATGTCTTCCACTTAGCATCATTTTCTCTGTTTTCAAGCACTGTATGTGAATTTGGGATTTGAGAAAAAGCATTTATATGTCATATATATGTATTTTTCCAGTGTGTGTGTGTGTGTGTGCATATTTGCTTTTGCTTTTTGAGAGACTAATTTCCAGTTGTAGTTTGACTTAAATTCCTTTTCTTCTCTTGGGAAATTTAATACCTGACTCTAATCTAAACTGCCCATTTGTGCACCAAAAAATGACTGAAGTCAAACTGTGGACCCCTTTCTTAATCCCAAAACAACTAATTACCTTCTCATAGATTCTCCTACCCTTATTGGTTTGCTTCATGAATTTCCTGACATAGGATAGTATCTACTTATTTAAATAAGTAATAAGTAAGTTTGGCAGTGCAAACTTCTTTCTGGTACCAGCCTGTGTTGTGATAGACATTGCTGATGAAAGGTATGATTCTCTAGAATTTAATGGAAAAAAAGAATAAAACACATTTTGGTGAATTTTGTTGATATTAAAATAAATGGCTTTTAAATAAAACTTTATAACAATTTTCAAGGTAAATATTGGGGAAAGATAATGGCTTTAATACGGAAAAACATATTTACATTTCCTTAAATTCCCAATTCCCTTCTACAAACAAAAGAAAGTATAAGATCTCTAGTGGTCAAGAAAAGTACCTGAGACTGGGTCTACCTGGAGAATACAGGGCTTGTTATCTCAATTTTAATGGTTCCAGTGAATCTGTTGGTTTTTCATCTAAGATGCTCACATTTCTTTCTTAATCATGAGAAAGGTATAAAAATTAAATAGGCAATGCTTGAACAAGTTTGGGATTTATTATTCATAGTCAAATCATTAATATCTTATCTGTCCTTTTCATTTAAAAGACAATTTCATATTTTGGTTAGATTTCTAGATAGTGTATTTATTTTTTCTGCCTCCATTAAACTGATTACATAATTTAAAAAATCCATTACATAATTTAAAATTTAGTGTAATAAATTTCATTAGTAGATACTAACATTAAGAGATGTTAACATTAAACAAACATTATCTGCTTTGTAAAAAACATTCTTACCTTTTTAATGCATTGCTGGATTAAAATTGTTAATATTTACTTAGAACTTTTGCCTCTATTAGCATAAGAGAGATAGGCCAATAATTATTTCCTTCTAATAACCATCCTTTGTAAAGATTTTGGTAACAAGATTATCATAGCTTCATAAAATGGCTGAGGAGTACATATCTTTCAATATATTCATGAATGGTCTGTGTATGATTCAAGTTTTTTATTTCTTAAATGTTTGATAGATTTTCCTCTTGAAACAATGTGGACTAGAATTTTCTTTCTTGGAGACTTAATCTCTTTGTTTTTGATATTTTGCAGCTTCATTATGATCTTTTTAAGTGTGGATTTCTTTGTGTTTATTTATTGTTTTGGATTTTAGGACTTCCTGATTCTGAAGATTAGCATTTTCTCCATTCTTTAAGTTCTCTTTCTCCTGCACTCTAATTATATTTATGTTATTCCTTCTTAAATGATTCTCCATGTTTCTCAACCTGTCCTTTATATTTTCCATCTTCTTGCCTTTCTGTTCTGTTATCTGAAATTTTTCTTTTAATCTACTTTTCAGCTTTCTAATTCTCTCTTCAGCTGTGTCTAATCCTCTGTTGATTTTAGTTTCATTCATTATTTATTTATCTATTTTTTTTATTTCTGGAAGTTCTATTAGTTCTCTTTCAAACATCTGCTCATTTGTTTATTTATTTATTTAAGTTGGCTCCATGCCCAGGGTAGAGATGTGGGGCTTGAACTCACGACCCTAAGATCTAGACCTGAGCTGACATCAAGAGTCAGATTAACCAACTGTGCCAACCAGGTGCCTCATCCTTGGTTATTCCTTAAAGTCTCCTTCTTCTGGCACACATTTTCACTTCTGTGTTTTATTTCTTTAAACATATTAAACATACATATTTTGTTTCTTGTTTCTGATAATTGCAGTATCTAAAGTCTTGCTTATGAAGTCTTGTTTGCTCTTGTGTTTAGGTTCTCCCCTGTAAGCTCATTACACATTGTCTATGACATTTCTTTGAAGGCTGGATCACAAGTAGATTTCCATATAGGATTTGCATCTGTCTCTATAAAGTTACTGATTGAATCTTCAACCCAGGACACTGTAAAGTACATTTCCAACTTGAAGTTTGTGAATGACTAGTGAGTGTGAATTTGTTTGATAAACTCATCTGATGTCTGGGTTGTTACAGATTTTCAGGGAAAAGGTTTTCCTCCCAGTGCCAATTTTCCTTTCTATTCAGGTAGGCAGTTTTTGTTGCTTCTCCTAAGATACAGATGAATGTTGAAGGGCTAGATTTTTTCTAGTTTGCCTTTACACTTTACACTAGGAAACATTCCTATTAAATTCACCATCCTGGGAGAGATTCTCTTAGCCTGTAACTGAGATCATAAAGTTCAAGATCAACTGGAGCAAACACCCTCAGGGTAAATGCTGGTTAAGTAATCAGCTCACATCTCTGGTTCCTACTTTGAGTAGTTTTTGATGCTGTGAATTTTTAACATTTCTACTATCTCATATAAGCATTTAAAGTGTTTTAAAAATTCCATTATTTTCAGTTATTCTTAGATACAGTGTCTATTCAGAGTTTATAGTCTACAGTGTTGCCAAAAACAAAACTTGGAGTCCTTTTAAAGACTGGAAAAACCACATCTAGGCTTGATGTTTTTTGTTTAGCTGAGTTGACATATTAAAATAATCACAAGTTTCAGAAACAGTAAAGCATATATTTGCTGCTAATGCCATTCTGTGGCTTGGGTCTTAATTATATAAGAATATCAATTTTCTTTTGTATAAGAATAGGAAATAATGCTTATTTGATGTTTTTAGTTCTTCAGATTTTTAATGAATAAGCTTCATAACTTGTTTCCAAAAGCCTAAACCAAACATAAAAACTAATTAAAGGAGAAAATGCTAGAAATGCTAGAATGGCCTGCAGATTTTTAAAATCTTTTTCCTGGGCAGCCTGGGTGGTCAGTGGTTTAGTGCTGCCTTCAGCCAGGGTGTGATCCTGGAGACCCGGGATCCAGTCCCACGTCGGGCTCCTTGCATGGAGCCTGCTTCTCCCTCTGCCTGTGTCTCTGCCTCTCTCTCTCTCTCTCTCTCTCTCTCTCTCTCTGTTTCTCATGAATAAATAAATAAAATTAAAAATAAAATATTTTTCCTTTCTTGGTACATAAAAAAAATCAAGAGTTTACTGTGCTTGAAATTTGTAAGTTCTCACAAACATTACTTTTCTACATGTTGACATAAGAATAAAATAACTGAGGAGAAACAGTCATCTCTTAAGGGATCATAGGTCCAGCAAGGAAAAGGGAAATAAAACTTACAGTCTAACATTTAAAAGGCTCAGGTTTCATATAAAGGACCCGAGTCTTTGGAGAGTTTTTCACTGAGACAATGCATGTCTCAAGTGGAGGCTTTGGTGTGAAAGATCACAAGACATCATTTCTTCAGTTTAATAATCCATTTAATACCATCTTTCAATCCCATTTCATGCTCAGTAAAGCAAGAATAAGTGAACTTTTTGCTGACATTGGTTTTGTTGAAGAGCTTTTGTTTATAAAGCAGTGGTGACATGATCTTATCATAGTCCATCATTATTGGGTTGCTTCTGTCCCCCATCCAAGTAATGCTTTCCTGTGATGTGTGCAATTTTTTTCATAGTATTGACTCCTGTCTTATGTTAAAGTGGTTTGACAATACTTGCTCCCTTTTAGAAAAGAGACACATTCCAACTATCTGCCTCAAAAATCTATTTAAGTGTTCACCTTCACTCAACTATCTCTGGATTTTGAGGAGAAAATATGATGAATTTGCTTGAAAATGAACAAAGGCAAAGGAAACTCTGGATTGTTGAACAAACTTTAGGGGGCTGCACAGTGGGCACTTGATGACTTTATGCTAAAACTAAATTCTTCCATGAGCTGCTCTTACCTATGAAACACAAATTGGCAATTAAGTTAATGAGAAAAAGAGTCAGGGGGAGTTGATCAAAGAAACCAGCCCTTAGCATTATGTCTACTTAAGATCTGTGAATGTTATGTACTATATATCTCTATTTTTCCTGTTTGAGATTTTTAATAGTAATCAGAGAATGATATGAATCTAGGTTAAAAGATGTTTACATGGGGTATATTTTAATGGACTGACTCAACATTTGCAAAGAAAATACATTATTATGGTTTTCATAAAAGTTGTATACTATAGCAATTTTATCTTATATTTCTATAGTACTTCATGGGCTGCTTTCACACAGTCAGTAATATTACTCTTTCTTTTTCAGATGAAAGAATGGAAATTTAGAGACCAAATGAATGACCTCATCAAAGTCCCACAGTGCAGTCTTAGCAAAGCCACATCTAAAACCCAAGTCTTGGGCACCTGGGTGGTTCAGTGGTTGAGCATCTGCCTTTGGCTCAGGTCGTGATCCTGGGGTCCTGGGATTGAGTCCTGCATCGGGCTCCTTGTGCAGAGCCTGCTTTTCCTTCTGCCTATGTCTCTGCCTCTCTCTGTGTCTCTCATGAATGGATAAATAAATAAATAAATCTTAAAAACAAAACAAAACCCAAGTCTTCCAACTGATTCTGTCATATCAGCTATGCCCCTTGGGATCCCAGGAATTCCCTGATGTCCCTCTGGTTATCCTCCCACTATCATACCTGAAAGGGCAGACAAAAATCCCGCAAACTGACAGTTGATCTAGTCACTCACTCACCACAAATCTTTTTTTTTTTTATTATTTTTTAAAATTTAAATTCAATTAACCAATATATAGTTAGGTTAGTTTAGTTTCAGGTGTAGTGTTCAATAATTTATCAGTTGCATATAACACCCAGTGCTTATCAGATCATGCACACCACAAATCTAATCTCTCGTTTTGAGATTCTTTCTACCATATCACAAAATAAACATTAATTTCCAAGCATAGCAATGGTTTATTATGGATTAATTAAAATTTGGCAATGGATAAACACACCACTAAATAACTAAAGAGAAAGTTTAGAAAAACATTTATAGATAATAACTCCCAGAAGAGTTCCACACCATGAAGAAACACATATAAAATATCCACTATGTGTGGAACATACTCCTGATAAAAGTTTTTTCCCAGAAGGGCGTGAAATGAGGTGGAAAGACAGGGTGTGGATCTAAGATAATATCTGATTCCAGCCAACGTCATCATAAAGGTAGACTGGGGGATGCAAAAAGTCTTCATGGCTCTGATGTGTACAGAAATGTTTGGAGAATAGATAAAAACTTACACATAAAGTAGGGAACTGCATTTTAGGGAAGAGAGCTAGAAACCAAAGTCAATGACTGGAGCCAGCCCCCATACTGCCATGAGAAACAGGAGTCCTTGGGTGAGTCCCTAGTCCTCTCTGAGCTTTGGCATTCTCTGTAAATGTGGGATAACGACTTATACCACAAAGAGGTTTATAAGAGTAAATTAGGTTGAGTGTGTAGGTACTCTGTAGGTCGTAAACCAATACATAAGGTAAGACAGTGTGAAGGACAGGTTGTCACATATGGCTGTAAAACTTGGTTGTGGATTTTGTCCTGATGGTACCAACCACCCAAATAGTAAATCCACCTTCCTAAACTTTACAGACACCCACCCTTCTCCTCCCCAACTCCCACTCTATGGCTGTTCTTTGACTTGATGCACCAATTCCTAAAGTCATGGGGCAAATGCCAAATGTGGCACTTGGGAAATGGCGAAGTATGGCTTGTGCCTCATTATAGCATTACTGAGTATTTTGTACACTTTAGGTAATCAACAGTAAACCACTGGAAGAGCTGTGTTTGTGTGATAGCTACCATTCACAGTTGAGGTGCTAGCTTTGATTTCTAAATATAACAAAGAATATTTTCATTAAATTTTTTTTTCAGGGAAGCACATAATTATTTCTTTCCCTTTCCTGGCTCTTTGTTTCCTTTTTTGAATTCCTGTTACTGGGCATCACACCCCATAAAATTATCATGTCAATCACGATCAGCTTCAATTTGCTTAGATATGTCTGCCTCAATCATAGGCAAGAGAATGATAAAGGATAGACTTCTATACAATGCAGCTCTTCTCATCTCCATTGGTAATACTGTCACAGCAAGCCTAGGTGAGTTTTCAAGTTATCTGTGAGGTCAACCAGAAATCAAAAGGCACTAAAAACAGAGTCAGTTTGCAGTTGACTAGGGGGTCAGTAGAAAAGAAAATAAGATATTTCCTGCATCTAAGAGCTCAGAGTCATATGCCAGGTATTAATCATACTCCCACATAATTAATGTTGTGCTTGTGTTTTGACAGACAGCTTGATACAAATTAGAAACCACCTTAAATCCTATTCAAGATTCTTTTTTTAAATGTCAGCATTACATTTGATACAGCTTAACATGAGAGCGTGTGTATAAGGTGCAGAGACAGCCTGCAAAGAAGCCTCAGCAGGTATTAACAACTATGTAAAACAGTTTGGATTTGGGGGGTACTATACGACTCTATCTCTGCTCCAACTTCTGTCAGTAACTGGGATTGAGACAGAGAAGAGAGCTGATCAAATGTGCAAATGAAACAAAAATGGGCAGGATAATGAAGAAGCATGCCAGAATTACAATTAACAGGAAAAAATCCAGTATTTCGAGTAGATTTATAGTAAGTCATAGGTAAGAACTGAAGATCCTATAATGAAGAACTGAAGGCTTCAGTTTCACCAGAGGTGATATGGTTGCATTGAATAAAAAGACATACATTTAATCTGTGTTCATAGAAAGAAATGTTGAAAGACACTTTTTGCATCTAGTAAGAGTCCGTCCTTCCTCAAAGGCTGCACATTAGTCACCGAGGAAGATTTAGAATAAATTCAGGCTCCCTGGGCTTTCCACAGCTTGTCCACCTTCTTTTTCTAGACCTCTTGCAGCTACCTCTTCTAGTATGTGATGTGATTGATATATTCTTCTAGTTCTAAAACCTTTTATTCTATCCTATGATATTTTTGTATTTCTGAGTCAGTATCCTCAAAAATTAACTTCTACATTTTGCTGAGATTACCTCCATTCTGTCAAGAGCTGGTAAGGCTTGGCTTTATCTAGTATTGGCACTGCTGCAAAACACAAATGTTCTTGGCATCATTCCTCACAACTGCCTCCCTAAGTAGTTTGTCTCATATTTCATGATTTGGTTGAAAACCCAATATGGTTAGGAAAAAGATGTGCATAAGTGAAGCATAATTATATTGATTCATGTTCAGCTGATAAAGATTTATTTGTCCTCAAGGTATAATAATGGCCGAGATTTGCCCATGATCAATAACTTTTGAACCAATAAATCTTGATATCAGCAACAAAAGCCAATATCTACTTAAACTTTTTTCAAAGTGTTGTTATAATATGCTGATGGCATGAAACATGTGGGCACATAAAACAGAGTCTCTTGAGCTTTATGTTGACACTATATTTGTATTCTCTAATAGTTAATATTCTAGATTCCAGTGACTTTGGAGCAACCTGCTGATCAAGGGGAAGTTAATAATGAGGACTGATAGTTAATAACAGTTTTTAGAAGAGCAAGTAAAATTAGTGTATGTGGAAACACTTTGTCGAAACACAAACCACTGTAGAAATGTGAGGTATAACAGAGTTTGCCTATGGATTTTATGCTTTGCCCAACACACAAAATAAAAATGATTTTTTTCTTTTGTTAAGAGGGTATGGATAGAAGCAAGATACAAGAAAAAAAAATGAGGCAAAAGGGACAGTGACCACACTGTCTTGGGTACCTAGAATTTGCCAGGAGCTGAGGGGATTATATGATGTGTATTGTTATATTTCATTCCAATAATTCTAGTAGGTGTAAGCCAAAACTCAAACACAACTCAAATTCCTACAGAACTGAGGCTTAGGCTAAGGAACAATACAGTTCATACAGTTTTAAGTAGCAGAGCTGGAATTTAAGTCCATGTCTGTTTCAATCCAAAGATCATGGTCTTTCCAGGTTGTTATAAACAGAAAGCTTCAATGGTTCCCTTCAAAGTCATCTGGGGTTTGTTAGTGGCATGCCAAGTCTTTTCCTTAGATCAGCTAGCAGGCCTGTGCTGTTCTTCCCTTTTCACTACAGCATTATTTTCTCTGCTACAGTAACATGCCTCAGACCACCCTGTGCCATGATATTACATATTCATGACTGACAATCATAAAAAGACAGATAATGTAGACTGTTCCTTGGGAGAGTGAAAAGATTTGGTAGGGCAGGAGGATACTGGAATGTCTTTGGCCTTCAGGAACACAAAGTGTCTTTCCTCTACCATCTGCTCAGCTGCCATCACAAAATACCATATCTTGGGGGGCTTAAAACAATAGAAATGTATTTTTCTTACAGTTCTGGAGGCTGGGAAGGCTAAGATCAAGGTGTCAGCTGACTGTACTTGGTGGGAGCTCTCCCCCTCGCTTATGGATGCCCACTGTGTCCTCATATGGTAAAAAGAGAGAGAGGGAGGAAGGGAGACTGATCTTTGATGTCTCTTCCTCTTTTGGTAAGGACACTAAGTCAATCAGATCAGGGCTTCATCCTTATGATGTTATTTTATCTTAATCATCTCCTTAAAGACTTTGTCTCCAAAACAATCCACATGGGTATGGGGCGGGTAGGTTTCAATTTGGGGGGAACACATTTAATCTATAGCAACCAGTGCAATACATTGGACCTATACCCAGAGATGTGATCATTGGTTCATGTTCAATTTTACCACTTATGGCCATGTGGACTTGGGCAAATTTCTTATAAACCTGGAGTTTCAGTATCATCATCTGACTGATAACACGGAAACAATTACACGTGCCCAGTGAACACACTGGGTTGTGAGGAGGATGGAACTTGACAACTGGTAGGTAGTTCCGTATTTTTGTGCATAAGATTTCCTGAGAAAATGTAAGTGGGACTAACATCCCAAAGATAGACTGGAGAGTTGGAAGGAACTTCTATTTTCTGAACTGTAAAAAGTATTCTGAAATCTCTAAACATCACCTGGTAGGCAGAAATTTTGGCAATATATTCAAGCTTTTTATGCACGTCCCTTTAGTCATTTACTCATTACTGCCTTTTAAATTTCCCAAGTAATATACAAATATGTGTTGCAAAAATACTGATGATACTGAAATAAGCAGCAAAGTTTCTTTTTTTCAGATTTCCTACTCCAAGTCGAAGATAACTATTATCGTCAATCTGGTGTGTTACATTCCATGTGTTGACAAGAATTATGTATATTTCTATACATGTTTCTATAAACTTGTACAAACATAGACTTTTGTGGAAGATATCTTGTTTTCATGTTTGTTCTTTCACTTCTCATTGAATGTGTATTCGTCTTCCTTAAGATTTGCTATTATTATTATTTTTTTGAGTTAAATTTTTGCTATTTTCAACATGTGTTGAGATTTCTGCCCTTATCTGGATTATAGGTTTAAAAGACTATACTTTTTGCAGTATCAAACCAATAATTTTCTCAAATTTTCTACTAATTTTTAGAAAACAATGAAGCAAAACATGCAATTATTTTGATATCTTGGTGCAAACAAACACTGCTGTTCAGACAAAGAGGAAAGCACGGCTGAAGAACTCCCAGCTACCAGGCAGTTTAAAATATTTGTTGGTGGCATCTAACTCCAGCAGAGTAAAGGTAGTTTAAGGATATACATGCATATTGCATAAAAGTGCAAGTTGTTTTAAATTCAACCTCATAACATTTCAGTTTACATGTGATAGTAATTTGTGGAACCATACAGGTATGTTTGTGCAATGGAAGAGAGAGCAGTCTCATTTTGTTAAAAGGCACTTCTTCTGAAAGTGCTTATGAATTTTCCCATATTCATCTCTGTGTGTGAGGTTTTGTCATCTGCCTGAAAGCCTTGTCTCTCTTGCATGTAATAAACAGGTCTTATTTTACAATTCATTACAATTTCACTTAGTCTCCATGATTCACATTAGTCTTTCCAAAGCAACTTGTGCATTTACTCCTAGAAAAGATAATAGGCTTCAGATGAATTTGTTTTTCTTTTTTTTTTTTAAAGTCACCAACAAAACACTAAAGATATTCCAGTCCTGCTAACAATTTAACTCCGTCCTACTTACCCGCAGCAATACCATCCAGTGCAAAGCAATGTCTTGATGGATCATTCATGGAAAACTAAACTAATTACCATCATTCTAATATTCCTATTTAAATGCATGAAAAACTGATTAGCTGAAGGCAGCCCTATATATAGCAGAAATGGCATCTTCTTAATATTTATGCTAATGTAAAAGACATTTTACACAAAGGTTAGAGGTGACAAATGGATAAGAAATGATCTTAACGTACACATTTGTTTACTTAAAATACTGCATGACATGACTATTACTCCTTGGGAGAGATTTAATTGTCATAGAGGACAAGGTGTGGAGAAATAGATCAGTGTGAAAGTATATATGCATTCGTAGGCACAAATATCTACATATATATTTACAAGATACATTCACACAGAACCACCAACCACTAACAGAGAAGTAGAACACCCACACCTCTAAGCCAGTTTTACAAGTAGAATTTCAGTTCACATTCACCCTGAGGTTGTCACATTTTTTAGTCCAGAGAGAATTTTGATGGAAATTAGAAAAGGTTTAATAATTTAGCTGACTCTGAGCATGATACACCTCTGATATAAAGAAACTAAAACATGTTAAAACGATACCATTTCAAATTGCAGTTACTATCTTAAGCAAGGAATGAAGAAGTGGGCTTATAAATTCAATTTGATTTTTACACTGTCATTTCCACATGACTAATCCGCAGACTGAGTTCTCTCTTCTGCCAGGAATCTAAGCACGCTCCAAGGTGAGACTCCCCAGAAATGATGCATAAGAATGAGCACATCATGGAAGCAGTGCATGAAGAACAAATAAAACATGAAATTACACATGAACTTGAGAGTCACATAAGCAGGCTAAGAATGGGTTACTGTCAATAACGGATTTCAAATAAGCCTCTGATTTAATGACAACAGAAAGCTGGCGTCTGATTGAGGGCAATCAAATACTTCTCTTTTTTTCCACTTCCCACTCACATTTTACATGAAAAGAAAACCTGTGCCGTCACAACATCAGCAGTAGAAAGCTACACAAAAAAATAGAAAGGCTGCTTTCATGAACAATTCTAGTACAACACACGTCCACATCTGGAGTATGGTCAAGTGAACAAATATCCTAGAGTAGCTACTTACTCATCATATTGGTGGACATTTGCTAGTCAGAGCGTTACTTGCTTTTCCCTTAAGTATTCTGATTGTGATTGGCCTGGCCAGCACAACTGTAGCTGAGGAGAAATGTGGCTTTCAGATTTAAATACTGAACACACAACCAAGTGACTCACGCAGGGGGAAATGAGACCACGTGGAAAATGACCCCTACTTTTGTCTCTAAGACAGATGCATCTTTTTAGAGTTTACAGGGGAGAACCTGTGCCCGCCTGATTTTCTCTTCCTTTCAGCCCCCATAATGCACTACCAGAAACTTTTTTTGCATCTGAATGCATTCCTTTAGATCTCACTCTTCATTACTTAGTAGGGTTTTCTGTGTTTTCAAGTCTAAGTGTTTCTGAGATACTTTCAGTCTTTTCTCCAAAGTACTCAAAGTTCTTTCCAGGAAGGTCCTGGTATGGTAAAGTCAGTCTTTCTTTCTTTCTTTCTTTCTTTCTTTCTTTCTTTCTTTCTTTCTTGAGGAGTGGGAGGGAGGAGGGCTGGGAGGGAGGGAGGAGGGCGTGGGGGTGATGTAGGGAGGGAGTTTGGAGGGTATTAGGAGGGGTGGGCGGAGGATGAGGGTGTAGGGCGTGCGGGAGTAGTTCTTGCTTTGTCTTTAGGTATTGGTGTAGTTTGCTTCTTTGTTTTCTTCGTTTTCTTTCTTTCTTTTCTTTCTTCTTTCTTTCTCTTTCTTTCTTTCTTTCTTTCTTTCTTTCTTTCTTTCTTTCTCTTTCCTTCTTTCTTCTTTTTCTTTTCTTTATAATATTTTATTTATTTATTTGAAAGAGATTGAGAGAGAGGGTGAGCAAGCATGAGCAGGGAGGGAGGGGCAGAGGCAGAGGGAGAAGCAGAGTCCCCACTGAGCAGGGAGCCAGATGCGGGGCTTGATCCCAGGACTCTGAGATCATGACCTGTGCAGAAGGCAGACACCCAATCGACTGACGAGCCACCCAGGTGCTCCTGGTATGATAATGTCTTGTTGAATTAATACGGTACCAAAAATGGGAAGGAAGTGAAGTTATTGACTAGAGTCAAAAGATTCTAATTTCTAGGTAAGAGACTAACCAATTGCAGATAGGAAGTTCAGAATAAAACTGTTTTCCCCCTTTCACCCAGAATTGGATATTTTAACCATGTGCCCTCTATACTATATTGTAGGGACTGTGAGTTTTCACATTTTGGGAAACCCTTGTAGTAAGATGAGTTGCAAATGGGGAAGGCTGGACTATATGAGTTAATATAGCCCGTGTGTGTGTGTGTGTGTGTGTGTGTGTGTGTGTGGTTTATGTGACTTGGAACAAGAGTCCATAAACCATAAACTTGCAAAACTTTAATCCATACTGGTCTATTTCCAACTTGCTTGGAAAGACCTTGCTCTGTCCAGTCCACTGCTTAGCTGGGAGTGGAAGTCAAAGGAAAGAAATGTACCCATCTTTTACGCATTTCAGTTCCCACAAGGGGATGGAGCAATATGGTCTTATTCTCTCTGACCCTTGGTAATAGCCTGAAGCCAGATCCTGGGATGGCAGCTGTTGTCCTTCGACCCTACCCCTCTCCCCCAGCCCTCCGGATCTCCCTGTGACACTGACCTTTCCTCACGGAGAGGACTCCCACTTCAAGGTAAAGAACATACATTTGCAAGCAAAACACTAGAATCCTGTGTCCTTGGTAACTTGGGCAGGAAAGGAATGTTTGGGATGATGGGAAATATTCATCCTGACCAGAATATATCCATTCTCGTCATTCCTAAGACTTGATCTGCAACACAAGGCAAGGTCCCAAGTTGCTCCAAGTAGCTATACATTTAAAGTGAAATGGAAAGTGAAGTCTCCCGCTAAGTTTAGCTCTCCTGCTGAAATCCTTGGGAGATTATTACTTCCTTCTGGCTATATCAGCACCCCCCCTTTTCCCATACCTATCAAACGGCTTTGAAGTTTCACTTCATTTGAAATATCGTACAGTAAATGCACACAGTGTGCTAACGGGCTGCACGGATTAATGGAGCAAATAGTTGCTTAAATTTAATTTAAAAGTAGTTCAGATAAAGACCTAGAGAATTAGTACTGGGGTTAAGGATGGAGCCTATTGAGGGAAGCCTGGCTGGAGGGGAAAATCCAGGGAGGAGGGGCTGCTTAGCTCTGCCCCTCCACCTTTGATGCAGAGAGGATTCTGTTTAGTGCCTTTGTGCAGTCGAAGGGGATCCTGGCTGAAAGATGAATATGTATGAGCTAATCTCAGATGAATCTGGTATAACCCTAACAGGTATACGGGGAGCAATGGCTACCCTCTGCTCTCGAATCTATGTTGTGAGGTAGATACTGGCAGCTCAGAACAATTGATGAGCTTTTATTACAAATGAAAGAAAACATTTTGTCAAAGCTGTACCATGAGTCTAAGAAAAAGCTTCAAATTCTTTGTCACACACAGATGTATCTATCAACTGTTCTTTACTTAGCCCTTTTGGTGGAGTTCAGTGACCCACCTGCAACTCATTACCCTTTTTACAACACTCTGCAGCAAATTCTTATTCATAATCAGACATCTTATCCAATTCTAGTCGCAAAAATCACTTAAGCAGTCTTAATGAATACGGCATCCTTGGGATTTATGTCTAGTAAAAATTGAAAGTAAAATATTCCTAAGAAGCGACAGTTAACCTAACATTCCCATCCATAATACAAGTCTATAAAATCATAGCTAAGACAATGGGGCTGGGGCCCCACTTGGTTTTTTTCCTCTTTTTTTGTTCTGTTTAGGCTCCTACAGTGGTTCTAGTGACATCAGATTCCCCCCAGTATGTCACACACAGAAATGAAGTCTGCAATACCTTGAGCAATCTTTCGCCATGGTTTCCAGCAGAACGAGAATGAATCTAAAATTTACATCTAATTTAGATTTAGAACTACAAAGGAAGAGGACAGAGTAGTGAGTTACTTTTTTATTTTAGGAAACAAGGAAACACTGTAGAGTAAGAACCTTTTCCATCATTGCTTGGCTTCCATTCCCAGGCTGATGCATGCACAAAAAGTGGCAAACTAGAGAGGCACGTCTGTGAGCAAAGGCCACACAGTGGAAGAACTCAATCTCCCAACACTCTCCAGTTCTTCTAGATGAACTGGAGGCAGTTTATATATCAAAACACAGTGCAAAGTGAGACATGGCAGTGGGGAATCCACTAGAAGGGAACAGAAGATGTTTCCAGGTGGTTGGGTTGAGATTCTCAAATAGTTATCATTACCAGATGATCGTTACAGCACAGCTATGTCTTCTTTTAGGGTTTATTTTCTAGTAATCAAATCAAACCAAACTAACCAACCAGCCAGCCAGCCAGCATAATTTAGGAAAACAACTTTTTATTGGACTGTACTCAAGCAGAAAATTATTACATAGGCCGTATTAAAAGAGCCTGTGGTGTGCCAGAAAAGCATAGCCTCTGCTCCCTTCTAGAAATTTTCTATTTGGAGCAGTGTCTGGCACATCATAGGTACTCCATAAATATATGTTTAGTGGAGGAATGAGTAAAGGAATAACATATTTTAGTGAAACACATTCAACTTAAGTTTTATAAAAAAAAGACATGTATTTTAACTGGCAATCCTCATATGGAGAAATAGATCATTCCCTATAATAGCCAGAACCACAGGATAAATTGTAATTTCTATTTGATTTGATTAAGGAACACTACAACTCTGGAATAAAAAGAAAACAAATTGAGACCCTGTTCATTTTGATTTTCTGTTATTTCTGTGGCTTACTAATAAGCCAATCAATAATATGAATAAATCCCTGCAGTCATTAGTGAGTCTCTTTGGTGAATTTACCAATTTCTTCTTAAGGAAGGCAATTACAGAGTTTAAAACCCATTCAGTCTTCCAGAGAATTCCCCCTTTACTATATTGAAAATCTAAATGGTCCATGCAAGCAGAGGTGACTGCATTCTGAATGTTAGTAGACTTTTTTTGAAGTTAAAATTTTATTTTTAGATAATAGTAGATTCAGATGCAGTTGTGAGAAATAATACAGAGAAACCCTGGCTATCCTTTACCCAATTTTTCCTTAATGGTAACAATTTGTAAAACTGCATGAAGTACAATATCACAACCTAGATATAGACACTGACACGGGCAAGATACAGAACATGTCTGCACCACAAGGATCTTCAGGTTGTCACACCCATCTCTCCCTCCCACTTCCAGCACCTAACATGCTCTCTATTTCTGAAATTTTGCCATTTCAATGTTACATATAGAGTCATGCAGCATGTAATCTTTTAGGATTGACTTTTTTCATTCAGAATGAGTCTCTGGAGACTCACCCACCTTACCATTTCTATCAGTAGCTTGCTCCTTGTTATTTTTAAGAAGTATTTCATGGTATGGATGTACTGCAGTTTGTTTAACTATTCACTAGGTGACGGACATCTTGGTAGTTTCCAGGTTGTGGCTATTATGAATAAAGATGTTATGATCACTCATGTACAGGTTATTGTGTGAATTTAAGTTTTTATTTCTCTGGAACAAATGCCCAAGGAGCAATTACTGGGTGGAATTGTAGCTGTATGTTTAGCTTTTTAAAGTCACTTGCAAAATGTTTCTAGAGTGACTGTACTATTATATATTCTCTCTAGCAGTTTATGAGTAATCCAGTTTCTCTGCATCTTTGCCAGCTTTTGGAGTTTTCTTTTTCTTTTTCTTTTTCTTTTTTTGCCATTGTGTTAAATGTGTGTAGATAGCTCAATGTGGTTTTAATTTTTCTATTGTTGCTGAACATCATTTCATGTTATCTGGCATCTGGGTATCCTCTGAGGGAAATGTCTCTTCATATCTTTGTCCATTCCTAGTTAAGTCCTTTGTTTTTAATGTTGATTTTTTTTTTCAGAATTCTTTATAGGGGCACCTGTGTGGCTCATTTGGTCAAGTGCCCAACTCTTGATTTCTGTTCAAGTGATGGTCTCGGGGTCGTGAGATCGAGTCCTGCATTGGCTCTGTGCTCAGTGAGAAGTCTGTTTAAGATTGTCTCTCTTCTCCCTCTGCCACTCCCTGCCCCTGACTCCATGCTCTCTCTCTCAAAGAAAAGAGTTCTTTACATATTCAAGGTAGTATTCCCTTGTTGGATATATGGTTTGTAAATATTTTCTCCCACTCTGTAGTTTTATTTTCATTTGTGTCATTTCATTAACACAGTCTCTCACAGAATATAAGTTGTTAAGGTTCTCACAGAATATAAGTTGTTAAGGCTGATAATGTCCAATTTACCATTTTTTCCCTTTTAAATATTCTTTCTGCTATCAGAGTTTCCTATTTGAGGGTTTTACCTTTCTATTCTCTGGGCCTGATGACATGGACACAATACCATGTTTCTTGAACCTGTTTTAAGGTAAAGTTTGCTGAACTCTATTTTTTCACCCAAGAAAATGGGGGAGACATATAAACATTTCTGCCTGGCAATGTGCATTTTTTAAAAAGATTCAGTACCTTCCTTCCCCTTAGCTTTAGTGATATATAATTGACATATACTATTGTGTTAAGTTTAAGTTATACAGTAGGATTATTTAAAACACACTTATATTGTGAATAATTACTAAAATTAGTTTAACACTTCCAACACCTCATATAATTACTATTGTTTTTTTCTATGGTGACAATATTTAAGATCTACCTACTCACTTAGCAACTTCCAAGTATATAATACAGTATCATTAACTATAGTCACCATACTGTACATTATAAGTCCCAAACTTAGTTATCTTATAACTGTAAGTTTATACCATTTGATCAACATCTCTTCGTTTTCCCTATCCCAGAGGCCTGCCAACTACCATTCTATTCTATTTCTGTGAGTTTGGCTTTTTTAGATTCCACATATAAGTGATATCATATAATATTTGTCTTTCTCTATCTGACTTATTTCACTTAACCCTCAAGGTCCAACCATGTTATTGCAAAAAAGCAGAACTTCTTTCTTATAGCTGAATAATATTCGATTGTGTGTATGTGTATCATTGGACCCTTATGTTTTCACTTTTTGCCTATTGTGAACAATGCTGCAATGAACATAGGGGTGCAGATATTTCTTTGAGATACTGATTTAATTTCCTTTGGATATATACCAAAAAGTGCAATTGCTGGATCATATGTTAGTTCTATTTTTAATTTTTTGAAGAATGCAGATACTGTTGACTCTAGTGGCTGCATCAATGTACATTCCCAGTAAAAGGGTATAAATGTTCTCTTTTCAACAACACTTGTTATCGCTTATCTTTTTGATATGGCTATCCTAACAGGTGTGAGCTGATATCTCATTGTGGTTTTAATTTGCATTTCCCTGATGATTAGCTGCACACTTTTTTGTGTACCTGTTGGCCATTTGTATATCTTCTTTGGCAAAATGTCTTTTCAGGTCCTCTGCCCAGTTTTTAATCAAGTTACTTGTTTTTACTATTGAATTATATAAATTCCTTGCACATTTATGATATTAAGTTTAAAAAATTTTTTTATTTTATTTTTAAAATTTATTTATGATAGTCACACAGAAAGAGAGAGAGAGAGAGGCAGAGACACAGGCAGAGGGAGAAGCAGGCTCCATGCACCGGGAGCCTGACGTGGGACTCGATCCCGGGTCTCCAGGATCGCGCCCTGGGCCAAAGGCAGGCGCTAAATCGCTGCGCCACCCAGGGATCCCTGATATTAACTTTTTGTCAGATATATGGTTTATAAATATTTTCTCTCATTCCGCAGGTTGCCTTTTAATTTTGTTGATTGTTCCTTTTGCTGTGCAGATTTTTAGTTTGATGTGGTTTCACTTACTAATTTTTGCTTTTGTTGCTTGTGTTTTTGGTGACACAACCAGAAAACTGCTGCCAAGTACAATGTCATGCAGCTTTTACCTCATGTATTTTCTAGGAATTTTATGTTTTAAAGTCATATTTAAATCTATTTTGAGTTCATTTGTGTGTGTGGTATTATAGGGGTCCAATTTCTTTCTTTTGCATGTGATTATTTAGTTTTCCCAGGACCATTTAATTAAAGAGACTATCCTTTCCCCATTGAGTGTTCTTGGGTCCTTTGTCAAATATTAGTTGACTGCATATGTGTGGGTTTGTTTCTGGGCTTGCAATTCTGTTCCATTGATGTATGTGTCTGATTTTCTGCCAGTATCATATTGTTTTGATTACTATAGTATTATAATAAGGGTTGAAATAAGTAAATATGATGCCTCCAACTTAGTTCTTTCTCAAGGCTGCTTTGGCTATTCAGGGTCTTTTGTGGTTCTATATGCATTTTAGGACTATTTGTTCTGTATCTTTAAAAATTGCCATTGGGATTTTGACAAGGATTACACTAATGCTATAGATCACTTTGGGTAGGATGAACATTTTAATAATTTAAATTTTCCCAACTCATGAATGTAGGATACATTTCCATACATTTGTGTCTTCTTTAATTTCTTTCATCAATATACTATAATTTTCAGTGTACAGATGTTTTACCTCCTTGGTTAAATTTATTTCTAGGTATTTTATTGTTTTGATGTTATTCTAAGTAGGATTATTTTCTTTCTCTTTCAGATAGTTTATTATTAGTGTAAGAAAATACAACTAATTTTTGTATGTTGATTTTGTATCCTGAAACATTACTGAAATTATTAGTTCTAACAGACTTTTGGTGGAATCTTTAGGATTTTCTATATAGGAGATCATCATCTGATCTTATTTTCTATATATAAAGTCATCATCTATTATGATCTTCACTTTTGTTGCCTATAGATGTCCACTTGCCCAGTACCATTTCACATCATCTGACCTTATATATAGAATACATACCATTCCTTCTCAATTTGGATGCCCTTTATTTCTTTTTCTTACCTAATTGCTTTGGTTAGGACTTCCAGAACTATGCTGAATAGGAACAATAAGAGTGAACACCCTCATCTTATTCATGACCTCACAGGGGAAACTTTCAACCCTTCACCATTAAGTATCATGTTAATTGTGGACTTGTCATAGGTAGCCTTTGTTTTAAAGTATTTTCCTTCTATATCCAGTTTGTTTAGAATTCTTGTAATCAAAAGGATGCTGAATTTTGTCAAATACTTTTTTGCCATCTTTTGAAATGATCATATAATTTTTATCTTCCATTCTATTAATGCGATGTGTTACATATATTGATCTGTGTAGGTTGAAATATCCTTGCATTCCAGGGAAAAATCTCATTTGATCATAGTGTGTTGGATTTGGTTTGCTAGTATTTTGTTGAGAATTTTTGCATTTGTATTCATCAGGGATACTAGCTAGTATATTTTCTTGTGGTAACTTTCTTTGGTATTGATATAAAGGTAATGCTGGCCTCATAAAACAAGTTTGGGGGTTTCCATTCTCTTAGATTTTTTTGCAGAATTTGAGTATTGATGTTAATTCTTCTTTAAATGTTTGGTAGAATTCACCAGTAAAAAGCAAAGCTTTTCTTTGTTCCTCAAGGAACTAGAAGAAGAACAAACTAAGTCAACGCTAGTAAAAAAAAAAAAAAAAAAAAAAGGAAATAGTAATTATCAGAGTGGAATACATGAAATAGTCTAAAATGACAAATGAAACTAAGAGTTGATTTTTGAAAAGGTAAACAAACTACCAAAACTGGAACTGGAAGAAATAGAAAACCTGAACAGGCCAATAACCAGGGAGGAAATTGAAGCAGTCATCAAAAACCTCCCAAGACACAAAAGTCCAGGGCCAGGTGGCTTCCCTGGGGAATTCTATCAAACGTTTAAAGAAGAAACCATACCTATTCTAATAAAGCTGTTTGGAAAGATAGAAAGAGATGGAGTACTTCCAAATTCGTTCTATGAGGCCAACATCACCTTAATTCCAAAACCAGACAAAGACCCCACCAAAAAGGAGAATTATAGACGAATATCCCTGATGAACATGGATGCAAAAATTCTCAACAAGATACAAGCCAATAGGATCCAAAAGTACATTAAGAAAATTATTCACCATGACCAAGTAGGATTTATTCCCAGGACATAAGGCTGGTTCAACACTCGTAAAACAATCAATGTGATTCATCATATCAGCAAGAGAAAAACCAAGAACCATATGATCCTCTCAATAGATGCAGAGAAAGCATTTGACAAAATACAGCATCCATTCCTGATCAAAACTCTTCAGAGTGTAGGGATAGAGGGAACATTCCTCAACATCTTAAAAGCCATCTACGAAAAGCCCACAGCAAATATCATTCTCAATGGGGAAGCACTGGGAGCCTTTCTCCTAAGATCAGGAACAAGACAGGGATGTCCACTCTCCCCACTGCTATTCAACATAGTACTGGAAGTCCTAGCCTCAGCAATCAGACAACAAAAAGACATTAAAGGCATTCAAATTGGCAAAGAAGAAGTCAAACTCTCCCTCTTCGCTGATGACATGATACTCTACATAGAAAACCCAAAAGCCTCCACGCCAAGATTGCTAGAACTCATACAGCAATTTGGCAGTGTGGCAGGATACAAAATCAATGCCCAGAAGTCAGTGGCATTTCTATACACTAACAATGAGACTGAAGAAAGAGAAATTAAGGAGTCAATCCCATTTACAATTGCACCCAAAAGCAGAAGATACCATGGAATAAACCTAACCAAAGAGGTAAAGGATCTATACCCTCAAAACTATAGAACACCTCTGAAAGAAATTGAGGAAGACACAAAGAGATGGAAAAATACTCCATGCTCATGGATTGGCAGAATTAATATTGTGAAAATGTCAATGTTACCCAGGGTAATTTACAAGTTTAATGCAATCCCTATCAAAAAACCATGGACTTTCTTCAGAGAGTTAGAACAAATTATTTTAAGATTTGTGTGGAATCAGAAAAGACCCCAAATAGCCAGGGGAATTTTAAAAAAGAAAACCATAGCTGGGGGCATCACAATGCCAGATTTCAGGTTGTACTACCAAGCTGTGGTCATCAAGACAGTGTGGTACTGGCACAAAAACAGACACAGAGATCAATGGAACAGAATAGAGAATCCAGAAGTGGACCCTCAACTTTATGGTCAACTAATATTCGACAAAGGAGGAAAGACTATCCACTGGAAGAAAGACAGTCTCTTCAATAAATGGTGCTGGGAAAATTGGACATCCACATGCAGAAGAATGAAACTAGACCACTCTCTTTCACCATACACAAAGATAAACTCAAAATGGATGAAAGATCTAAATGTGAGACAAGATTCCATCAAAATCCTAGAGGAGAACACAGGCAACACCCTTTTTGAACTCGGCCATAGTAACTTCTTGCAAGATACATCCACGAAGGCAAAAGAAACAAAAGCAAAAATGAACTATTGGGACTTCATCAAGATAAGAAGCTTTTGCACAGCAAAGGATACAGTCAACAAAGCTCAAAGACGGAATCCCTGGGTGGCGCAGCGGTTTGGCGCCTGCCTTTGGCCCAGGGCGCGATCCTGGAGACCCGGGATCGAATCCCACGTCGGGCTCCTGGTGCATGGAGCCTGCTTCTCCCTCTGCCTGTGTCTTTGCCTCTCTCTCTCTGTGACTACCATAAATAAATAAAAAATATTAAAAAAAAAGTTTAAAAAAAAAAAAAACCAAAGCTCAAAGACAACCTACAGAATGGGAGAAGATATTTGCAAATGACGTATCAGATAAAGGGTTTCCAAGATCTATAAAGAACTTATTAAACTCAACACCAAAGAAACAAACAATCCAATCATGAAATGGGCAAAAGACATGAACAGAAATCTCACAGAGGAAGACATAGACATGGCCAATAAGCACATGAGAAAATGCTCTGCATCACTTGCCATCCGGGAAATACAAATCAAAACCACAATGAGATACCACCTCACACCAGTGAGAATGGGGAAAATTAACAAGGCAGGAAACAACAAATGTTGGAGAGGATGTGGAGAAGGGGAACCCTCTTGCACTGTTGGTGGGAATGTGAACTGATACAGTCCCTCTGGAAAACTGTGTGGAGGTTCCTCAAAGAGTTAAAAATAGATCTGCCCTACGACCCAGCAATTGCACTGCTGGGGATTTACCCCAAAGATACAGATGCAATGAAACGTCGGGACACCTGTACCCCGATGTTTCTAGCAGCAATGTCCACAGTAGCTAGACTGTGGAAGGAGCCTTGGTGTCCCTCGAAAGATGAATGGATAAAGGAGATGTGGTTTATGTATACAATGGAATATTCCTCAGCCATTAGAAATGACAAATACCCACCATTTGCTTCGACGTGGATGGAACTGGAGGGTATTATGCTGAGTGAAATAAGTCAATCGGAGAAGGACAAACATTATATGGTCTCATTCATTTGGGGAATATAAATAATAGTGAAAGGGAATAGAGGGGAAGGGAGAAGAAATGGGTAGGAAATATCAGAAAGGGAGACAGAACTTGGAAGACTCCTAACTCTGGGAAATGAACTAGGGATGGTGGAAGGGGAGGAGGGCGGGGGGTGGGGGTGACTGGGTGGCGGGCACTGAGGGGAGCACTTGACGGGATGAGCACTGGGTGTTATTCTGTATGTTGGCAAATTGAACACCAATAAAAAATAAATTTATTATTAAAAACAAAACAAAACAAACAAACAAAAAAACCAAAATAGACAA
The DNA here is from genome assembly GCF_011100685.1 of Canis lupus familiaris. Taxonomy (NCBI): domain Eukaryota; kingdom Metazoa; phylum Chordata; class Mammalia; order Carnivora; family Canidae; genus Canis; species Canis lupus. Next base: position 39,262,445 of record NC_049222.1, on the reverse strand, counting down.
ACCTTAAGCTAGACCTATCCAGAGAAAAAGAGAGAGAACTCAAATAAATAAAGAAATGAAAGAGGAGATATTACAATTGATACTGTAGAAATACCAAAGATCATAAGAGACCACTATGAACAATTATCACCAACAAATTGGACAAACCATAAACTCTCAGGCAGGCATGTCTGGTGCCTGGATTCAGGGGGATGGGTCTGTAGCTTAAGTTCACTGGGGTTGGCCTGGCACTTGCATATGTGATGGTAGACCTGGAACCTGGGTCCATGTGTTTGGGCTTGGATCATGGGCCCATGGGTGCTGACCCAATGCTGGGGCAGGCTGGGAGCCTCAGTTCAGAGGAATCACCCTGGAGCCTAGGACTTTGGGATGACTGCCTGAAGGTTGAGTCTGTGGGAGCTAGCCTGTAGGCTGAGACCCCTAGGGCCAGTTTAGTGTTAGGCAGACCAGAAACTTTAGTCTACAGAATCCTTCCTAGAGCCTGAAACTGTAGGAGCTGGGGCAGGCTGGAACTAGTCTAGAGACTAGGACCCTGAATACTGGGCTGGCACTGGGGAGAGCCAGGGGCTTGTATTTTTGGAAGCTGGTTTGGCGCTGGTGTGGGGCTGTTAGGGTCTATAATGAAATTAGACGCTCACTTCATTCTCCTTCCCCTATGGGGAAGTGTACACTTCCCCCATAGAAGTGTATTTCTCTTCATGCTGAGCTGTATGGGCTTGGAGAGGTGATAGCGGTAATGTGTCTTTTCTTATTTCTGTGCTCCACTCAGGTACTATAATTCCTACTTCTTGTGCATGGATATTGTTCAAATTGATATTTCTTGGAGGAGATATGTACTAGATGTTCCTATACTGTCATCTTGCTGATACCACTCTCCCCTATTTTTCCTTTTATAGATTGTACTTTTGGTGTCAAATCTAAGAATTTATTGCCTAGATTTAGATGCCAAAGATTAACTCTCTCATTTTTTTTTTTCCTTAAAAATTTAGTTACGGGGATCCCTGGGTGGCTCAGTGGTTTAGTGCCTGCCTTCAGCCCAGGGCGTGATTCTGGAGTCCCAGGATCGAGTCCCATATCGGGCTCCCTGCATGGAGCCTGCTACTCCCTCTGCCCGTGTCTCTGCCTCTCTTTCTCTCTGTGTCTCTCATGAATAAATAAATAAAATCTTTAAAAAAATAATAATTTAGTTACATTTTCCATTGAAGTTTGTAATCCATTTGAGTTACCTTTATATAGGGTATTATGAGTCCTCAATCTAGCTATGTTCACTTTTGTTGCCTATGGATGTCCACTTGCCCAGTATCATTTCTCAAAAGGGCTATCATTCCTGTGTTGAATTGCTTTTTCATCTTGTCAAATTCAATGGGTCATGTGCGAGTCCTATTTCCGGGTTCTGATCCATTGGTCAGTGTGTCTGTGAGGAGACATCATTGCCTTATTCATGATCTTAGGAGAAAAATATTCAGTTTTTCACTATTAAGCAAAATTTTAGCAATAAATTTTTTGTAGATGTTTTTAATCAAATTGAGGAAATTGTGGACATTTCCTTCTCTTCCTATTTTCCTGGGAGGATTTTTTTTTTCTTGGAATCAAGAATAGGTGTTGAATTTTATCAAATGCTTTTCTGCATTGTCATTTTTCTTTTCAGGTAATTTTTCTTTAATCTGCTGATATGTTGGATTTTATTGAACTAGTCTTATATCTCTAGAATAAGTCCTAATTGACCATGGAGTATAATTAATTTTATATTGCTCAATGCTATTTGTTACTATCTTGTTATGGTTTTTTACATCTATATTCATGAGAAATATTGGTCTGTAATTTTCTTTTTTGAATCATCTCAGTTTGTTTTTGGTATCAAGATAACACTAGGTTCACAAGATGAATTGCAAAATGTTTCCCCTCTTATATTTTCTGGAAGAGATTCTGAGGAATTAATGTTTGGTATAATTCCCCACTTAACCACCCAGACCTGGGCAGGCTGGCTGGTTGGCTTTCTTCCTTTCTTCTTTTTTTGAAGCTTTTATTTTAAATGATAGATTTAATTTTCTTAATAGTTTTAAACATTCAACTAGATTCACTTATGTTGCCTAGGGATTTCATATTGGGTGAACTGTGGTAGATTTTGTTTTTCCCTCCATGCAGCCCAGGAGGGACCAAATTGTGGCAGGTCTAAGACGCTGCCCCAAACACCTGGCCAGGACGACAGAGGCCCACAGGGGCCCTAGGAGGGCTGGCATGCCCACCAAAACCTCCTCATCCAAACTGGCTGGTAGGAAGGCAGAGACTGAGAGCTAGAGGTGGGTGGAGACACTGAGATCCTGCCTGAGTTTTTATTCCCCTCAAAACCGTCACTCTATTTATTTCATTGTAAACTATTTATCAGTAAAGGTTTTTTCCCCCTCACAAAACAAAAACAAAAACAAAAACAAAAACAAAACAACAGCAACAAAATGAACTCAGTCACTGGCCTATTTTGTCTAAATTGTCAATTTTATGTATATAGAGTCTTTTGAAGCATTTCCTTGCTGTTCTTCTGTTGCTTGCAGTTATTATGGGCTGTACTGTCCTACAGAATTCATATATTGAAGTTCTAACTCTCAGAATCTTGAATGTGATCTTATTTGGAGATAGGGTCTCTAAAGAGGTAATAAAGTGAAGTACTTAGGTTAACCTTAATCCAATATGACTGGTATCCTTATAAAAAGGAGGTTTGTTTGGATACAGAGATATGTGTAGAGGGAGGACACCCATCTACAAGCAAGAAAAGAAGTGTGGATCAGATTCTTCCTGATTTTTGGACTTCCAGCCACCAGTACTGTGAGAATAAACCTCTACTGCTCAAGCCTCAGTCTATGGTAGGAGACATCGTTGCCTATGGTACTTTGTTAGAGCAGCCCTAGCAAACTAATACAGAGGGTCTTTATAGATAATCTACATTTTCATTCTTGATACCAATCATTTGTGTCTTCTTTTTTCTTTGTTAATTTTTATCAATTTTATATTTGCAAAGAATAGCTCTTTATGGATTTTCTATACTAGTTTTCTGCTTTCAAATTCATTGGCTTTTGGCTTTGTTATATCCTTTTTTTCTGCTTGCTTTGAGTTTATCTTGCTCATTCTCCCCCTAAATTATTGAGGAGGGATAATTTGATATATTGTGTTTTCATTTTCATTCAGTTCAATGTATTTTTAAAAATTTCCCTCTTTGACTCATAGATTTAGAAGCATTTGGTTTCCAAGTGTTTGAAGATTTTCCTGTTTTCTGTATGTCATTTACTTCTAGTTTTACTCCATTGAGGTCAGGGGAAATACTGTATAATTTTAATTCTTTTAAGTTTGTTGAGGTTTCTTTTATGGCCCATGTTATGTCTATCTTGATGTAGGTTCATTCTGTGGACACTTGAAAAGAATTGCTATTGTTGGCTGGACTGTCCTATAAATATCAATTTGATTCTGTTGGTTGATGGTATTGTTGAGTTCTCTTATATCCTTGCTAATTTTCTCTCTAGTTGTTGTAGCACTTGTTGAGAGTGGTAGCAAATTCTCCAACTATAACCATAGATTTGTTGATTGTTCCTTTCAGTTCAGTTATATCTCCACATATTTTGCATCTTGCAGATCTTTTAGCTGGAAGCCACATTATTATACTGGAGCCCTGTTGGTGTGGTGTTAAGGTATGGGGAAGAGGAAGTCTTCTATAATCTTATTAAATCTCAGTCTTTTAGTGGACGAGGTTGTGCCTCTCAAAAGTGTTTCGTAGCTTCCCTCCTCCTTCAGCTTTAGGTGAGATAGGAAGTAGAGGAAGCTGCTGTTGTCTAATACATCCAAGAGTAAAACAGAGCAATTGTTGTCTAAAAGATTTTTTTCCCTTTCTTAGCCCTTTGGCAACAGAGAGCAGGCTTTTGTTGAGGCTGTTTTTATCTGCACCTATTGGTGTTTCCAGATTGCTGGCGTCTTCAACAATAAATCTTGGACATATGAGGGGGGAAAAATTCAGCAAACTTACTGCTATGCTATTCCTTGGGTCCTCAAATCCATAGCTAATCTGTTTTCTTCATCACCTTTCTGAGTCTTCTTATGTTTGTTTTATAAATGTGTCTGGAGTTTTTAGCTATATTTAGCAGAAGGAAAATGGAGAAGTATATTTACTCCATCTTTCCATAAGTGGAAATCTTCCTGCGATTAAATTTTTTTAAGATCCTAAATATCCATGCCCTGGCTGAAAACAGATTAGACATCTCTTCTGTTATTATATTATTATGAAAAGCCTATTTAGAAAATTGGAAGTTTTGAAATTTTATCACTTGATAATATCACTGTCCTCCTAATTGACTTACTTAGTAGCTTTTTTTTAAGATTAAAAAAAATTTGAGACAGTGTGAATGAGATGAAAGAGATCATAGAGGGAGAGGAAGAGAGAGAAGCAGACTCGATGCTGAGCATGGAGCCTGATGTGTGGCTCGATCCTGGGATGACCCCAGATGAAGGCAGATGCTTAACTGACTGAGCCACCCAGGCGCCCCTAGTAGTGTATCTTTTAAATAAGGTACAGTTGTATTGTATAGTAATCCTCTACCTTTTAAGTTAACACAGAAGTTAATTTAAACTTGACCATCCCCTCCCAGAAGTTAATAGTACTGTACACAGTTCATACATCATTATACTTTATAATGTGTCAATAAACAAATTTGGAAAGGCATTTGTTCAATAAAGAACTAATTAATTACAGCTGATTTTGATCCTTAAGAAATAAAGAAATACATAAACTGTAGGAATGGTAGTTCTATTACTGATCATATAGACTGCGCCTAGTACAGTGCCTGGCATACAGTATATACTAAATGAATGAATAAATGAAGATGGTATTGGGAATTTAATGAAGGTATTTTTTCCTCTGAAATAACAAAATTTTTGTACTAAGATGTATATAGAAAATCTAAAAGCATCTAAGGGGAATTTATAATTATATATAGAAATGTAGTTTTTGCAGCCACACATAAAGTGTTTTCGGTTATAAAGCCTCAGATTTATTCTTTCTGTAGTAGATACACAGAAATTTTTGAAATTATTTTATTTTATTTTATTTTATTTATTTATTTTGAAAATTTTTTAAATCAAAGAATCTTTGCTTCTTTTACATCATCCAAAATATGAGAAAATTAACAATCACAAACCTAGCTCTCCTCTATCTACAATAAAAGTCAGTTAATGGTTAAACTTCTTGAGCTCCCTGAGAATTATTTTATTTCAAAAGATGTTCAAGGGTATGGTCATTGTCAGAAAACTGCTCTTTTTTTAACTAAACAAATTCCTTTTCTCCTGCTCTGCTATCCAAGTCTTAGGATAAAGTGTTTCCAAGCAGGGCAGATCTCAAGCTGGGCTTCATCTGAGCGCCGTGGATCAAGCTTAATTGATGGGCAGAGAATAAGTAGAAAAGCAGGCCCTGGCCCAACCAACACAAATTTTCCTGCCCAGTTATCAAATGCCAGCCAAGTTCATTTACATTCTTCATGTGCACAGTTATAGTTGCTAAAATCACTTACATTTAGATGTGCAACATAAAGGAAACTTCTGATGGATGCAAATGTTCTGGGTAAAAGAAAGGTCTCTGACTGCAAGATGTTCATCTGGTTTAGCTGAATACTTACAGAAGATGAAGGAGAGCTGTATGGAAAATCTTGGCTTTCTTCCCTATGGACAAAGTCAAGATTTTCCAGTCTTGCCTGGCTCTCTACTGCCTTAGGTCTTTAATATCATCTTTTCTGTTGATATCTTTTTTGGCTACACTGCTTAAGATTTTACCCACCCTTTTCCCCTCAACACAAAAATATAAACTTATTCCCAAGTTCCTTTCCCTAATTTTTCTTCATAACATTTACCATTATTTTGCATGTTGTATGATTTGTCCATTTATGGTGCATATCATCTATCTTACTCTGCTGGAATGCTGACCCTATGAAGGCAGGGTTCTGTTTTCTTTGTTTACTGCTATATCCTCAACTGGCCTTGTGCATAGTAGGTGCTCAACCAATATCACAGAATGATGGTTGGATGAATTATCAAGGAAAAAGATAACTGTCACAAATAGTTGGACCATCAGAATGATGATTGCCAATTGTACAATTTAGTTGGTTTTAATCATAGAGGAAGCTTTGACAGAGGGAGAAAGCACTAGGCTGAGGATAAGGCAAGCCTAGGTTATCACTCTGTTATCTGAGCAGGTCACATGGCTTCTCTGGGTGTGAATTTCTTGTCTTTAAACAAGGAGACTAGGATAGAAGATCTCTAAAGCATCCTCCAACTCCATCATTCAGGTGTTTGTTTTTTATTTCATAGTTTGTGAGAGACTCTAAGTCCAGAGTCTCAGTGAAAATAAAAATGGTTTCATTATGGTGAAATGGTTTCATTTCACCATAATGAATATGAAACCATAATGAAACCATAATGAATGGTTTCATTATGGTCCCTCTATTGATTATTTCATTATTTTTCACTTATTATATATCATAGAGTATGCTGACACAAGTTAAATCACAAAAAATAGGCCAAAATAAAAAAGCATAAGGTAGTTTAGAAAAGAGTCAACAATAAAAAAGAAGGGAGGTGGGATCCCTGGGTGGCGCAGCGGTTTGGCGCCTGCCTTTGGCCCAGGGCGCGATCCTGGAGACCCGGGATCGAGTCCCACGTCGGGCTCCCGGTGCATGGAGCCTGCTTCTCCCTCTGCCTGTGTCTCTGCCTCTCTCTCTCTCTCTCTCTCTCTGTGACTATCATAAATGAATAAATAAAAAAAAAAAAAAAAAAAAAAAAAAAGAAGGGAGGTACCTGGATGGGTCAGCCAGTTAAATGCCTTTCGCTCAGGTCCTGATCCCAGAGTCCTAGGATGGAGACCGCATCTGACTCCTTGCTCAGCAGGGGGCCTGCTGCTTCCACTCTCTCTACCCCTCCTCCTGCTTGTGCTCTTTCTCTCTCTCACTCTCTCTCTCTCTCAACAAATAAATAAATAAAAATAAAATAAAATAAAATAAGAGGAACAAAATAGAGCAAAGAAAAAAGAGAATAAAAGTGGAGGTGGGGACCATTCTGTTGCATAAAAGGAACCACATAGAAAGGACTATATCGTCAAGAGAGATGGATTTCTAACAATGTATGCTGATCACAATCACATAATGAATTGTGATTTACAACATGAGTTTTGCAAATAGACTTGGTGCATTGAATTGTTCTAACAGGTCATGTTTTTAAATGACTTCTGAATCTTTAATAATAATAAAAAAACCTTAACATGTGGACCTTGAGATTACTGCCTTGCCATAAAACAAGGAGATTTCACTTCCTTAAAATGAATTATTCTCTGGGAGCCACTGTAATGCCTGTGGAGCACTATTCACACCAATTCTCTTTCTTTACACATTTTTTGCTCTTCTCCAATCATAAGTCATTGCACCAATGGAATTTCCACTTGCATATAAAGTGTCTGTGCCATGGACATATTTACTGTCACTTTTTATAAAAAGACTATATGTTTTCAGCCATGACAAGAGACCAGCTGGCTAATTTAGAGTGCCTGCTGAACATTTGAGGAAAAGTAATCATTTTATTTTTCACTGGCATATTTAGAAGGCACATGCTGAATATGAATGATTAGAAATACAAAAATTGTACAGATGTATGGGGGGGTATCCAAATGTTGTCATAGGAATTGCACAGCAATCCTCTTCATGACTCTGGTGATGAGACTAAAGCAATTCAGAAACACTTATTTTTTAAGCAACAAAGGTTGGTTAAAACTGATTATATGGTAGTTTACATTTTTAAAAGGATATTGTTACTGTCAATAATTGTGTCTTCTTAAAAATTTTATTAATTAATATGAGTTCTAAAAATAAGAGTATAATTGTTAGTAAACATGGTCAGCAATGATTATTATTGATTATTCAGCAATCCAATGTGTGAAATTTCATTATTGTAGCATTCACATCCTTGGTGTTTAGTTTCAGAATCTAATTCAAAAATTAGGAATCCAATATCATGTCTCCAGGTACAAAATCATAATATGATTCCAGTGCAAAATTAAAATGCTAAATTTTACTTAAATTTATTTTATTTTATTCTTTTCAATTTCTATTTTTAATGTTATAAATAAAAATATTACTGAAATGATGTGTGCTTCTATGATGTAAATAAACAAATATGCATGCATTGGAGAGTGCACGATCAAAATTACACAGCAGTAAAAAAGCAAGGCTACTGCTCTAGAAAATAGTAAGTCTGAAAGACTGTCATTTCTATTTGCTGCCAATTACTAGAACATATTTAACTTACCAAATACTTTTTATGAGACAGACATTATGCTAGGCATAGTGTGTAGAATTACTAATAGTAAAATAGATGGCCTAGGGTTTAACAAACTATACACCATAAAATGAACTCAATTGAAATAATATAGTGTAGGGACTAGCATGTCACTTCTCCAGAGAACTTATTATGTGGCCATCCGAAATATATGAGACTCCTAAAGCCAGCAAAATCAGGCTGCTGTGGTGGCAAAATAAATGCCTTCAATTCCTATGCATTTTAAAATATCTTAGGTTCTGGCTCACAATGTCTTCTAATGAGCCTGATTGTCTAGCTTCCGAGAATACTAGGGACAACAAGTCAGAAGCGGTTAGAGGGTATAAAAAATAGGGGATCAGTAATAGGAGGAAGCAGTGACAGCTGAAAAGTAAAGGAAAACTTAAAAATAACCCCCCAACTGTTATCTCATAGCATGTTAAAAAATTAACTAGAAAGAGATGATATCTATACATGAAAACTAAACTATAAAAGCTTTAGAAGAAAACATAAGACAAAGTCTTTGTGCCTCTGGTATAAGCAACTAGTTTTTTAGATGTGATACAAAAGCATGAACCATAAAAGAAAACTTTGATAAATTAGACTTACTCAAAATTTAAAACTTTGCTCTTTGGAAGGCACCATTAAGAAAATGAAAAAGCAGGGCAGCCCAGGTGGCTCAGTGGTTTAGCGCCGCCTTTGGCCCAGGTCAAGATCCTGGAGACCGGGGATCGAGTCCCACGTTGGGCTCCCTGCACAGAGACTGCTTCTCCCTCTGCCTGTGTCTCTCCCTCTCTCTCTCTGTGTCTCTCATGAGTAAATAAATAAAATCTTTAAAACAAAATGAGAAAGCAAAACATGGAAGAAACAAATCCACCATACATATATCTGACAAAGGGCTCATCAACAGGAGCTATTAAAAAAAAAAAAAGTTTTTCCAGCTCAGTAATAAGAAGCAAAACACTCCAGCTAAAATGACAATGGCTCTGAACTCACATTTTACAACAGGAAAAATAAGAATGGCAAATAAGCACATGAAAAGATGCTCAATATCAGTATCAAGAGTGTACAAATGAAAACCACCATGATATATTAATATACATCCTTAGAATGGCTGGACTTTTTTTAAAAAAAGCTAATCATACCAAGTATCAGTGAGGATGTAAAACAACTAAAACTCTCATCAATGCTAATGGGAATGTAAAATGGTGCAGCTACTTTAACAAAAGTTAAACATAAAATTACCAGACAATCCAGCAATTCCAATCCTAGACATCTGCCCCCCCAAAGTAAAACATGTCCATTCTAACTCAGTCTGAAATTCCAGGAAGCAAGGTGTACCATAAATAGCCAATGCCTCACATACTACTTAATACCTGGAAGATACTCCTAAGCAGGCTTTAATTGAAGGATGATGACTAATTAATGGTATGCTCTAAGATTGAGCACGAAAGTGTATGGTATGTTACAATGACTTACATTTTTGCTTTTGTTTTTAAGCTGTGCACCCCATTCATCAGTAGAAACCTTATAAGAAATCCCAGTAGGTAAGACAGATGAACCAAATTCTGCCCTGCCAGCCTACCCTTCGTAACCTCCAGTTGCAAACAATGAAGATCTCCACATGCAGTTGGCAGGACTAACAGGAGTCATGAAGGATTGGCAGGCACCTGGGGAGCTCACAGGGGGAATGGCAAGACTGATTAGAGTAGGAATTACACATGGAACAACAGGGCAGAGCCTGGGCACATGGAATGGGGTTTGGTAGTAAAGTGTCTTTCAAACCTACTCCTTGACTTCCTGCTTCCTCTTCAGGTATTATTTTACCTCCCAAAGTCTAAAACTTCCCTGTAGCACTTCTCTGAGCCTTCTGACTATCCTGAGAAGAGGAAATTTATGCTGATCTCATGCTTTCATGGCACTACTGTCCTTCATCAACGCAAAAATGCCAAAAATTGTAAGACACACCATTATTTTATGCAGCACTAAAATAAAAAGTGTTACCAATTAAGTACAGCATGGTGTTCTCTTGTCACTTAGAAGTCTTATTTTAACCTACCAGAATGAGCTCTTCCAGGGTCATTTACACATAGAAGACATGTGACTGGTGATCATGATCTTGACTTCTTCAATACTTTTAGCATTGACAACTTATTTCAAGAACACCATGGTTTAAATAGCATAACCTCGTAGTCTCCACTTTTCCCCGATTGAATGGCATGTTGCAGGAAGTTAGATGGCTTCTGTTCAAAGTCAGGCAGAAGTTCAATGGAAGTCCAACGCTTTAATGCTAAGTTCTACACAATGAATGAATCAGTAATACTGCCTCTTATTGCTTTGACATTTCTTTCATCTTGTGGCAGATTGTATTTTTCAAATACAGCTGCAACAGTAGCTCCAACCCATATGCTCTTCTAGGATTTTGCTCCCCAATCAAAAGGTGACGTTAACTTCCCTCTCATTGAATCTTGGCTGTCTTCTGACTTGCTTGTAGCCAACAGAATGCCTCAGAAGTGACGCTGCACAACTTCTGAAGCAGGATTGTGAAGGTGTTTTGGCTTCCATCTTGCTCACTGGACTACTCATTGTGAAAACCGTTAACTGCCACATAAATAGTTCAACTGTCTCATGGGCGTCAAAACATTATAAAGCCCAAAGTAGCCCATGGAGAGAAATTACAGGGAGAAGCTCTTTTACTACATGAAGTGAGAAAGATGACAGACTCACCTCCAGGTGCTTTGGCTTGCTCCCATCCCAGCTCTAGTTTCCTTGTGACTGAAACTGCATGACAGCCCTTGAACCAGAACCACCTGGGCGAACCCTTCCTGAATTCCTGCCCCACTGAGCCTCTGAGAGACAATAAAACAATGTGTTGTTTTAAGTCCTTTGGTTTGGGGGCTGATTTGCTACATAGCAAGAGATAACTAGAATACATCTATTCTTAGGGATCTGGCAATTTCACCCACTTTTAGTTGAATTGATTGGTTTGTGCTGTGCATTCCTTTTTCAGGTATCTCAGTAACAAAATATAAGTAGCTGCATCTACTTGTGGATAGTTTATGTAAAGTATTGGAGTTGCTGCTTCACAAAAAATATGAACTTGTGGCCATTTTTACTTAATTAACATAAATATCTGTTTCACTAACATATATGGTTGATAAATACATATTGAAATAATAGGGTACTTTTCAAGAAGATACTTTGAATGGCACATACAAATTTATATCTGTAGTATCCTCAGTGAACACAATCTAGTGGAAGTGAAGACAATTTGAACCCCCATGGCCACGTTCAAGATTGTACAGACAATCACAACCAAGTTATGACAACTACCTGGTCATTGCTGAAAAAGGATGTCATTCATACTAAGAAACATCTGAATTTTAAGATGTTAAAATGTGAAATTTTGGAATTAGAATAAATGAAGTATGGCATCCTCTGTGCCTCACTCATGGCAGGTATCATATATAATTGTTTTGCTTTGTATTTTAAGCAAATATACCCGTGTTATAAGTGCTACTTGGATCGGTCTGTTTACTTCCGTATCTCTAACAGTTCCAAACTTCCTGTCATGCACGCTGCTTTGCTATAGGTGAATCAAATCATTCATTCTTCAATTCATTCATTCATTCTTCTTCTTCTTCTTCTTCTTCTTCTTCTTCTTCTTCTTCTTCTTCTTCTTCTTCTTCTTCTATGAAGACCTCAAGTCCTCACATCTGGTTCTGAGACTTGCTCAACAATTTTTGCTTATTTCTGTCTGGCTCCGAGGTTCATTTCCTACTGTAACTATTCCAAATCTATCCTGTTCTTAATTTCCCAAATACATTCCCACCAACTTGAGAATTGATAAGTAAGAAGACCATAGGGGAAAGAACCAAGATTTGGTGGCAAACAATGTTGAGTTTGCAGACTGTGTGGCCTTTGGTAAGCAACTTAACTGCTCAAATCTCCAGATGCTTTTTTTTTTTTTTTTGTAAAGTGGGAGTATTATTACCTTCTTAGAAGGGCTATAGTAAGCACCAGGTTAAAGTTTTATGTAAACTACCTAATATCAGAGTGCCAAGCCACAATTACCTTAGTCCTGTTTTTGTTCCCTTGTACCGCCATCTCCCCCTATCGCCTCTTATTTTGTAGGAAAGATAAAGATCATCTTTTCAATTGCTCTCCATTTTATCTAAAAATTTACCTATATCTTTACTCTACCTGTCTTCATTGCCTCTTATCTCATTGAGAATATCCCTATTTCTTCAAAGAGTGTGAACATAATAATATTGTAGTATATCAGTATCTTCACAGATAGATAAGGCATAATGAAAGTAGCCACTCATGGGGTTATTTATTAGGACTTAATCAGTTACTGCATCTTAAAACTTTAGGTCATTTCTTGGTATATACTAAGTGCTAAACAAATGTTAACAATTAGTCTTGGCATCTTGACTTTCTCATACTTTGGGTCTGGCAGTGAACAGCCTCTGCTGAGTGGTAAATCCAAATGACCTGAGATGGAGAATGGGAAGGGAGATGATGAGTTAAGCTTAAGTATGTGTAGTATTAGAAAGAACTAGAAATGGTTGTCAAAGGGGCTAAAATGACTTTTCTGTCACCAAACATGGCCAAATCTTTTCTTTGGTCTATTAGTTCCATCATTGTTGTTCTCTAGTCTCTGTTTTATAAAACCTAATGAAAATTGTGTCTCAAATAAATATTCAATAAATATTTGTTGATGAATTGAATGCAACTGTTACTTTCAAATAAGTCCATGAAAAACGGAGTATGTAGACAAAATTTTACTTTAATCAACTTTCAAGGGTACATTTTAAAAATTTACAGAACCTACTCCATACACACCAGAACGTGCATCCTATGTACATCCTTTGGCCTAGGAACACCTAACACACATAGTGTTAATTCCATGGCAAATCATCAATCCTTCCTGTTCCAATGATTATATATTGCTTAGTTTTTAAGACACCACCTTTGCTTTTAAGGATATAACAAAGTGCAGGAGTTAGATTTTATATTCTTCAAAGTAATGATTAACCTCATAAAAGTTTTTAAAAAGATCTTTCATTATTGATTTTTTTCCCAATCTATTAGCATTGTTTATTCATTTCTCCTATAACTTTGTACATGACTGACATGGGTTTAAATCCATTGTTATTATTTTACCTTACTGTGGAATTGCTTTCTCCATATATAAAATACTATCTAGGAGGTAGTTTTGAAGATTACATGAGATAAGGTTGAAATCAGGTGGAGTATAATGGTATAATGTGTGATTTAACAAAGCTGGTTTTCATGGCAAACCTTTTCCAATTCCTCCTGACCTTTTTTTTTTTTTCTTATGTGGGCAGGACTATCAGTAGAATTTTAGAAATGCTGTCAACAGTGCATTTTAGCTTTAGAGCATTAAAAGCAAAAAAAAAAAAAAATCGCTGACATTTCTGGAATCTGATTTGAAGCCCCTATCTATTCAATCTTTAACAATCCATATATGTGTGTAAATATTTCTCTGTCTTTTTAGAACAGAGTTTCCTCCACTTATCCTCCATTTAAAGATATGCTTTAGACGATCTTTCCTGATAATCTAGGAGACAGGATAGAAACCATATCCAAGCCTATATAAACTTGATTAACAAAGCCTTTGAGATTACTGTAAAGTACTCTCTAAATTGATTTGCTAAGCTCCTAAGGTATCTAAGGCATCATCTACATTTATTTTAAATAAAACCCTTCTGGGTCTATATAAGGAAAATAAGTAAATTTATTAGCAAAACACAATCCAAGGCCTCCAAGATGACAGTGTGAAGACCAAGTGTAGTGTAGACTACAGTATGCAGCAAGAATAGAGAGTTTATCTCTCAACAGAGAAAATCTAATTTAAAGAAGATGCTTGGAATCTTATTTAAATAAGATTCCAGTTAGGCATGGCAATAAACAAACTTCCAATGGCACTCAAAGAAGCACTGACTTTAAACACTGGCCTTGTCATTTAGCAGCCAAGAGGCTTGGAATAAGTCATGTAGCCTCACTAGAATTTAATTTCTTTATATGTAGCATAACAGGTTATCCTGGTGACCTCTCTGGACTTCTAAAATTTGATCCTGCCATGTGTCTCATTGCTAAATATGTTTTGCTATTTTGTTTAACATGTAAAATAAGACAAAATATTTTTAGAGAAAGCAATTGGCTGGTGAGCCAGTCACATAAATCAATCCCACACTATGTGCTTCACATAGAATTCAGCACTAGTGGGGATTAGCATGTGCCTTAGTTTGGGTTCCACAGAAGAAGACGCTAAGGGAGGATTTGTGTTCAAGTTATCTGTTAAGGAAATACCTCCTCCCCCCCCCACCCCAGAAACTGGGGAATGAGTTGGATGTGTTGGATAAGGAATAGAAGAAGTACAGCAAAGGGGCAGATCCCATGCCAGGCTATGAAGTGTGAAATATGCCTCAGGGTTTGTCCAATTCCAGGCAAGGAGGCTGGGTGTTATGCTCCTGTACTGGGAGGTGGTTGGCTAAGGCCTGTCCTGGAGAGGATGTAAATTTTATTTCTCTGAGCAAACTAGCAAAGCAGCTCCAGTAGCCTGAGAGCAGTCCTCTGAGGAGTGTCCTAGGTACAGGCCATTGGAAGCAAATGGAGAACAAGCAATGGGGGGACAATGGAAAAGGAAGCTCAGGGATCTTGGCAGAGCACTGCCTCTGTCCACTGCAGAACCTATCAGTTAGGATGCTTTCAGATACTTGCAAGAGAAAACCCAGTTCCAATTGTCCTAATCAATAAAAGGAATTTACTAGCTTCATTCAGAGGTAGGGTAGGTTTTAGATGTGGCATATTCTAGGCTCCAGCATGCTTTTCCTGCAATTTTCCAGGGTCTTGTATCCTCTGGAAGTCGATTTGTCCAGGGACAATCAGTATTAATACTCTTCTTTCATATTTTTCTTTCCTAACCATAAAGCAAAAATTTAGAGCTTTATTTTAACTGGAATATATTAGGTCAAATGTCCTCTCCTAAATCAATGTCCATGTTCCCATGATTGACTAAAGCCAAAATGGGGTCAATCAAGAGCATGGCTATTACTAAAAAAGAAAGGAGTGCAATGACTCAAGGAGCAAGCAAAAGGATCCATTGCCATTTCTGTTAAATCAACATCCATATATCTTCCTCCCCATATCCAGTTTCCCCAAATGTCCACCCCTAAGTGGAAGCAGTGGTTCTCAATTAAGCCACATTGATGTCTGGTCTCTCCCCTAGAGATTCTGAATTAATCTAAGGTGCAACCTGGCCATGAGAAGTTCCTAGTTGTCCTGAATAGCAACTAAAGTTGAGAACCACTATTCTAAAGGGAGACAATCAAGTCTACTAGCACCTCACGTGCAGGATTTCTAGGTGAAGTCCTTTTTCTTTTTAAATCAAATTCTGGGGATCCCTGGGTGGCGCAGCGGTTTGGCGCCTGCCTTTGGCCCAGGGCGCGATCTTGGAGATCCGGGATCGAATCCCACGTCGGGCTCTCAGTGCATGGAGCCTGCTTCTCCCTCTGCCTATGTTTCTGCCTCTCTCTCTCTCTCTCTCTCTCTCTCTGTGACTATCATAAATAAATAAAAATTTTTAAAAAATCATTAAAAAAATAAATCAAATTCTGCTATAACTCCTCTGTCAATGTGAAGTCAACAAACTTAAGTTACCCATCCCTTACACTCCCCAGTATACAAAAGATGGAGAGAAGATGGTAAGCTACAATACAGATTTCATTTGTAAAGAGGAGAATAGGAAGCAACATGGAGTGGGTATTGGCTCATAGTACATTTCATATCCTGCTGGACAAGAACACTGAGTGAGTTTTTTGCCTTGCATGAGGACTGAATGGTGTAGTTGCCCAATCTCATAGACCCTAGTTTTACTCTGCAGGACTATGTTACCTATCCTTTGTCTTTTAGGGTTATGCCAAAGATGGAAGTTGGGGAGAATTCTCTTTTTGGGCCTGTATCACCTTTAGGTCCTATCTGGAGATTGTCCTAGGGATAAACAAGAGCTTAATCCTTGGCTTGGGGTGTGTATGGAAATTCTAGTTACTGGGGAGAGGATTAAGAATTAGGTTTCCTTCAGATGTCAGCTTTGCCTCCTGTGATGGCTCCTCCATTATGCTTTTGCTCCAATTGACCTAACCCTAGGGCAGAGAATTTGTTTTTGTTGTTGTTGTTATTTTTTTTTTTTTAACTGGTCAGTCTTAACCAGACTTTTACCAGTCTAGGAAAAAAAGTCACTTGCAGAGAGTGCTTCTCTTAGAAAAGCTATATTGCTTTAAATTGATTGTTCAGATTGGTTAGTTTTAGTCCACTCTTGTCTCTCTCCTGAAGGATTCTAATGAAAGCTGAACATTTTCCTACTAAATCACCAAATATTGCAATTTTGGCTAGCCCTTGAACTCTATTGTAAGGTACAACAGGCAATCATTCAACCAGTTGTATAATCATTTAACCAGTTATGTATAATTATGCTTAAATAAATAAATACACACACACACACACACACACACACACACACACACAAATCGACCAACTTCTGATCACAGAAAAAAAAAGATTATTCCTCATTGCTCTGCTTACCTGATGTAGTTTGTGCAATATTTTAGGATCTATGATGTGTAAGGCACCACTCTTAACACTAAAATCTGTACCTGGTAGGATGCTTTTGGTTA
Organism: Canis lupus familiaris; assembly: GCF_011100685.1. Classification (NCBI taxonomy): domain Eukaryota; kingdom Metazoa; phylum Chordata; class Mammalia; order Carnivora; family Canidae; genus Canis; species Canis lupus. The sequence goes on along the minus strand of NC_049222.1, from coordinate 39,245,409 downwards.
CAAATAATGCACATCATTACAATCTGGCTTAAATCATGAAGGGAACTGATTGGCTCATATCACTGACAGTGAAGAGGTGGGGCTTTGGATGCAGTACAGCTAGAGATCTAGCTCCATTTCCTTCAATTCTTCTTGTCCCTTCATCCTTATGGATGAAGATAGCCTCAGGCTATCTTCCCTTGTAGTCATAACGTAGCTGCAGCTAAAACTCAGCATACATACTTCTCTCTCCAGGTCATGTGTGGTGGGATTAGAAGGGCAGTGGGCAGATTTTTCTCCTTATCATTAAACAAAATCCAGAGTTTTGCTTTAATTGGATAAAGTTAGATCACATAATCACCTCTGGGTAGTAACTATCATAGGAAGAATGGGACTACTTTGATAGACCCAAGCCAACGGCTTCTCACTCTGTAGCTGGAGCCGAGTAACCCCAATGGACACTGCCTGGCTGCTTGTCAATACCTGAAGAGGCAGCCAGCAAAGCATACTTTACTCATATTTTAGATATAGATGAAAATACACACAACATAAATGAAGAAATCCTATTTTCAAGAGTTTCCAAGTGAAAAAAATGTATCAAAGTGATAAACTATTCCCTTTGTGATCTTAGTATTTTTGTTTCTCTAAGAAAGTATTAGTGTCAAATATGTGAATCTGATTTTTGGAGCTTATCTGATCCAAGTGTCGCTACTTAACAGTATTTTTATACTTAAAAAAATCCATAAAAGTAGTGAATTCGCACACTTGCTAAATCCCTAAGTCCTTAGCAAGCACCTTATCACTATATTATTGCATTGCTGTATTAGTGCTAAGGCTAAAATCATAACACATGGCAAAATCCTGGGAACCAAAAGGTTAACTCTGGGGAATGCAAGTGTGTTTACAACCCTGCATTCACAAGAGTAATCCCAGGTTATCATTTTCAATGCTTCTCCTCTCTTTGCTTCTTTTTATTCCAAAATGATACAGCTTCAACATGATAATCTACATAAAGCACCCCCATAATCATATTAAGATTAAGGAAATATGTATGAAACATTTTATTTACGCTTAGTGACAGTGAGCAAAGAGGAAATAGGCATAAGAATTTTTGTGACAGTTTGTATTCCAACAAATAATCACATGGTTTAAAGTGTACTCCCAAAGCAGATTATACATTTTATGCATTTAATTATAATCATACTTTCCTCTTATCTGATATGAATATCTTCAATTTAAATATCAGCTTAATTGATGCCTATCATTTAATAATCATACTATGATCCGGGCCAATTATAACAATTCTTTCCTGTAAAACTACAGTTGTTAGGGGAATGTCGAGTAGGAAAATGTTTAAATCCTGACATAAAAATGTCTGTGATAAAACCAGGAGCTTTGAATTTCATGGTCCTTTAATATTGCCTTTGAAGTAATGAAAAAGCCATTTTTCCACCACTTGCTTCAAGGACTTTACTAATAACATCTTCCACAAAAGACCGATCTTTTTTAGAAGGATAGTGTGACATTATTTTAAAGCATTTAAAATTATATAACAAACTTTTATTGGAATTTCTCAGTCTACCTTTTTCATTCTCCCTAATGAAATACTTGTTAAACAGGTTACTTCATCTTAACCTTATGGAAGAGCATCCATTATTTAATTCAGTTTCCGAAATAAAAGATAACAAGTTGGGGGTGCTAGAGAGGAAAGATGTTATAAATAATCTAAAGAACTAGGAAAAAGGCTTTTCTTTGGGTCTAGACTTCAGGTTCACCTTAGGTGGCAGAAAAATGGTGAATTGATAGCCTTGTACTTGTCCCTGTTGGACACTTGCCCCTCATATCAATCTCCCCTTCGGTACGGCTGGCTGTCCATTTAGAAAAGGGACCTGGTGGCAGAGAAATCACCAGGGCTTAAATGGGTCAACAGAATCAGCAGCAATCTTTGCAGACTTCTGTGAGTTAAGCTGTGTGTCCTCAATAAAGCCAGCCACACCAAGAAGTGGGATTTCGGGAACTCCTGTAATAGGGCTGTCTAATTAAAAATTGGTTCAAGATGAAGTTTCCCAGGAGCACAGAAATCCAAAGAGAAAATGAGTTTCTTCTTTTAACTTCATATGAGATCTTTGGCTAGGAAACTGCAAAGGGTAATTATACAAAATGCACATGAGGATGCCACAGACTGTCTGGGCCAAGGGAAAGGGGACTCCTAGCAATGACCCAGGCTTTGAGTTTGTGCAGCTTGGTTTTCCTGGGAGGACCAGGTACTAGAATGGGGAGTGATTCTGGGAAGCAACCAGTAAGGGATCAGAGGGCAGTTCTACCGTTAGGGCTAAAAGAAAAAAATAAGTAAATAATGAATAAATGAATGAACTAAGTAAAAATCCATTTCTAAAGAAAGACTTTCTTGTAATAATGGTGGGGGGAAAGCTGTCTTTCCCTTCATCACATACACTTCTTCCCTGTTTTTTTTTTTTTTTCCTTTTCATGGGAAGAATAATAGTACCCAGCTTTGAACCACTGTCAGGACTTCAGGATAGTGCCTGGCATATTCTTAGGTTAGCTATCCTCTTTATTGTTAGAACCTGATTCTATCCATCCACAGATGCTGATAGTATCTATCTCTTAGAATGTCCGAATGGATGAGCCAGCATAGTATTCGTATCAACGTAAGTGTTAAAGAACAGTTTCCTCAATATTTTATGGCCTCAGTCATTGGAATCATTATATTCCAGAAGACTGCTGGCATCACACCTTGTTTTATAATATAATATAGAGGAGATCCCTGGGTGGCTCAGTAGTCCAGAGCGTGATCCTGGAGACCCAGGATCAAGTCCCATGTTGGGCTCCCTGCATGGAGCCTGCTTCTCCCTCTGCCTGTGTCTCTGCCTCTCTCCCTCTGTGTCTCTCATGAATAAATAAAATCTTAAAAAAATAAAAATAAAAATATAATATAATATGAAGTCTCATGTTCTAGGCCAAAGTAGGGGAAACTCCACCTTGAATCATTTTTAAATTAGCTGGCTCTATTCTAGGAGTTTCCACAATAAATGGTTTCAAATGAGTTATCTGAAAATGACTCAAATTTCAAGGTAAGAATATCTTTTAAATGTCATTCTCTTCTGCTGAAATTTACATTGATTCCTTCTTATTGTCTTCATTTTGCTACCTTTTAAAAAGCTGATCTACATACAAAATATTTCCAATTTTTTCCTGCTGGGAATGAGGGAGAGATTACATCTGAGTTAGCAGGTGGGATCATATAAAAGACAAGATGGCCAGTTTATTTCATGGAACACAAAATCATAAAATTTTAGGGCTGAAATGGGCCTCAGAGAACATCCAATCAAAGTGCTTCATTTAAAAAGTGAGAACAAAGAAGTGACTGAGGCCATATGCTTAGTGAATCAGATATGTAGTCATTAATACAGCACAATAATAGACACTAAATATAGCTATATAAGTATAGCCATATAATATATAAAGCTAAAATAGTGAATACTATTTTGGTAACTATGATGCATTAAAGGCATGAAATTGGTAACCTTGGCTGATGACTTCTTGTTAAATTTTAGCCAGAATTAGAGCCGTCATGTTTTCCATAGTGGCAACCACTCTATTCACAAAAATATGAAGGATCTACTCTTGGTAGCAATCACCATATTTAATTTGAAAGGGGAGAAGAATTCTTAAAATACTTTTTAAGTTAGAAAATTTGAAGTTATAGTCAAGATATAATGTTTGGTTTTGCTTTTTTCAAGGTACATTTAATTTAATATCAAGAGCATAATACGAAAGGCCCAAATACAATGAAGGATTTGTAAGCATTTGAGAGCATTCCCCCTCTCATTTAATACCAATAACAATGCTCTTTCAACATGTGCCTGCTGAAGCCAAGGGGGATTGTACTTTACTACCGAAAAAAATAAGTGAGTCTCATCACAGCCAATATCCTACTATACTCTAGTAGTGAAACAAATGTTTATAATGTTTCAAATAGCTTCATCCTGAAGTTTGATACCACAGCTTTATGTTTATATAGTCAAGAAGAGTACCTACAGCATTAGCAGCCATTCAAAGAATAAATCATGGATTAAAACCATATTGATTTAAGGCTCAATCAAGCAATACAGAGCCCCAAACTAAATGGCTAAATATTGTACTGTACTGACATCTGTTATTTTATTCTCTCATGACAATTAAATTGGTTCTTAGCAAAAAAGCTCTTTAAAGGCAAAATCCACCTCATTTGAGGTTTGACCCAGAAATTCAACAACAATCACAAAGTCCACAGTCTATTGGCAAAACTGCTATACAGTGTCTCTAGGTCACTATGCTCAAGGTTTAACAGATTCCATTTTTACTTTTTACTGGAATTTTACATGTTCAATTCATGATTTTAAATCTCTAGGTTCTCATTCCTCTAAATTGTCTGAAGACACAGTGGGCCACAGACTGAAGACTTTCATTTCTCCCTCTATTTTCTTTTTCAGAAAAATTTCCCAAGTATCTGCATGTTCTGGGAGGGTAATTTTTCAGAGGTGGCCACTTCTTTGGAATAGTTCAATGCCATTAGTCCTTTGAGATGAAGGGAAGGGAAAGAGAAAAAAAAGCTGAAACACAGGTTCATCTGGTAAGTTTTATATGATCCATTATAAGCTAGATAGTATAAGAATGAGGCTTTTTTTGGCTAAAAAGTCTGAGTCTTGTTGTGGAAACTGAGTCCTTGGCTGTCCCACCACAGCTCTCTTGGAGTGTGATTGTCAGGGAAGACTTGACTGGGGATATCTTGTAAACTTCCAGGCACTCAGTTCATTTGGGGCTGGTTCCAGTTTGTCTTTAGTTGGTTCCAACTCACCTTTCATGTTTAGGAAAAATAAGTTGATCGCTGGGCCTACCACTGTTGATCTCAGTTGGGCAACACTTGGCTATTGGACTTGCTTGAGGTACTGGATTTGAGTACTACACTCTTGCTCCTCTTGCTCCTGGGTTGCTGGCCACATAACAAGGATGTGTTCCTTATTGTTGCTTTAGTTTTTCTTCAGACTCCCTTAACTCGTTACATTATTAGAATTAAGATCTGTGTACTTGCCTTCTGAAGTTTGGACATATGCTTCATATTGTCTCCATCTTAGAATCATTTCATCTCATGCCATGAATGTGAAGTCTGTTTCACTCATCTAAACCTTTCTGGGAACAGGTTCCTCCATGGTCATCTTGCATCCTTTTCAGACAGAGGCCACATTGGCACTGCCCAGTCAGGGCTACCAGCCCACACTACTGCTGGCCCACCACTCTACCTCCCACCATAGCCCCTGCACTCCCCCTTTTTTGTCAAGATATAATTTTTGTAAAGGAATATTATTTATAGTCTTAAGGCTAATCATTGATACTTTCAAACTTTTCCTGTATTAGAACTCAAAAATATATTTAGCTGTTATGCTTTTGTCCAAGATTATGGAGAATACAAGTAGTAGAGGAAGCCCGATTTCACCTCCATAATATTTGAGGTTCTCTGAGTAAAAATGTTCTGTGGAATATAACTGGCTAAGTTTTCATAACTGGGATCAGAGGTGGTGGTTGGAAATGTAACAGGGCTCCTCATATGTATTTTAATCAAGAAACATGATGCATAGTTTAACACAGTTTACTTTCTTCATATCATTATTGTACTTTGCTTCTTTGTAAACTCTTTCAGACACATAGTTTTGAATGGTGATGAATGATTAAAGCAATTTGGCAATAGATGCTATAGTTTAGGGCAACAAGGACATAGATGTCTAGATAAAATAATGTCATAAAATGTGTAGAAAAAAAATCATGGCCTTGACTGAGGTTCCACATATTCAATGCAGAATTTCACACTGTTAAACCCTGTATTTTCACATTGGTGAATGGACAGCTACATTCATTAAAGTGAGTAAAAACAGTCTGGCTAAATCCTGAAACAATGAAAATTTAGAGGCAATGCCTTGACATGACATGCTGGAAAGTGGCTCTACATTTGCAGGTGATTTAAAGCTCTTTCTTTCATAAAGTTCTAACAAGAGTTCTATCCTTTCTTTTTTCTATCATGTTCCACAGAGAATATTCCAGTATATAAATTACTAAGGGGAAAAAGTCTATACCTGGACTAAATAATAACAATTATAAGACTAATTAAAGATCTGTATACAACCCCAAGCCTCAAATCCTTATTGAGCATGTGGACTTGGATATAAACTATTAACTGCAAATCATAGCAGCAGTTAAAGGAGGAAAAAGCTAGGAAGGACAGAAAAGAAACACTTTTTAATCCATAAGGGCATACATTTCTGGAAGGCTCCTTCTAGGTTTTAATGCTGGCTATAGAGAGATCACATGAGGCTACCTTAGTCTCTGTGGTGCTTAATTAGTTTTCCTTTATCTTATAGCTCTGATGAGTCCTTGGGGAGTTAGGTCAAATAACCAATGCCCAAGTGTTTAGAAGATGCCTGGGTAGGTCTGCAGTGGTCGGTCCAGTCATGCTCAGAAGAGCCCTCTCCTTGGTAAGAAGCAAGATGTACCATGTTGGTCCATCAGCACTTTGATTCTTGAAATAAATGTTAAAGAATTCTCAATAATCAAGATCATCTGATGGCCAGGCCATTTGAGGAATCAATTCCAATGGATTTGATACTGAAGAGTAAACTTTCAGAAACAGTTTTCAGGATCTGGGAGTCAGAAAGCAAAGCACTGGGGTTACCCTCTGTAGCATGAATAGTAAGAAATATATTGGTTCCGATCTGCAGACATTCCCATCCATGTAACCTTTCGTTCTCCTAACCATTTCTGAAAAGGGCATCTACCGTGCCATGAAGAGCATATAGATTAGAAGCTACTTCTTTATATTTTGTGACAGGGAATTGTGCAAACTTAGTGTCTTTTTAAATCTCTAGCAAAATGTCAAAAAGGTTGAAGCCAGGAAGCATCCTTCAAGGGCTACACTGAGCTCTCCGCACACAGGGCAGTCCTGCACGGTGCCTTCCTCTAAAGCCCCGGGTTTCTCCACTGAGAAAGAGAAACAGGGATAAAGAAAAATCTTAGCAGGTTTCTTTTTTAAATATTTTATTTGTTTATTCATGAGAGACACAGAGAGAGGCAGAGACATAGGCAGAGAGAGAAGCAGGCTTCCCCAAGGGGGCCTGATGCAGGACTTGATTCCAGGACCCTGGGATCATGACCTGGGCCGAAGGCAGACACTCAACCACTGAGCCACCCAAGTGCCCCTCTTAGTGGGTTTTTTATGCCATTTGTAAAATTTAAATTTATAAGTAAAAATGGACAGTAACTAAAGGAACATCTATAGAAAAAACGCATCGATCAAATATCTTACCAGTGACTAGACAGAGACCATGAACCATGAGAAGCTCAGTAACTGATTCAAGGCCCTATGTTTATTTAGACCCAATTAAAAATATATAAAAACATATTTTTCCCTCCAAATAAATATATGGAATTCTAAGAAACAGTCTCAGGAACTCAATCAGCCCTCAGGCAGAGGATATATACGGGCACCAAACACTTGTGATTTTCCCTTGTGTACCTGTGACATCTACACTCCTTGTGATTATTGCTGGCTACGACTTTCTTCCCTTCTTTCTGTTCCTCCTTCTGTTTCTCCTTCAATCCTTTCTGCTCTTCCTGTTTTCTTTGCCACTCCCTCTTTCCCTTCTTTCCTGCCATGGGAGACTATCCTCATCACCAGAACAGATGTGTTAGAAAAAACAAGATGCCCTTGACAAAACAGGAGTCCTTGCTTGCCACCAAATCATTCTGGGTTAACACCATCCTCTTTGTACAGGAAGCAACTTGAAGAGTTTGCAGAGGAACAAAACGAAGAGCGTCTAGTTCCAGCCTCTCATTTGAGGGATGCAGAGAACTAGTGGGGTGAAATTGGCTTGCTGAAGCCCCACGATGAGATTAATGACGAAAATTCCCAGATAGGCTTAGGTTTTTTTTGTTTTTTTTTTGTTTTTTTTAATGGTCTCTGAGAACATTTACTCAACAACAGAAAGTTTAAGGAAAGATGTCACATGCAACAGTCATGGTCATCATCACAGTGCATGTGAGTGCCTAGAATGAAAAGAAGCAATGGGCAAAATACAGATGTTTTACTGAGGCTTTATAGGAAAGGTCAAAGAGACTGGCTTTATACCCTGCATTAAAACAACAACAACAACATAAGAAGAGAGAGTGTGACTCTTTGTGGTCTGTGAAAGAGTATCATTTGAGATACTCTGCCCACAGGGTGAGCAGTTTCTCTCTTTCTTTCAAGGACAGGCAAGAATGTGGCACAGACAGCTTGGATTGAGAATTCGATCTTGAAAGATTTTAAGGCCTGAAACACACAACTACCAAGGGAAGCTGAGAAATTTCTTTTTTCTAGCAGCCTTTAAGATTGTATCTTTCAGGGCTGGTTTACTTGCAATGTGGCTGTGACCTTGCTTTACCCTTCAAAGCCTCAAAGAGGCTACGACTACACAGTTTAGGGTCTGATATTAAAGCCTGCACATTTGTGATTACAGGGCATCAAATTCAACAATTTGGAAAGAATGAAACATTGTCCAAGTGTTGAATATAATAACATCAGTTTGGATTTACTGAGCAGCTTTATATTCAACCTATCCAGGTACAAGAAATGTTTTGCTTCACTCCCACCCCCAGTTTGAAGGAGAGGAAAGAGAGACACAGGCAGGACAGTGACTTACTAAAGTCATCTCCTAGTCTCAAGCAGGGGTGGCCTCCAAGGAATCCCAGTGCACACACTTTCCACACTTTATCTGCCTTGGTTCTTAAAGAATCAGGACGCTGGTCACACCTCTTTATTATAAAAATAAATTATACAGGAAAACAAGATTCTTCATTTATCTTTTCTATAAAGCTGATTTTTAAATTTAATTTTTAATTTTAATCTTTTGAAAAATTGTATTTTTTAACAGTGTTTTTCTGAGGACCACCCAAACCAGAATCTCTTATGCTTGTTAGAAAAATAGATTTCTAGGCTTTGCTGATTGTGTACCCAATTAGAACCATGGGGGAATTGCATCCCCCAAATCTGCATTTTAAACAAATACTCCAGATGATTCTTATGCATTGTTCTAATTCTTAAGTATTACTTAAATCAATTCTATAACCGTGCCCTAAAAATCACAACAATTTAATTGCTTTCAAAGGACAAGAATAACAACTAATGTACAGGCTGTAATGCTGCAATAAAAACATATCATTAAACAAATAACATGGTAAGATGTGCTAAAAAAAGGCAAGAAGCATACTGCCTAAAATCTTCCTAGTGTGTAAATCCTTTCTTTGCTTCATTTTCACAGGTCACATTGATATTTATGAGTCTATGTGCAATTTCATAGCAAATTAAGAGTAATCATCTACCTCCTTTCTCTGACTCAGTTTTTATGGGATTGACCCTGCATATATTCAATATTCTTCATACTGCTGAACTCAAATCCTCAAGGAAAATCAACATAAAAGCTTTGTGAAAGGCCTTCTCTGTAACCAAATGAATAACACAAACAACCAGAAAAATCCACCAGTGTCTGAAAAAAAGTTAAGATTTGATAAGGTTAGTATATAATTCAAACTTACCCTACATCCAAATTTCCCAACCTCAACTCAGAGAAGGGGCTTCTGGGTAATTGCCAACTCCTTACAATTTTCGTGTGTTACCTTAAATTTGAGCCTCTTTTTAAGCATTCAAGCCCTGACTTCTCTTTGCCATAGAACTTACAACCTGAACAGCCTTGATGACAGAAGTTTGCAAACAGAAGTATTCTGAATGGATTTTGATTCCCAGCTGATGAAGTTGTGCATCTGACATCTTCCCAGGCGCAACTGACAGATGTTTGCCTGGGAAGCAGTTACATACGCCTGAACTACCTTTCTGTCCATGGTGAGAAGGAAATAGCCGTTTCAAATGTACTGTTGCCCCTGGCCACAAGCTCTTTACGTAGAAATGCCATTTTGCGCAGCCTAATCTCAAAGGCAGGAATAGTAAGACAGGAGGATTTAACCAGGGACAGCAAGAGATTTAATGAACAACAATCCTGTCTCTTATTAAGCGAAAACAAATGCAAAGTCATGCCAGATAGCCAGCTGCCTGTTTATTTTATAAGATCAATCTTTCAACATTATCTGCTAGAAATCATAACATATGATGCTCATGTGACCAAATCCAAGCAGAATTAGTGTCAAAAAGCTATATCTACTGCTAATTCACATTGGTTACAGGGAACTCACCATGAATTACCACTAGCGGGGTCTGTGGACAGAGTTATTCAAAGAGATAACAATAGGAAAATTGTCTGTTCATTTGTTGTGGCACTGCTATTTGGTTCTAATTAATTGGGAAAATACCACAGGCTACTAGTCAGCATGTGACAGCTGGGGTTTTGTCAAAGCAAAGATATGTCAGTAATTTGAAAAACTGCAATAACTCTGATATTAAATTTTTATAAAGAAGTGAAAGGGGAGGGAAATCTGGGTATTTTGTAAGATCTTTAAGTAAGAAAAAATCTGATAAAATTATTTTTTTATTAGAGCTCAATCAGAGGATTAGCTCTGGATGTGTCACCTTTAACAAGCTAACCTCTCTTGCTGTACTTCCATTGGCCACTTGTGGAAGGTAAATTGGCCCAACTCTTCTGGATAGCATTAAGAATATGTATGCCATGTGACCTTACAATTTAAGTTCTGGGAATTTAATCTAAGCACATAATTATAAAATAAAGATAAATTACAGGGTCATTCATAACGGCTCAGTTTGTAAGAGCTAAGAGTGAGAAGCCACAGAAATGTACTAAAAATGAAACACTGGTCAAACTATGGTATAACCATTCAATGCACACTTGTAAAGACAATTCAGCATGAAAATCCTCAAGACATATTATTAAACTATTACTTATATTATGTAATGCTTTGGGTATATATTTAACAGAAAAGAAGTCTAACCAAATATTGTAATTAATAGAATCCGACAAATGCATGTGCGTTACTGAGTTCTGGTGAATTTCCTAGACCAAGAGTTTATCTTAAGAATGCACCTAGAATAAAGGATGGGTCTAAATGTTTCAAAGGACAAAAGACTATATAGGGAGAGGTGGTGCTTCTATATGTCCAGGAAGGGGTATGTACAAATGCTGTTATTCTGGGGCATTAAATTCCAGCCCATGTATTAATCAAGCCCTCCTCTCACTCTTTTCCCACTGCTAGCACCCCACTCACAGAAAGCACTAGAAAAGGAGTCAGAGGTGAACAATGGCCATGGTATTTCTACCACTATTTCTTTATATTTATTCCTAAATGACAAAGGGCATATTATGTTAGGTCAGTGATTTTCTAGTCTTTTGTTTAAAATTTTTCTTATAATAGGGACACCTGGGTGGCTCAGCGGTTAGGTGTCTGCCTTTGGCTCAGGGTGTGATCCCAGAGTTCTGGGATAGAGTCCCACATCGGGCTCCCTGCAGGGAGCCTGCTTCTCCCTCTGCCTGTGTCTCTGCCTCTCTCCGTCTCTCATGAGTAAATAAATAAAATATTTTTTAAAAAAATAAAAAAATAAAAATTTTCTTATAATAAAATAACACAAACATTTATACAATATGTGCAAATTTATAAAGGTCATTAAAATATATGCAAGGCACTTCTAGAAGGCTCCAGCAGTAGGGAGGACCAAATACCTTGACCGACCCTCTTGCTGAAAACAGGTAAAAATTTCTAAATAAAATACTAAAAGTAGTTGATGACTGGAAGACCAAGATGCAATGAAAATAAGACTCTGAAGAGGTAAGACACATGCTCATGGCTTTAAGGGCTTTGCTCTAAGAGTGAACTCAAACGTTGGATTTGTGGTCTTATGAAACACACAGGGTGAAAGACAAACAAAGCCAGAGAACTCTAAGGTCCAGCCAAGGTCTCTAATATGAGGTCTACAAAAAGAAATATCTGAGTGGCCTACGTGCTAAAAGAAAGAGAGAAAAAAATCATAAAATGAAGAGCACCAAGAACATGAGTGCTGACGAGGAGCAGATGGTATGACTAGACCTGCAAGGTTTTGGATATTATGATAATCAAGCAGAGCATATGAAATAATCACATTTAGTATTTATTTAAAGTCCTAGCAAGTTTGAAAACGTGAATAAAATGAGCAAGCAACTTAAAAAAGAAGGCCAAATATTAAAAAAAAAAAAGAGAGAGAGAGCTAAATAGAGCTTCCAGAAATTATGTAAAACTTCTTCAGAGTTAAAAACTTGATTGCTACTAGTTTTTACCTATAGCTTAGGGAGAATTAGGAAATTTGAAACTAGATTTGTAGAAATTACTGAAAGCAAAACACAGAGAGATGCAAAATAGGGAAGGTAAGTCATGTAATACAGATAATAGGGTGAGAAGGTCAAACCTGTATCTTCCTGAAAATTCAGAAGTAGAAGAGAACAGGGGCCGAGGCAACAACTGGAGAATGAATGACTATGAATTTCCTTAGTTTTATACCATTTATGGTATAATTACTGTTTTGTACTTTTTGTATTGAGCAGTATAAAAAATAAACCTAATGCATAGAAGTAAATTGCACAACACCAAAGACAAAGGTAAGATCTTAAAGACATGGGGATGGATCAAATTACCTACAAAATTTAACAATTTTATTGAGAGTTTACTTCCCAAAATTAACAACAGAAAAGTAACAACACTCGAATATCTTCAATATGCAGAGAGAAAGATAAACGTCAAGCTAAATTTGTAGCCTTGGTGACAATATCTCTCAAAAACAAAGGCAAAGTAATTTTCAGATAAAGAAAACCTGGAGTTGGCTGGTGAGGCTGGAGTTAGTATCTAAGATCAGGGTGCTGGGTGTGCTCATGGTACTACCAGGATGTCTTTGCTTCTTGGCCTTTTCAGCCACTAGAGGAGAGAATATCTGCATACCCACATAGGCAAACATATAGCTATGTGTACACATACGTGTATTCACATGCACATATTATATGCATTACACACATGTGTGTTGTAGAGATAATGAATTTATACTGATAGTTCCAATTCCAACCCATTCCCACGTGACTCTTTCCTGCCCTCATTCCATACACATATGTCATAGTGATAAATCTGGCTCCCAGCAACATATTTACGCACTTGTTGGACCCTATCATAGATCTAAATTGTTTTAGAACTGTTTGACCTACACTATGGCAAAAACCAAAATCCACTAAAATGATTCCCAGATTTGTTTGCAGTACTTGCCCCATAACATTGCCCAAGATGGAAAGTATACAGTCAAATACCGTGTTCATAAATCACATCAATTAGTGTTATTTTTTTCTTTTGGGATGCTTATGGAATTCATTTAAAATACAATTAAGTGTATTTGTTTCAATCTGCTTTCAGCTTTAATTTTTCCTCTCTTCCCAACCTTGTTGATTTAATTTTATTTTTTTGAATATGTAGAACATTCATATGCTTCCAAAAGTGAAATTCTACAAAAAGGTATATTTAGAGAAAAGTCACTCTCCCAAATTTCTTCCTATTGACCCCAATATCACTTGTAGGCAAAAAACTTTACTGAAATAAAAAAGTTATCCTTCCTGTGTTTCTCTTTGCAATAAATAACAGATATATGAATAATATATTATTTCTTTTTTTTTTACATAAGACTTAGCATACCATATATCCTGCTTTTGTTGTTGTTGTTGTTGTTGTTATTGTTTTTTTTTTTTAGATATACTCATTTCTTTGAAAGAGAGAAAAAGAGGGAGCATGTGCATCTGGTGGTCAGGGGGGCAAAGGGAGAGAATCTAGAGCAGACTACCTGCTGAACACAGAGTCCATCACAGGGCTCAGTCCCATGATGTATGAGATCATGACCAGAGCAAACCAAGAGTGGGATGCTCAACCAACTGAGCCACCCAGGTGTCCCATTATATATTATTCTGCTTTGAATTTTGTTTCTATGGAGATATTTTGCTTCTAAAAACTTCAAGAGTTAAAAGATCATGATAAAATTAGAAATATTTATGGTGGAACTATAATGATGACATCGAATATCAAAACATATGGATGCAGCTTAAGTAATACTTAGTGAATGAATTAAGTATTCATCTTAAGAAGTCAGAACAAAAGCATTGGTATAAAAGCAAGTAAAACAGAAGGAAGAAGGAAATGAGAAAAGATAAGAGGAATAAAGACCAAGCATACAACAGAGAGGGCTAAGATAGACTAAAGTTATTCTTGAATATCAGCAAATAAAATTTATAATACTATTTAGAAGCAAATAAAAAAAGAGAACAGATAATTAAATTATACATAGAAGGAAAGGATGAAATAAATTCAGACATGGCAAATTAAAAATATAGTAAGAGATGATATTTTAAATAACTTTATGCTGATAGATAAGTAACTTTTAAAATTGCACCAAAGATTGACTCAAGAAGAGATAGAAAGGCTGAATAGTACTGTGTCTCTTGAATATTTGGAATTATTAAATAGAATTATTTCTAAAAAAAAAACACCAGGTGGTATTTCTAACAAAAGTTCTAATTAAAATTTTTTAAGTTATAAATTTACCCAAATTACACCAAAGGGTAGATAAAACAGAATATTTACAAAGTGGGGTTTTTTCTATTTTTTATGTTGTTGTTTTGGAAACTAACGAAATCTTGACGCCAAAACCTGAGACAAGGACAATACAAAAAAGAAAACCACAATCCACTCTTTCTCACAACCATATGTATTTGGAGACTGTTAATTGCCTCCCAAATTCGAGTTTCCCTTTGCTTTAGTAAAAGAAACTCATACAGAACTTCATCTAACATGAGCTCCTGGTCACCCAGCCATAGGAAATATGTTTCTGTTTCCCTTGCAGCTATGTGTAGCCATGGGATTAACTTTGGGTGAACGAGATATGAATGGATCCAAGAAGGGCAATTTCTTGGTCATCTTTCTAAGAGAACTGTCCAGGATTTTGTCTCTTTTTCAAGTAGCTGAGAAGTGCTATGACTTTGAAGCCAAGAACAAAACACATAAAGCTGTCCTGTCAGCTAGGAACACACTTAATTACCCCAGATTCTTACCAGAAAGAAAAGTAAATGTCTATTGTATGTACACTGCTGTATGATCAGTCTCTTTGTTATAGCACTTTAGTTTCTAGCTTAATTAATACAAAATATAAGAATCACAAATATATAAGTAAACTGAATCCAGCAAAGAATATTAAAAAAAATTGTGTTTATCCCATGTGGTTTAACATAAGACAATCCATTAATATATTTTTATCACATTAACAGATCAAAAGAGAAAAATAGTATGATAGAAAGAAATAAAATTGTCATTATAGGTTGATGGTAAAATTATCTATATCAAAAATCCCAAGGAATTACAAATAAAGTATAATGGTTCCTAGGAAAGTTTAGTGAATTTTCTGGATAATTTAGACTCCTTAGAGTTGTCTAGATAAATATATCAATTATATTTTTTCTACACATCAGGGAATACTTTTTAAAAAATATTTTATTTTTAAGTAATCTCCACACCCAGTGTGGGGCTGGATCTCACAACCCCGATATTAAGAGATGCATGTTCTACCAACTAAGCCAGCCAGGTGCTCCCATCAGGGAATACTTTTAAAACATATCATTTACAGGGCATTTGGGTGGTGAAGTCAGTAGAGCACCCCACTCTTGATTGTAGCTCAGGTCATGATTTCAGTTTCTTGAGATCAAACCCTGGACAGCTCCATGCTCAGTGGAAGATTATGGTAAAGTTTCTCTCTCCCTCTCACTCTACTCCTCCCCACACTTGTACTCTCTCTCTCTCTTTCTAAAATGAAATAAATAAATCTTTTTAAAAAATATACCATGTATAATAGTATCAAAAATATAAATTTCCCAAGAATAAATCTAGCTACTTTTCTAGTTTGTGTAGAAAATTTTTAAATGAAATTTTCTGAAAAACTTCCTAAATTTTTTCCTAAAACGTTCCTAATAAAGAATTCCCTACCCACTCCAACAAAAGATATACCCCGTTCAGAGACAGCATAACTTGAAATCATTATGAAGCTAAATCTTAAAAAATTGACCTATTGATTCTATTGATTCAATTCCTATCAAAACTCCCATTCAAACCTGAGCAGGGATTTCTTATTGTGTGTGGAATAAAAGAATAAAATAAATGGATTTTAAAATGTATATGGAGGAACAAAAGGTCAAGAATGGTTAATATATTTCTTAAAAAGAGAAAGCAAAGAGTGGAGAACTCAAGTTTATGAGAATTCAGGGATTGTTATGAAATATACTGAGATTAGGTGTTTTGGGAGCCACATATCCAGGAGACCTGACTTATTTCAAAGTGGGAGCTGCTAATTTATGGGCAGAACACGATTTTTTTTTAAGATTTACTTATTTATTTGAGAGAGAGTGCATGGGGGAAGGGGCAGAAGGAGAAAATCTTTAAGCAGATTCCCAGCTAAGCATGGAGCCTGAAGTGGGGCTCAATTTCAGGACCCAAGAGATCATGACCTGAGCCAAAACTAAGTCAATGCTTAACAGATGAGCCACCCAGGTGCCCAGAACATGACTTTTTAACAAAAGTCATTATTCATCGAAAAAAAAAAAAAACAAAAAAACAAGGAATTAGATCCTAACCTCACACCATAAACGCACATCAATTTCAAGTGGATTAAAAACTTAAAATGGAACCCCAAATTACAGAGCTTTTGGAAGATGACATAGGTACTATTTTATGAGCTGGGTTGGGGAAGCACTTTTTATCCAACACATAATAAACCTCTGGAGATAATACATTGGGATACACTGAAAAGTAACATTTTAGGGCTCAGTTTCTGCAAGTAACCAAAGGAAAAAGATATCTTACATGGGGCAAAAGGATGTCCAAAATTAATTGTGGCAAATTGCAGGCTTCAGGGCAAGCATCAGAGATTAATCAGTCAATACAGGCTTCTCACGCAGGATTCCTTCTTACTCCTACCTTGATGGACTGACTACACTGTCTGACAACAGGTAGTTTTAGTAAGGGAAAGCAATGAAAAATACCATCAACACACATCAAGAGGGAATAGAGTTCATTGAAATATCTTGCATAAGCAATAAAATAAATATTAAAGGTCAATATTGAGTCACAAGGGACATACTTTCCTATCAATATTAGCTGATGTAGTACATTAGAACATGAAAGCTACACTTAACATATTCATCTGTAAAACAGAAAGAAGTAATTTCTAGAGAATATAAAAATGATACATAGCTATAGACCTCTGCAATGAACTACCCCCAAAATTACTTGGTTTTAAGACAATGAATCATGGAAGCACCACAGAAAGCTGAGGCTACAGAGCATAAGAATTTTTCCTCTAGGCCAGCCCTCATTATCTGGTGACCCTACAGTCCTTGCCATACATACTCTAATCCTTGTGTTCCTGCCTATGAGCTACGTGCTCATTGGAGATCTATAAAATCCAGTTAACTATAAAGACTGTCTTCTTCTCTCCATTCCCTCCTCCTCTCATCTTCCCTTTATTCTCCTCCTCCTCTTCCTCCTTTTCCCTTATTTTGTAAAAATGAAATTCCTGACAACTGAAGACAATTGAGGAAAAGTTATTTTCTTTATAAAGAGGAGAGAGGGGTAGAAACTGAATTTGGAGCATATTTTAAACTGATTTTAATAAATGAAAAATATAACCCTAATGTGTTTCCAATATCAGATGCTTATTATATTTTCAGGAGTCTAGGATAATTTTTCTCTGTATGCTGGAAAGAGAAGAGAGCCCTATTTCTCCTATCTAAATAATTTCAGGCACATATCAGATCAATAAACTATGGCTGGCATAAAACAATGATTATTTCATAAGGACAAGTCCTTGTGAAATAGTCATAAATGTCTAGACTTGTAGCTGTGACTTCTTTTATAATGACAGCAGTTCTGAAACATGAATTACTTTCTTTCCTACAAAAAAAAAAAACTTTGTAATACTGGATAGGCAAACACTGAAAAAGCAATTTTAATAACTGTCCTGAGAACACATTGGCCTCTACTTTAAAGTTTCTAATTTATGTACTCAATTCAAGTGAAAGAATGGGGATATTGTGCTGTCCCCATCCGTGGACCTCTCTCCTCTTGAGTCTCTCATGTCCTCAAGCTAATTTGGCTCAATGCCATCATGCAGCTGAGGGCACGCGGTCCTGCTGGTTAGTGAATTGTGAAGATATAGGTCAAAGTCATCAGCTGGCATTAAGGTTAAAGTGGTCTTTTGGTCCTAGAACATCACCACAGTTAATTGGGATGTCATATTTGGTTTATGATGTGCATAAAACATGCACGTTGTTAGAAAAATATATCAAAGAGTTGTTTAAAAGAAAACCACAGGCCCAAAATGGTGTCACTTTGGCCCAGTTACAAAGGTCTTAATACCTAACCTACTTGTAGTTTCAACCTCCCCCAGAAATATAACTCTTAGCCATTCAGTCAGGAGTTTTCTGATAAGAACCAATGCTATCATCTGTCACATGGGCCCTCTTCATCCCCCAAAGGAAGATGAGGAATCCACCTCAAGACTCTCTGCCCTTCCGCTTCAGCTAAGGTGACCTCACCTGGAGCAGTCCTTTTCTTTTGCTAGTAACTTTCTTGCCACACCCTCCTTCCTATAAAAACCTTCCACTTTATACAACTTCTCAGAGCTCCCCCTACTTGCGAGATGAGAAGCTCTCTGTTTCACGAGTAGCTTAATAAAGCCAATTTGATTTTCAAATTTACTCAGTTCAATTTCTTTTTTTAATAAATTTTATAAATAAAAAAATTTATAAATTTATAAATTTTATTCTCCTTCTGGTTGCCCTTCCCTCTAGTGTCTTTCTTTCAGACTTCCACTCTTGTGGTGCTGTCATTCCACTCCTGGGCTGGCATCAGCAATGAGGCCAGACCTTGGCATCCTTGGGCTGACTGTTAATGTGCCCTACACACAGCTCATGCTCAGGGCTTCTGCCTTCAGTAGTCCCTGCCGCTGCCTTGGCCCTGCTGTGGCCTCTTCAGAAAAAAGATTGTGCTATCTTTGGACAGTGGCTGGAGGGAAATGGATCTAGGTCACCTATTTTGCCTGAGAAGTTACAGTACTTTCTCCGTTGAAACCTTTTGCAGTCCTGATTAGATTCCCACCTTGGCATGCATTTTAGGTGTTTTTCATCTACCATCTCTTTGCTTACATCTTCAGGGCTTCCCTTTAGCTGAAGTTGAAATTGGAGCTACAGGAATAGCAATGGGACCGGTCATATTTCAAGATATTAAATTTGTGGGTAGTCAGATTTTGATTCCCGAACCCTCTATCCTCTGGTGACACACCATGGTTATGTTATATTATGTGGCAAAAAGGACTACAGATGTAATTAAGGTTATGGGCCTTAAAATAGGGAGATTAACATGGATTACCAATCTTAAAGCAGAGGACTTTCTCCATTTGCAAGCAGAAGATGTATCAGAGGAGGAAGTAAAAGAGATTTAAAATGTGGGAGAGACTAGACCCAGGGCTGCTGGCTTTGGAGATGAAGGGGGTCATGAGTGAGGGCATGTGAGCCACCTCTAGAATCTGGGAATAACATCAGGCTGACAGTCAGGAAGGAAAGGGGGACCTATAGCCAGCCACATGGAGCTGATTTGTGCCAAGAGTATAAATGAGCATAGAACAAGATGACTGCCCATCCCACCCCCAGGGCTTCCACATAGAAGCCTAGGACGGCCAACACCTTGATTCTGGCCTTGTGAGTCTCAGAGCAGAAGAATCAGCTAAACCCACCAGGACTTCTGACCTACAGATCCATGGGATACTAAGTTTGTGCTATTTTAAGCCATTTAGCTTGTTGTAATTTGTTATAGAAGAAATAGAAAACCAGTAACAGTTATCATTTTTCTCATAATTTCCCATCTCTCTTTTCTTCATTCAAACTGGAAGTACAAAGCCTCAGTCCTAAGCAACGTTTCTAGAAAAAGAAAGAGTAAAATCTATTCCTGTACTTCCAGCTGTAGTTCCAAGTAAAATGATTGAAAAATGTAAACAAAATCAATGTTCTAGTTTTGGGGAGCCATGAGGTATGGAGTGTGCCCAGAATTTGTTGCACATTTTCCAGCTTTTTTTTTATAGAAATAGAAGACTGAAGGGCAGACAGGGGAGAGTGCCTTCTGAACCTGAGCTATCCCCATGTTTGTAGGCAGAAGACTGGGAAGGAGGCCAAGAAGACTCACCAGAAGGGTTCTCAGGAACTGGTAGCCCAAGAAAGGACCCACTGCCTGGAATGAGCTCAGTGGCTGAACCATGTGAAGGATTGACACCGGGAGCATTGTTGGAAAGCTCACAAATGACTTGAAGCCTGCCTACTGCTTCTGAGCTACTCCTGCATTGTGCATGCTTCCCCGGTCCCCTGGAGAGCCTGATGCAGCCAGTGTGAGGGCCTCCTGAGCTGGGACAGGTGTGGCCAATACTCGCCCTCACTACCGCAAAACCATGCTTCTCTGCCTTCCACTACATCCAGGAGCTTGTAGGGTGTACTTTCCATGTTCTCAGAAGCACCGCTGCCATGGTCATTCTCCTTGACTTCCCATCTGCTGACTGTGGCGCTGCTGCTCCTGAGGCTGCTGCCTCGTGCTCCTGGGCCCAACTGCTCCAGTCCTCACTGCACCTGTTCCAGGCTTCTGCAGCCACCTCCGGGCAAAGGGGAGTGGGAAGCTTCCTCAATTCACACCCAGGAGCTGTGGTTACACACTCACAAAGGGGCACCACCTCGTAGCTTTCTTCACCATCCAGAAATTCCAGCATGGAGCAGGTGACCACATACTTCCAAATTCAGACTGAGGCACTTCTGAGAGCGAAGGTGGGAGGGAGCCATTGCTAACTATGCTGGGGCAACAGGTATGTAAACCTGAGGTTATCCCAGACAAATCACAGGGCGGTCACTCTAGCACGAAGGATCTTTCCCTTGTTTGGCTTTCTGGGCCACAGTCTCTGTCCTCTGGTGTGCTGTGATGGGGTCCTAGCACATACAGGATGGATATTGTCAGGGGGTAGGGCATATTCTAATCCATACCTTGTGCTGTGCTGAGCATCTCTCTGCTTCATCAACCTTTTCTTCCTTGGGCCATGCGGGGCTCATTTTCCCTTCTTGTAGGTTCATGTCTTCACTGAGAAGTTCCTTGTCCCTCAAGCAGAGAGGTTGATGTTGGATTATCCCTTCCTCCTTCAGGCTGACCTGGGCTTGGACTCAAGGATACACACTGTTCATTTTGTCAAGCCATCCATTTGCACATTATGGGCTTGATCACACAGCTAGAAACCATTGGAGCTCGAACTAGATTCCAATTCTTTTCAACTCCATTCCCAAGCTTTTTTTTTTTTTTTTCTTTTTTAAACCTGTGAAGTTCCAGGTAGCTAGATTGTAGGCTTCTTGAGGGCAATATCTATAATTCTTGGCTGGGTCAGAGCCAGGTTCTTAAAGTTTCTTCACCAGGCACTTCATTCCTTATGTATCCAAAGAAAATTTGATGATTAAACCCACATAGTTTTTCAAAAATAATGCTTCATCTACACATCCAGAAAGATAAAATGTAGCCACTTTAGAAATTATTGTGAATCTGAGCACCGAAGGAAAATTTCACCTAAGCTGAAGTTCATTACATGAGAAACTTAAAGAAAAATTCTTTACTTAAATTCAATTTAGTTAGCATATAGCATATTATTTGTTTTAGGGGTTAGAGTACAGTGATTCATCAGTCTTATATAGCACCCAGTGCTCATTACATCATATGCCCTCCTTAATGTCCATCACTTAGTTACCCCATCCCCCATCACACCTCCCCTCCAGCAACCTTCAGTTTGTTCCCTAGAGTTTAGAGTCTCTTATGGTTTGTCTACATGATAAAGTTTAATAGCTACGTAGCTTGAATACCCATGCCATTGGTCACAGCGGAGGCAGCTTTTCCTTAATGGCAGATAGAAGAAAAGAGTTTGGAACTTGAACCTTAAGAACTTTTTGTCTGTGTGGTTGTACCTCCATAGAGACTTACCTGGCTCTCACTACGGACTGTGAGGATTCTAATGCCTGTGTGCCTTCAGGAAGAGTCATACATTTAGACTTGATTGCTATAAAATGATCAGGTATAATTTTGCAAGGTAAGGTCAGAAAATATTGCAGCCTCTTGTACTCCCCCTTTTAAAGCTAATTTATTAAGTTAAAAAAAGGAAGAAATGTGCTTTCAAACAAACAGACTAAATTAGACCTTTCAAAACACTTGTCATTAAAAGATGGTTTGTTGAAACTTCAGACAGGTTAAACGTATGCCACAGTTTGAGTGAAAAAATTAGCTTTCTGGGGTTGCAATTACAATCCTACTTAGTTGCCATGGTGATCACACAGCATATGGATTTTGTCAGATAAAGACATCAGGGGTGGTGAGAAGGGACAGTGTATTTTTTCAATCACCACATGCCAAGTGTCAACTCTTTTGCAGTTCTCTTACAAAAAAAAATATATATATATATAATAAGAATAAGAAAAAAAGTGTCTTGATTTGGAGGGGGTTGGGAAGAGGAACAAGGCTTTGGAAAGACAAACAAGGGAAGATTACTAGAAATGTTTCAAGAAAATCTGAATTTAAAATAACTTGAACATTACTGTCCAATTGTATAATAAGGGCTCTTGGGGTTTTTTTATTCATTCATGAGACACAGAGAGAGAGAGAGAGAGAGAGAGACAGAGACAAAGGGAGAAGCAGGCTCCATGCAGGGAGCCTGAAGTGGGATTCAATCCCAGGACTCCAGGATCATGCCCTGGGCCGAAGATAGGTGCTTAACCGCTGAGCCAGGCGTACAGGCTCTTTGAGTTTTAGAGTTAGAAGCACCTACTATTTAACAAATGCATGCCAATATTGGGTAGCCAGTGTGTTCTAGTTCCTCTTCCATTCTGGTTTCTCTTGCATGTAATTTACACTGTCATTTTAATGGTCTCACCCCCCCCTTTTTTTTTTAAAGATTATACTTATTAATTCATGAGAGACACACAGAGAGAGGCAGACATAGGCGGAGAGAGAATCAGGTTCTCTGCCGGGAGCCTGATGCAGGACTCTATCCCAGGATCCCAAGATCATGACCTGAGTCAAAGGCAGATCGTCAACCACTGAGCCATTCAGGCGTCCCTCTTTTCCGTTTTAACTGTATGCACATCTAGGGTTTTTTTTCTGTTAATGGTCCTGTCAATTGGCTGGGCCAGTATAAAAACTATAAGGTAGGAGCACCAGGATATGGAGTTTTGGTTTGACTCTATCTTCTCATAGAAATTATATCAATTTGCTCCAGATTTATGAAAATCTTAGTATTAGACATCCTGGAAGGACAGCCTATGAAAAGAAACATATAAGGTTGGATGGAGTACTTTTAGGGTCTTTCTCAAAAGTCCCAGCCAGTGCCTGGGGCTGATTCCACTGATGCACGGATGGAACTCCCTCTTTCTGGCTCTCCACTCCCCCTAAGATTAAGTGATTTAATGATGGTGTCCAAGTCTTGACGATCATCATAATAACTTGGGGAGCTTGTTAAAAATTCAGTTTTCTGAATACTCTCCCAGACTTGGTTAATCAAAATCACATGGTGGGGGCCGGAGAATCTCTTTCATCCTAGCTGACTCAGCTCATCAGCCATGTTGAGATGCAGGGCATAGGAGCAGGCCAATTCTATTGATGTCAGTGAGACCAGGAAAGGCAAGGGGAAGTTACTAATTACCTTCCTAATTACCGAATGGGGGTCAGAAGGGGCTAAAGTCAACTGTGACCAATGCATTTGGGCTCACTCTCTTCTTTCTCTTGTTGCTCACACACTAGGACTCCTCTGATGATGGCTTTATGGATCTAGGTTCCTCTTACAGTCCCAAATTGCCAGTCTGTTTACTGGCTTGGTGCTTCTCATTGTTGAAATGGATATGATTTCTCAGAATGGCAAACTTGTCTGGGTATATAAATAGTGTGTCTGTGTCTTTAAATAGAAAGACATTAGGGGATATTAGCCCAGGCTAATTATACAGATCAGTTATAGCTAATAATTAAAATCTGCCTGAGGCTTTGTGGGAGGGTCGATCTTAGGGACTAAGGGTTGGTTCTCTCTCCCTTGTTGTTCTATATATTTACAAATTAATGTAAATGTGATAATCTGCAACATTGATAATTATAAATGCTTAACTAAATAAAAATGTGTTAGTCTTGAGATAGGCTCCTTATGAGATGACTAAGACATAATCACTGATCCAAAAAATCTCCCTATAAATACTCCATTGCAGTCATGGAGGGGCTAACAACACAAGTGGAAAAAATAAACACAAAGCCAAAAAAATCCTCTCTGATTTCATTCCGTCTAGTTTCCTGGAAGCCAGTGTGGGGCTCAGAAAATGTTCACTGTGTAGACATGTATTTGAAACTGGACCCAGATCAACATCCAATTTAATACAGGTCAGCGAACAAGTGTTAAAAAGCAAGGTCACTCGCCTGCTTCCAATCTATACTGGATTAAAAACAATGATTTAGAGGTGAAAGGCTCTTGTGTACTGTGCTATGAGCTCAGTGCCACTCAGCACTTTGGCTATTCTTCAGCGCTGAAATCCATGGCACCATATTTTCCTGAGGTCATCTTCATCAGACAGGATGTTGCTCAGTCTCATCCTGCCAGAGAATTTATTATATCGATTTGGGGAATAAGGTTAATTGAAATGAACTTTGGGTTTTAAAGGTAGGTTTGGTGCAAGCCTTCACAATTAAAATGGAATTCTTCTCCTTTAAATGACTTGAGCTCATTTGACTGCATGGACGGCACTGTTTAGAACAGAGGCAGGCATAATTTTACAATGTGAAATGCTCATTTACTTTTCTCCTGTTGCTATAACAACTCACTTTTGAACCAGACATGGTGATAGAAAACCTTGGCTTTGCAATGAATTTCACATTGGTTTTGTTTAGATTTTTCAATCATTTTACTTGGAACTACAGCTGGAAGTACAGGAATAGATTTTACTCTTTCTTTTTTTAGAAACCTTGCTTAGGACTGAGGCTTTGTGCTTCCATCTTGCCTCAAGGGTTGCAAACAAAACAGAACAACAAAACAAAACAAAAACAAAAAACTTATACGCCATGCACAATTTGTGACTTCCCTGGCATAAATCATCTTTCAAACTCAGATTATGTGCTATTCTTTCCCTTAAACATAATACCTGGGTTTTTGCTGCTTTTGACAGAGAAATACAACTGTCAATTCATTTTGTTGTTCAGTCTTCTTCTGTCCAAATGCTACCAGCAAGACCTGTGTCTCTGCAGGATTTTGAGGTCTTTAAACCTCAAAATCTTGTTAAGCCTCAAACAGCACAGCAACATGCATTGTTTCTTAATGACTCCAAGGAAAAGGCAAATAGATTTGGCAAAGGTAGAATAGACAAATATTTGCAGAGAAACACAAAAAAGAGTAAATGCACACCCAACAAGATTCCAATTCTGCTTCTGTCCCCCTCTTAACAATCCTACCAATAACACATGCTGACGTAGGCCTAAAACTTATGCCTTTATTTTTGGAGCATTATGTTCTCAAAGGCCAATTTAGATGCAGATAGAATTAAGAATTAAATTGAGGGGGAACCCTGGGTGGCGCAGCGGTTTAGCGCCTGCCTTTGGCCCAGGGCGTGATCCTGGAGACCCAGGATCGAATCCCACGTCGGGCTCCCAGTGCATGGAGCCTGCTTCTCCCTCTGCCTATGTCTCTGCCTCTCTCTCTGTGTGTGACTATCATAAATAAATAAATAAATAAATAAATAAATTAATTAATTAATTAAATTGAGGAATAAGGTCATCAATATGGTGACATAAGTCATTTCTGACTTGGCTCCCTCTCACAAGAATGATGAGCATTTGTTCAAAAACAAGACATCACAAAGACAGCCCTAGAACAGCGGGACAGGAGTGAGTCTGAAGTACCCTCTGTATGAGAGCCTGCATGAGAAGGATAAGAGCAGGGACTATATTGTCCCCTCCCCCCGGCCAATGCAATACCATGCATGGAGGTTTCCCCCCGATTTTCAATTCCTCCAGTGGAAAAAGAATGCAGGGGGCAAATAGCCTCCTAAAACACTGTGGGTTGCTTTGTGGGAGCCCCTATTCAGATTGCACCCCATACAGATTGCAGGGGAATCTGCAGGGTCCAGCCACTGGGAATCTGATCATAATAGAGAAGAGGGGAGGAAGTTACAACAACCAGCATAGGGATCCTGGAAAACTGATTTCATGCCTGCAGTGCCCAAGTAGCAATCCCAACTGCTGGCTTTACTCATCTGCAGAACCACAGTGGGGGTGCACTCTGACCATGGAACTTGTTGGGGGTGCAGATTTGCCCTACTAGGATCCTCTAACAAGGGGTTTTGCTGGTCCTACAGTCACTTTGCCCCCACCCCGGTAGGATGCTGAATCACAGCCCCACATACTGTAGGGAGTGCCTTCCAGGCCCACCTGATGAGAAAAGGTGGTGACAATTCCTGGAAACTGTGTGGCCCAGCAATGCTGTAGCCCATTGGTGGTTAGATAGACCTGACAGTCCCCAGAGCAAAGCCATTACTAGGTAGGAAGCTTCCTGTGCTACACACAGACAGGGATTAATTCACAATTTAGGCTTAGCACAGCTCTCAGCCCACCCCAGCCAGGGAGTCTGCTCTGCAGGAGCCCTTCCTGCACAGTCAAGGAGGATGAAACCTAGCCCCATCCACTATAGAGGGTGTCTTCCAGCCCCATTTGACCACAGGGTCA
Organism: Canis lupus familiaris; assembly: GCF_011100685.1. NCBI lineage: Eukaryota > Metazoa > Chordata > Mammalia > Carnivora > Canidae > Canis > Canis lupus. The sequence continues at coordinate 39,218,586 of NC_049222.1, read as the reverse complement.
ACCACAGGGTTTATACCTGAAAGCTGTGCAGCTTAGGGGCACTCAAGCCAAGAGAAGGACAGACAGAGCTAACGGTTTGAAGAGCAAAGCTAGTGGCAGTGTTTGGCCAGGGAACTTGAGCTGCAGGTCAGCTTGAGGTGAGACAACAAATAAAGAGATTTACTGGTTTTAGAGCAGCTTCTCCCACTGCACACAGGCAGGGAATCTAATTCATAATCCCACTCACTGCTGAATACAACCTTCAGCCTGTCTGACCAGGGAACCTGGCCAGAACACATGGAAAACTGCATAGGCCATTCAACAGCCCTATGTAAAATGGCACAGAAAGCAGCGTGTGTCTTACCTCATTTGTCAAACAAAACTAATGGCCTTACTTGACCAGAAAATTCAGTGTACACTCAGGTCTGATTTGGGCCCCCAGACAATGAGCTCTTAAGGCCCAGAGCTCTGACTTGCTCCCCTGCCAGCATAGGGAAGCAAATTCATAGCCCATTCTATTACTAAATATAGTGTCCAGTCCTAATGATTTAGTAAGCCTAACTAGAGAATTCAGGCAGCCATGGAGGCCATCCTACAGCCACATTTGGGTAAGGAACCAAACCAGCAGCAGTCCTATCCAATTGTTCTCAGGCAGTGGCAAACTATCTCACATCCCTGTCTGCAGAACTTGAGCAGTTGCCTTGCCCCAAAATAGACTTTAATAGCAGGCCCCACCTGCCTAATTACTGGTAGATACACCCAGAAACCAAACCTGGTGAAGAACTGTCTCTACCAAAGCAATCTTATAAAATCTGGAAGATGAACATTACTTCAAGGCACAGACACCAATTTAAGGAATCAAGGACACACACAAAAAAATCAAGTAAATATAACACTTTCAAAGGAAACTAATAAAGCTCCAATAACTGATGCTAAAGGTATGGAGATCTATAAACTGTCAAACAGTTCAAAATACTCCTCTTAAGAAAGTTAAGTGAACTACAAGATGACAGACAGATAACTAAACAAAATTAGGAGAACAATGCATGAACAAAATGAGAAGCTTGACAAAGAGATACAATCATCAAAAAACCAAAGCAAAAACAAAACAAAACAAAACAAAAATATACATCCTAGAGTTGAAAAACATAATAACTGAACTGAAGAATTCAACAGAGAATTTCAAAAGTAGACTTTCCTATGCAGAAAAAAGAATCATAGGCCTAAAGAATAGCACATAAGACATTAGAAATTACTCAGAGTTTAAAAAAGAAATTAAAAAATGAAAAAGAGTGAAGAAAGCCCTCAGGGATTACAGAACACAATAAAAAGGAACAATATTCACATTATGGGAATTCCAGAAAGAAGAGAAAGAGAAAGGGACAATAAATACACTTAAAGCAATAGTGGCTGAAAACTTCCCTAGCCTTGGGCAAAAAATGGGCCTCTAGATCCAAGAGACCCAAAGGGTCCCAAATAGGTTGAACCCCAACAGGGTTATACTTAGACACATTATAATTAAATTGTTAAAAATCAAACACAAAGAAAAATTTAAGAGCAGCCAGAGAAAAGACAGAAGTTACATCAAGGAAAGCCCCATAAGACTATCAGTGGATTTCTCAACAGAAATTTTGGGCAGCCTGGGTGGCTCAGCGGTTTAGCGCTGCCTTTGGCCCAGGGTGTGATCCTGGAGACCCGGGATCGAGTCCCATGTCAGGCCCCCTGCATGGAGATGGAGCCTGCTTCTCCCTCTGCCTGTGTCTCTGCCTCTCTCTCTCTCCCTCTCTCTCTCTGTCTCTGTCTCTCATTACTAAATAAATAAAATCTTAAAAAAAAATTTTCAGGCAGGAGAGAATGGGATGACATATTCAAAATATTAGAAGAAAATAACTGTCAACCAAGAACTCTATGGCTGTTGAAGAAATCCTTCAGAAACAAACGAGGGATAAAGACTTTCCTTTATAAACAAAAGCTGAGCCCCCAACCTGCCTTACAGAAAATGCTAAAAGGAATTCTTTGAGTGGAACTAAAATAACATTAATTAACATTATAAAACCAGAATAGTAGCATAAATCTCACTGGTAGTGGTAAACATACAGTTTTAGGTTCTACAATATGGTAACAGTGATGCATAACTCATAGTTCCAGTTTAAAAGTTAAAAAAATGAATACAGCAAAATAACCATAAATATAATAATGTTACCAGTTGGTAAAGTATACATATAAATTATCATAGCAATGACCTAAAATGCGAAGCAGAAAAGAAGTAAAAGTGTAAAGTATATGACTTCTATTGAATTTAAGGTGCTATTAGTTTAAAATACAGTGTTAATAAGTTCAAGGTATTTTATATAAAGCTCACAGTGGCCACAAGGGAAAATCTTGTAGTAATTACACAAAAAAAACTTGATAAAGCGGTCAAAGCATATTGATGTTAAAAGACATCAAAGCACAAGGACAGCAGGATAAGAAACAAGGAGCGATGGATCTACAAAATAACCAGGAAAACTAACAAAATGGCAATAGTAAGTCCTTACCTATCAATAATTACTTTAAATATAAATTGATTAAATGCTCTAGTCCAGAAACACAGAATGGCTGACTGGAAACAACCAAGATCCAACAATATGCTGCCTAGAAGCCTTAAAGACACACATAGAATGAGAGTGAAGGGATAGAAAAAGACATTTCAAATAAATGGCAACACAACAACACCAGCAAAAAAAGCAGGGGTAGGTAGCTATACCTACAGACCAAATGGATCTGACAGGCATATAGACAACTTTCTATTCAATAATAGCAGAATACACATTCTTCTCAGGTGCACATGGAACATTTTCTATGATAGACTATATATTAGGCAAATAGGTCCTAGCAATCAAAAGGACTGAATATCCTCTCTCATCAAAATGGCATAAAACTAGAAATCAATAACAAGGGAAACACTGAAAAATTCAAGAACATGTGGAAATTAAACAACATTATCTTGAACAACCAATAGATCAAAGAAATTAAAGGGGAAATAAACGTTTCTTAAGACGAACAAAAACAGAAACACAACATACCAGAACTCATGGAATATGACAAAAGAAGTTCTAAAAGGGTAGTTTATAGCAATAAATACCTACATTAAAAAGCAAGAAAAATCCCAAATAAAGAACTGAACTATATGCCTTAAGGAGCTAGAAAAAAAGAAGAAACTTAGCTGAAAGTTAACAGAAGAAAGAAAATAATAAAGATTAGAGCAGAAATAAGTGAAATACAATACAGAAAAGAGAGAGAGAGAAAAATAAACTAAAGTAACAGTTGGTTCTTTGAAAAGATAAATAAAATTACCCAACTCTTACATAGACTATCCTAGAAAAACAGAGAGGTGAACCAGAACCAACAAAATTATAAATGAAAAGGAAGACATTACAGCCCATATCACAGAAATATAAAGGATTGAAAGAGGTTACTGTGAACAGTTATATGTCAACAAACTGGATGGCCTAAAAGAAAGGGAAGGTTCTTAGAAACGTGTAATTTACCAAGACTGACTCAGGAAAAAAAAAAAAAGAAAGAAAGAAAATCTGAATAAATAAATTAAAAGTAAGGAGATTAAATCAGTAATCAAAGTCTCCCAATGAAAATAAGCCCCGGGGGACTGGATGGCTTTTATCACACATTCAAAAAAGAATCACCAATCCTTCTCAAACTCTTACAAAAAATTGAAGAGGAGGGAATACTCCCAAACTCATTTTATTGGGTCAGCATTATCTTGATACAAAAACCATAAAGAGATACTACCAGGAAAAAACAAAAACAGAAGGAAAAACTACAGGCCAATATTCCTGATGAATACAGGTATAAAAATTCTCAATAAAATACTAGCAAACTGAATTCAGCAGCACATTTAAAGGATCAGTCAAGTGGGATTTTCCCTGGGATGCAAGCATGTCTTAACATAAACAAATCAATCAATGTGATACATTACATTAATAGAATAAAAGAAAGAATCATCTGATTATCTCAATAGTTACAGAGAAAGCATTTGGCAAAATTCAAACATCCATTCATGATTAAAGTCTTAACAAGTTAGGCATGGAAGAACTATCTCAACATAGTAAAGGCCCCATATGATAAGCTCTTACCTAACATCATACTCAATGGTAAAGGACAAAAGCTTTTCCTTTAAAATCAGAAACAAGACAAGGGTGACCACTCTCAACACTCCTATTTAACAAAATATTGAAATCCTTGCTAGAAAAAGCAGATAAGAAAAAGAAATAAAAGGTATCAGAATTTGAAAGGAATTAGTGTAATTATCTCTATTTGTAAACAATGTGATTTTATATATAGAAAATCTGAGACTCAACCAAAAAACTGTTTGATCTAATCAACAACTTCAGTAAAGTTGAAAGATACAAAATTAACATGCAAAAATCACCACTATTTCTATACACTATCCAAAAAAAAAATTCTGAAAAAACTAAATTATCCCATTTATAATAACATTGAAAACAATAAAATACTTAGAAATAATTTTTTTTAAAGATTTATTTATTTATTTATGATAGACATAGAGAGAGGCAGAGACACAGGAGGAAGGAGAAGCAGGCTCCATGCCAGGAGCCCGACGTGGGACTCGATCCTGTAACTCCAGGATGGACGCCCTGGGCCAAAGGCAGGCACTAAACCGCTGAGCCACCCAGGGATCCCCTAGAAATAAATTTTTAAAAAATTATTTATTTTTTATTAATGAGAGACACAGAGAGAGACAGAGAGAGGCAGAGACACAGGCAGAGGGGGAAGCAGGCTCCATGAAGGGAGCCTGATGTGGGACTCAATCCTGGGTCTCCAGGATCACGCCATGGGCTGAAGGCGGCGCTAAACCTTTGAGCCACCCAGGCTGCCCAGAAATAAATTTAACTATGGAAATGAAAGATCTCTATACTGAAAACTACAAGACATTGATGAAATAAATTGAAGAAGACACAAATAAATGGAAAGGTATCCTGCGTTCATGGATTGGAAGAATTAATATTGTTAAAATGATAATACTACCAAGAGCTATCTATAGATTTAATGTAATCCCTATCAAGATTCCAATGGCATTTTTTACAGGCACTGATAAAGTATTCCTAAAATTTATATTGACTTACCAAAGACATCCAATAGCCAAAGAAATACTAAGAAAGAAGAATAAAGCAGGAAATTTCACACTTCCCGATTTCAAGCTACACTATAAAACTATGATAATCAAAATAGTATGATATTGGCATAAAAACAGAAAAATCAACCAATGGAAAAAAATCAAGAGCCCAGAAATCAACCCTAGCATATACAATCAACTAATGTTTGACAAGGACGCCAAGAATACTCAATGGAGAAAAGATAATCCCTTCAATATATGGTTCTGGTATAATTGGGTATTTACATATAAAAGAATGCAACTGAACCCATATCTAACACCACTCACAAAAATTATTTCAAAATGGATTAAAGACTTCTATGTAAGATCTAAAACCATGAGACTTCTAGAAGAAATCAAGATCAAAATTCCTTAACATGGGTCTTGATAACAATTTTCTTGATGACACCAAAAACACAAGTTAACAAAATCAAAAATAAACAAGTGGGACTATATTAAACTAAAAAGTTTCTGCACAGCCAAGAAGTCATCAACAAAGTGAAAAGACAACCTATAGAATGGGAAAAAAAATTGAAAGTCATTCATCTGATAAGGTATGAATTTCAAAGTAGGAGCACCTGGGTGGCTCAGTGGTTGAGCCTCTGCCTTTGGCTCAGGTCATGATCCTGGGGTCCTGGGATTGAATCCTACAATGGACTCCCCACAGGGAACCTGCTTCTCTCTCTGCCTGTCTCTGTCTCTCTCTCAAGAATAAATAAATAAAATCTTAAAAAAAAAAAAAAAGAATTCCAAAGTGTATAAGAACTCATATTACTCAATAGCAAAAAACCAGATAAACCAATTAAAAAATGGGCAAAAGATCTGAACAGACATTTATCCAAAAGATTTATGGAAGACCAGCAGGTCCATGAAAAGATGCTTGAAGTCACTAGTCATAAGGAAAATTCAACTTAAAGCCCTCGTTAGACATCACCTCATGCTTCTTAGAATGGCCATCATCAAAAAGACAAGAGATAACAAATGCTGGCGAGGATGATGGGAAAAGGAAGCCCACCTGTACTGTTGGTAGGATTGTAAAAAGGCGCAGCCACTCTGGAAAACGGTATGGAGGATCCTCAAAAAATTCAAAATAGAACTACCATATGATTTAGCAATGTTACTTCTGGAATATAAACAAAAGTAATGAAAACACTAACTCAAAAAGATATCTGCACTCACATGTTCATAGCAGGATTATTTAGAATAGCCAAGACATGGAAACAATCTAAGTGTCTAAGCGCCCAACAATCTAAGTGTCAATCTAAAGACGATGTGAGATACACACACACATATACACACACACACACTGGAATATTATACTGACATTAAAAATGAGGAAATCCTACCATTTATAACAATAGGGATGCACCTTGAAGGCATTGTCCTAAGTGAAATAAGTCAGAGAAAGACAAATACTGTATGATTTCACTTGTACGTAGAATCTAAAAAAGAAAAGCAAAAAACCAAACTCATAGAAAAAGAGATCAGACTTATGGTTGGTTGCCAAGTTGATGGTAGGGAATGGGGACTGGAGGAAAGTGTTCAAAAGGTATAAATTTCCAGTTATAAGAGAAATAAGCATGAGGGATGTCTTGTACAACATGATGACTAGTTAACACTGCTGTATGACATATAGGAATGTTGTTAAGAGAATAAATCTTAAGAGTTCTCATCACAAAGAATTTTTCCCTCTCGTTTTTTTTCTTTTTATAAGAATATTGATATTAACTGAACTTTTTTTTAAGGATATTTGTATTTACTTGAGAGAGAGAGAGTAGGGGGTGGGAGGGGCAGATGGAAAAAAAGAGAGAGAATCTTAAGCAGGTTCCACGCTAAGCACCGAGCCCCATGTGGGACTTGATCTTACAACCCTGAGATCATGACCTGAGCCAAAATCAAGAGTTGGATGCTCGACTGAGCCACACAGGCACTCCAGTTTTCATGTCTTGATAAAAAATTTAAAAACCAGAATTCTGGGAGCTAAGAAAGAAGATGTGGAAGACAATGCCTAGAAATAACAGTCCCCTCCCTCATCTCTAGTAAGATGAGAAGTGGTCATTTGTAGTTCTAGCCCCTTAGACATTATTACCTCTTCTTGTCCATAGGTCTTATCAGAAAGTAGAGCTGGAATGGTGAACTGGGAATTGTTCATCAGTAGCTGCTATTTCTTAAATATTAAGCTAAATACATAGACATTAACATGGTACAAGTGTATAAAATGCGTGGATGGAACTGGAGGGTATTATGCTGAGTGAAGTAAGTCAGTTGGAGAAGGACAAACATTATATGTTCTCATTCATTTGGGGAATATAAATAATAGTGAAAGGGAATATAAGGGAAGGGAGAAGAAATGTGTGGGAAATATCAGAAAGGGAGACAGAACGTAAAGACTGCTAACTCTGGGAAACGAACTAGGGGTGGTAGAAGGGGAGGAGGGTGGGGGGTGGGAATGAATGGGTGACGGGCACTGGGGGTTATTCTGTATGTTGGTAAATTGAACACCAATAAAAAATAAATTAAAAAAAATGCCAAGGTATCATGTGAATATCAACAAAATGGTGCAACATGTAACCATGCCGGTATTTTGGGCCTCTTCTCATAATCTGTTTTTCTCTTGACCATCCAGTTAATTCCATGACCCATAATCACAAACATGGTTAGAAGCTATGTTTTGTGGCAGAAATGTAGACAACACATTTGTTCCTTGTGGAATTACAAAAAAATATGACCTATTTGGAAACATAATAATGCTGACCTTTAGGTAAGGATATTCATTTTCAATTCTGGTGGATCTATTAAAAGTAATCTTTAAGCAGAGAATTAAAAGGGACAAACCTAGTAACTGGCTTGACTCCCCCTCTCTCTTCCTCCCTCCCTCTCTTTTCCTTCTTTCCTCCCTGCCTCCTCCTTCCCTCTGTTCATCTATCAGTAGAAAGAGAAATGCCAAACAGGATCCAAGAGGCTTGAAAGCTACAGGGAGAATGCGAATTTCTGTTCTGCAGGAGATGAGCACAACCCGGGGAACAGCCCAGCCTCTCTGCCAGGCAGGCTGTCTGGAGTCTTTGCCTGATAACCAGCTGTTCAGGAGTGTAAATTTGGAGGCATCTAAATTCACAGCTTCTAGTTAACTTTATAAATGATTTGCAGAGGAAGGAGAATCAGTACTTGGGCACCTCCAAATGCTAGGTGCTAGTTTTATTTAAAATAAATCACATCCTAAGCAGTTTTCTAATCATATGTGTGAAAAGTGGGTTAAATCAATTTAGGAAAGCCTACCGACTTGTTATTTGGCCAAAGTCTGAGAGCTCACATCAGTCCATATATTCACTAGTCCTGATTTCCAAGTCTGGTTTGACAAACAAGTGATTTTTAAATATTTTTTATATTTTAGACTTATGAGAGGAGGGTAAGGGATATTATCATAACATCAGCAAGTATATTTTTATTTTTTCTCCATAATTTCTTTTTAATTTATGACATGTCTGTGTCCCAAAAGAACTAAGGAAGCCATTTTTCCTCTTCTTGATGTACACAGATTAAAAATTGTCTGGATACATTTGCAGTTAAGATGGACACAGTTCATAGGGAAATGCTATTCAAGAATATGATTAATATTTTAGAGGCACCTGGGTGGCTCAGTTGCTTGAGCATCCAGCTCTTGATTTTGGCTCAAGTCATGATCTCAGGGTTGTGAGATCAAGCCCTGGACTGGGCTCCACGCTCAGCAGGGATTCTGCTTAAGATTCTCTCTTTCTCTCTCTCTCCGCCCCTCCCATCCCCCATACTTGTTTGCTCTCTCTCTCAAATAAGTAAATTTAAAAAAATAGATTAATGTTTTAATAGCAACCAAAGAGGACATAGTTGGGCTAGGCACTGAGCTCTGTGAGACCTTCCTTAATGACCTGGGTGAATGAGACAAGCTCTGTCCCCTCCTCCACACGACTTGGGCAAGATTCTCTGTCACTTTGACTGCCAGAGAAGTCATAAGCAACTTGCTCCATCACAGTCATGTGTGGCGGGTGCAGAGCACCAGCCCTTGGCACTAGGCCCATGTACCAAACTACCATGAAACACTGCCTCATGAATATCTTCATTCAGAGATGAACAAATTTTAAAAAGAACATTTTGAGAGGGGAACAGCAAGAACAAGTACAAGGTGTTTTGAAAGAACTACCTGGCCAGGTGCAGGAAGCCTGAAAACAATCTTGAGTTAAAAGCACACTGTCAACTACTACACAGCTGCAAGGAAAGTGTTGGATTGAAATTAGACCATAACAGGGTTCATATATTTATCCATTCACTGATCATTAAAAAAAAAAAAACAAAAAACTACTTTCAGTGTTTATTACAAGCCAGGCACTGTGCTAATTGCTTGAGAAACAAAGGTGGGTAAATGGCATTTTGCTCTCAAGTAGCTGAAAGTGTAATGAACAGAGGTGCAAATAAACACAGCCATCACATAACCTGAAATGCTGAAATGAAAGCACATGGGGCCGCCCGGGGGGCTCAGCGGTTTAGCTCAGCCTTCGGCTCAGGGCCTGATCCTGGAGACCCAGGATCAAGTTCCACATCAGGCTCCCTGCATGGAGCCTGCATCTCCCTCCCTCTCTTTCTCTCTCTCTCTCTCTCTCTCTCTGTGTGTGTGTGTATGTCTCTCATAAATAAAATTAAATTTAAAAAGAAAAAGAAAGCACATGGGCAGAGGAGCTGGACAGGGCACTGCCAAAGAGGTGACTTGTGAACCAGGTATTGAATGAAAGAAATTTTCCAGATATAGATAAGGAAAGGAAAGGGAGAGAGAACAGATCCAGCATTGGGATCATGTTTATTATGCAGGTGGTTATTCAGTAGTGAAAGGTCTTTAAAGTCAAGCTCAAGGTTTGAGGATACCTCATTGCAGGATTTTCTTTTAGCAGGTAGGGACTATGATTAGGCTTGTGTTTTGGGAAGAATGGCAGAGGGATACAGACACAGAGAGGTGGGCCAGCTTTTCAGGAGACAAAGGCATCATCTAGGGAGTCAGGGCTGAGCCCCGAATGAAGTCAGGGAACTGGATCCCAAAAGCTTATTCAAAGCATACAAATTTGCATCACAATTTGCTGAGTAGAGTTCTGCTTAGCTGTATGGCAGGATGAAAAAAATTGCCAAAGAGATCTGAGCTGCAATGCTCAAGAGTTTTTAGATTATGTACATAGTTTTTCGATGGAGTTCAGAGAAGTATGTATATGCACTCCTTCTTTCCTTCCTATTGTACTTTTCTGAGCTCCATTCCCCACCTGCAAAATGATGGTAATCACAGCACCTTGCTGGAGAGAAAGAATGCTTTCAGGGGCTGAGTGCTTAGCACAGTGGAAGGCACACCTTAGTCACTCATTAAAGGTCAGCTCTGGTTATGTGAGCTGCACGTTAACTTTAGCTGGCTGGTGTGTGTGCATGTGTATGGTGGGAATGAGTGTGTGTGCATGCATGCACGTATGCATGCCTGTATGCATGTGTGTGTTTCTGCAGTGTGTATAAGTATTATGGAATGCATGTGTGCCTGAATGTGAGGCATGCATGCACACACATACCTGTGTGTACAGGGCATCTAGAATGTCTTGTTCTTAACTCCACTGCATTCCTTAGTTTCAAACATTTTCTAGAGGATCTTTTACTGGCTATTTCGGGTAGCCAAGCCACTGAAAGCATGAAATCTTTACTTCCTGAAGACCAAATTAAAAAAAATAAAGACTAGAAAAGAGGGAAGAAATCATATTCTTTTTTTTTTTTTTAAGATTTAATTTATTTATTTGAGAGAGAGAGAGAGAGCAAGAGAGACAGGGAACACAAGCTGGGGGAGGGACAGAGGGAGAAGCAGACTCCCAGCTGAGCAGGGATTCCCCATGTGGGGCTCCATGCCAGGATCATGACCTGAGCTGAAGGCAGGCACTTAACCGACTAAGCCACCCAGGCACCCCAAGAATACCATATTCTGATGTCACTGAAGAACCGTTCTGTTTTTAACTTGGATCTTCCTTTTCAGTAGACCTGATTGCTGATGTTGAATATATGTGTTTTTAAAAAGATTTTATTTATTCATTTGAGAGAGAGAGAGAGAGAGAGAGAGAGAGAGGGTGCACAGAAGGTGGGAAGGGGCAGAGGGAGAAGGAGAAGCAGACTCTCTGCGAGCAGGGAGCCCCACTGGGGCTTGATCCCAGGACCCTGAGATCATTACCTGAGTTCAAGGCAGATGCTTAACTGACTGAGCTACCAAAGCATCCAGAATGTACATTTTTGCCCTTATCCTTGAAAAATCTGCTATAGGTATAAATACTTTCTATACGTAGGGAAAATGATCCCAATCAACCACCCCACAAAGAAAAAGAATTTAACAGTCAAAGGGACCTGTGAAAGAAATAATGACTTTCAGTCCTTGATGGGGGAGTTTTATAACATCAAACTTTTTCTATTTTTCTAAGGTGTTCTTAGAAGCAATAGTGAAATTACTTTGTTGTTCAATTCACTTATCAAAACATCTTGCGCTTCTGTTTGAAATGTGGAAAATGAATGATAAGCATCTTATATGTTAATCTTATCTCCCTTGAGCATCTTATTCCACTAAAAGGATTTATTTAACTCTGAATAAGCCAGCAGTTGTATAGGCAGATTAAGTGTGCTATTAGAAATCGCCTCTCCAAAGTGGTGTTTCCATATCTTTGTGGTATGCCACGTTCTAGCACTTGCTCATTTTCTCTTAAGGCCACACTGAGTCATGATAAGAGCAGGGGTTCTGGTGGCAGGAAGATCCAGGTTCAAACTGCAGCTTTGCTAATTGGTAGGTGTTTGATCCTGGACAAATGACTTTACCTTTATTCACATTATAAAATGGAGAAAACTATCTAGCTTTAAATCTACTCTGGGAGGTTCAAAAATGAATATGTGAAATGTCTATTACATTACCTGGTGCAATAGAAGCACATTACCTGGTACAGTAGATGCTCTGTAATCATAGCCATGACCAACCCATAATCCCATCAATATTTCACATGGTGGAAAGTACTGTTTCTTCAGGAATCACATAGCTTAGAGATTGTTTATATGGTGATGCACAAGGTGCCATTCCAACAACCTCAGTTCACTGAAATTCTTAATTACACACCAAACAAATATTTAGAAATATCCCTTCCTATGACTTCATAGAGGTAGGATATACATTAGCAACCTTAGTTGTATCACTTGCATCCTGCAGGGTGTTATGCAGAAATGAGAAGTAGAGGTGCAGACAGAAATTTATACAGCAGAAGAGAAGTGCTAATAGAAGAATTGGGAAACCATAGTCAGCTTCAAAGCTCAAGCAACATAAAAATAAGCCACCACAAAATTCACCCTAAGCATGGTGCTAGTTGCCTTATTTGGGCAACACCCAGGGGGACAGACTGTATCCTTACAGTAGAACTCTTAGGAAGGCACCAGGAGCTTTTGATCACAATGCTGACATTTCTTTAGTGAAAGGCACTTGACTTTGGAAATGATTCTCCCAGGCAGGAAGGACAATCCGTGTGTGATTGGAACCTGCACACAGAAGGGCCAGTGTTTCACCCCCAGCCAGTCTCTCTGTTTTGGTTTATGCTTTGATCTAACAGCTGCTCAAGTTTGGTGATCCCTTCTGAGGACTACCTGGGGTGGTATTTGGGCCGGCCAGCATGCTTTCTATAAATCACCGCGCTTAAAAAACTAGAGAGCATAGACCGCCCCTTCAACCCAAAGAAATCCACGAATCAAAGAATAAAAGAAATACAACTACATAATAAACCGACCATCAGCTTCGTTCAGGATAGATTAGAAGGGGAGAAAAAAGGAAATTTTAATGAAGACCTTTTAGTTCAGGGCAGGGCCCTGGGCTCCCCACTAGCCAGGCCAGCAGCTGTAGGAGGCTGAGGCTTTGGGTTTTCTGAATGCTTGTTCCAAACAAACAAGAAACGTCTAATCTTCCTGTGGAGCGAACATGCTCAGCAAGCAACAAAAGCAAACTAAGATGAAGACATTCTTCAGGCTACCTCTCTTACAGACACTCGTAGGTCTGTAATCCGCAAATCAAACACTTCTTTCTTACGTCTGCCTCCCCAGGTAGCTGTAAAGACAGCAGACAGAGCCCCAGGACTCCTTCCAAGGTTACTGTGGGATCCTGGGTGAGGCCGGCCTCATGGAGATTCTAAACCATCCTGCGCAGACTGCGTCAACGGTACTTTCCCTGGGTCAGCATCTCCTAAATAACCCCTGCCGAGATGAACAAGTCTGATTCGTAAAATCAAGCAGCTGCTTCCTTGATTGTAAATGGCTCTGCCTCACAAAGGAGCAAGCATCCACTTCTCATCTAGGGCTGAAGAAGGTCTTGGGGTGGGAGGGAGCAAAACATGCTCATCATTTGAATCCAACTTTGCCCATAGCCTCAAATACCATTCTGTCCTCAAGAGCTCCTGCCTGTGGAAGCAGGACGGTTAGAACTGCCCCCAGGCTCCTCTCAGTTGATTTCCAGGCAGTCACTTGAAAGAGGCCTCATCTTCCTTAAGTCAAAACCCCTTCAACAATGTAGTTGTCCTTGACTGGGCCAGCCCAAAGCATATGGTTAGGCTACATAGGCCTTTACTGTAAACTGTATCTTAAAAGGAAGCCTCTTAGAGGTACAGAGGTATGTTTTTTTTTTTTTTTTGACAATTTAAGTGTAAAGTTTTTAAATAAGCATTATGACAAAAATATGTGCTCAAAATTGTTAGAAACATACGTAGAAAAATTATGAATTAGTTTTCCCCCCCCAAAAAAAGCCGCCCTAGCATGCTAGAAAATTGGCCACCGCATCATGGCTTTAGCAGATACACAGGAGGACGGGAGAGCCTCCTTAGAAACCTTAATTGAAACTTGATTCCTTGAGCCAGAGGAAGGTCCTTACTGTAATTGATAGTACAAGTGGATCTTCTCATGTACTGTTGCCAGGCATCACTCCCGGACTCCCGACCACCACCAGTGTGCTTTTCTCCTCCAAATGCACCTCCGATCTCAGCCCCACTCGTTGGGATATTGACATTTACAAAGGTACAGAGGTACTGCCCTTTTGTCTCTTAAATTGATTTAATTATTTCAGTGCTGAGCAGAATAATTGCATGAAGCTGTGGGAATCATACAAACACATGCCATTTGGAAAAAAGTTGGACAGCCTTTAAAAGTGTTGAAGAAGAAAAAAACAAAACAAAACAAAAAGTGTTGAAGAAGAAAAAATTGGGTGCATTTAATTAATTAATTAATTTAAAGGATTTTATTTAGTTATTTGACAGAGAGAGAGCACACTGGCAGGGGGAGTGGCAGAGGGAGAAGTAGGCTCCTCACAGAGCAGGAAGCCTGACGTGGGGCTCAATCCCAGGACCCTGGGATCATGACCTGAGCTGAAGGCAGACACTTCACCGACTGAGCCACTCAGGCTCCCTGGGTGCATATATTTAAATAGCACTTTTTTTCCCCAAATGGTTTGTAATTCTGAGCATCCTGTGAATGATTTCTATTTTATAAATGAAGAGCTTGAAGAGGCCAACTAAACCTGCTTCTTTTTCAGCAGTGCTGGGTTGGAAATCTGCGCCTTGCCCCTGTGAGCAGACTAGGAGCTGGCACTTCGGTCGGGTGGTAGGTTCAGTGATGTTCAGTAATAGGCCTTTGGTTGCACTTGCGTTGGTTGCTTAAGCAAGTCTTCCTGGTCTTCCTGTCATTAGCCACACCCTGTCCCCCATAGCAAGAGTTTCTGGAGAGATGATACCCAATCCAAGGGAGCATCCCTATGGAAAAGAATCAAGGCTTTAGATGCCACAATTTGAGCCACGGGACACAAAGTCAGTCAATAATTTCCAGGGACTGTGTAGACACTGATGTCAAATTGGTAGTTTAAAATTGACCACCTTGAGAGTATTTATACAATGGAAATCAGTAAATACTACAAATTAGAACCTCTCTCCTTCAAAAGCCAGATGTTCAGCAGTTAACAACACACTGTGGACAAAAGTATATTAAATGAGATAAAGCCAAAGAGAGCCATCCTTCAGCCTGAGGCACTCAGTACCACATCTGCTTGAGGGAAAAGCAGGAAAGTTCCTTTACAACACAACAAACAAAAAAAGACAGAGTTGACCAGGTCAGTCCACTTTTTATTCTTGGTATTATTAAGCATTTAGGCTTTCTTGCTGTCTATCTATCTATCTATCTATCTATCTATCTATCTATCTATCCATCCACCCATTTAATTATCTATTTTCACACGAGCGATCAATGAAGACATTATCATTGACAACAATCGAAATAATACCGTAGTCTAAGGAGTAAAAAACAAAAGACCTCTTTCATCCACCCCACCTCATTTACACTGTTTTCAAGTATTCATTAGCTTTATGTACCTCTTGTATTTTGTAAACTCACACAGGTATATATGAATATAAACACATATGTATTTACATGTACTTTTTGGCTTTTTGTATTTTCATAAAATCTAATCTGGTGAAGGTATTCAAAGACTCTATTCAAATCTGAGATCACCAGACCTCTTCTCAATAGCTAAAGCTCATTCTCAGGGGGGGCAGAGATGACTTCTTCTCACTTAATCTATTGTCATTAATTCTTCTGTATGTGCTTCAAAAATTTGTAATTTATGATAAATACAAACTAATATTTTTTAGTAAAACCATAAAATGTCTACTGTAATGCTGTTGATAAATCTCTTTATCTTCCCAAATGTAAATTAGAAACAAAGAACTTGAAAATATAATGATGGAGATGATAGACTTAATATATAAAAATCAATTATTTTGAAATACTTGAGGCTGACTTTATATAAGTAGCTCATAAAATTGGTTTTGTTTATTGATGTTTCAGGAAAACAACTGTATATTTGAAATGTCAATTATATGATTGAAAAATATAATGAATTACCTGGATTAAAGTAGAATTATTATCTCACATGATATAACTCATGGAAAGTGCTTTAAGAACTGCAATGTGCTATACAAACAGTAGCTATTGATGTCATGCATAAAAGAGATATTTGTTCTCTCTTCTTTGCATAAAAATATTATTAAATGGGCTATATATCAAGCAAGCATTCTTTATGCTTTGACACATGTTTCACATGATTTTCTCCATGTAAATGTTTATTCCTAACTCACTGAGCAATTGCTATGCATTATGCATAAGTCTTTAATTTTCAATATTCAGATAATTTAGAATTTCTATATATATATTTTAAATCTTCTCCATAAAAAAGACTATCAATATATTTCAGTTAAATACTGCTAATTCTCAGGTTATTTAAGATGGCAAGCAAATGGCTTGGCAAGAACAATCCAGAATGACTGATAAGGCACAGCACATAGAGACTGCAGGACATGCCATATCTTTGCATTATGAATCTGAATAATCAAGCATTATGCTAAGACTGATTATTTCCCTAGTGGCACGCGAAGTCCCCTAGCAGGCACATATCTTCATTTCCTCTTAGGCTCTTCTGTGTTTGGCATAATATAACCCACTAAACACTATTAAATGAATAGCTGCAAAGGTAAATGAAAACAATAACCAAACCATTAAAGGTACTGAAGCCAATTCAAACACGCAGGTATGCTTGACATTTCTTTTATTCAAAGGCTGTTTCCTAAATATCCAAATGGCCACTGAGCATTCGTTACACATCAGCATGTTGATGGTAGCATCCACATTTAATGTCAAAAGAGCCACTTCTTAATCTTCAAACAGTGTGGCAGGTGTAGCTGCAAATCTCATAGCCTTAGGAGGTTGAAGCAAGCGTTGATTTGATAGATGGAAGTTTATGCCTTTTCTCCTTTTAAATAAGCTCATTCTTTTGGTAGCAAGCACTTAAGGGATTCCCCAAATATTTGCAAACATTTCTGTCAGATAGCATCACCGTCACCATATGATTTAAACAAGCATGTATTCATCACACTTAAACCAGATGTCATCTGAGTAGATGAGAAATGAATCATTTGCTCCTGACAGCTTGTTTATTTCTGGCAACACTTTCCAGCAAGGATTGTCTGAATGCACAACACACTTTCCTCATCTCTCGACCCAGGAATGAAAGTCTAACTGCTAGAGGAAAAAGCCTTTCTTCAAGGTGGTGCTCTTTAAAGACAGAGTCTCTTTCCCCTAAGACTAAGGGATGTGTGGCAAGAAAAAAGATGGAGTTTTAGAGATTGAGGCTCTCTGTATGGCATAAGAATGATGATAATTCTGTTACTATCACCACCTTCAGTTCCTACCTGAAGGATCATGGATCCTTCACCCAGTAATTAAATACGCCAGGAATGGTACTAAGCATTTTGCCAACAAGATCTCATTTAATCCTCACAACTGGAGACTTTGGTATCTTCTCTTTGAACACACAGCTGAGAAGACCAAGGGATGGGGAGGACCTGGGTAAACTGCTCAAGGACTCCCAGGGAGTAAGCTAGAGATCAATCAATGATCTAGCAAAGGCTCTGCTAGACTGTTGGCTTTCAGGTTTTGCGCCAACAAGCTGAAGCTTCTAACTTCCTCTTCCTTATTTGTGGGACTAGGGTGTTTGGGTAGTGGAATAAACAAAGGATCTTTCTAGTTTTTGAGTTCTAAAAAAAAAAAGAAAGAAAGAAAGAAAGAAAATTAAAAGTAAGCACTTCCCAACAGCCCTAAAACAATTCCTACAATATTCATAATCATTCACAAACATTTGTATCCTACTGTAGGAAGTTAACTTTTCAATAAATAGAACTCTTTGTTTTGTTTGTTTACAACTCTTAGGCAAGAAAATGGATGGCAAAAGCCTTTTAGTGCAAATGCCCTGAAGAATAAAGGACATTTGCAAATTTCCTCTAGGGGGAAGGTTAGGGCAAATGAACAGAGAAAGGTTATGTAGGTATATTTGCCATAGAGAATTATCACAAGGGGCATCTTACAGACCCTGAGGCAACTGAGTGGCTTAAAATAATGACTGTTCTAATAATGAGGATAAAGAGGAGGAGGGAGATAGTGAAGGAATGATTGGTGAGGGCTGCCATTCTGCAATATTAAGGTCTTTTTGATAAATCCTGTAGATCTGGGCCAGTTCCTGGGTTGGAAGGTCACAATTCAAATGGCCAGAGGAACTGCAGTGTCAACTTTAAATGATATCTCTCCTTGCCACAGGCCTAGGAGGAGGTGGCATTTAGAGAAACATATTGACTATCAGTGATGCCCTCTGTACGTATATCACCTGCTTCTCTCTCTCCAGGGTAAGGATATGAAGATGAGAGAGCCTTAGCTGTACAAAGTTGGCTGGTGAATGAGAAAACCTCTCAAGAGCTACACCAGAGATAAGGGAAATGTGTCTTTTTCAGGGATCATTGCAATTTAATTCATTTCCATCCCACTAGTATGTCATGGGTTTTAGAATGCTCCTCCTTTTTCACAATTCAACCAAGATTATACCCTCCTCCCACTTAGGAGGGGAATCTCCTCTTATGGGAATAAATTGCTAATAATCAGAAATCTCTTTCTTATTTCTTTCTTTCTTTTTTGAGAGAGAGAGAGAAAGAGCAAGTGGCAGGAGAGGGAGAGACAGAGAATCTTAAGCAGGCTCCATGCCCAGCCCAGAGCTTGATGCAGTACATGATTTCAACCAAGAGTTGGATGCTTAACTGACTGAGCTACTCAGGTGCCCCCAGAAAATCTTTTCTAAGAATAAATGTCAATATTATAGAATGCATATAGACAGAAACTGCAGAGGTAACATTTGTATTAGGGTGGTGAGATTATAGGAGAATTTTTTTTTATATTTTATATTTCCATTTATATGGCTATAATACTGTTTTAACCATCTATGCAGAAGTTGAGAGGGGGAAGCTAATTTGGTAATTTGGTATAATATTAATTGATTTGCAACAATGTAACTCCCACACATGACTCTCCATAAGCAAAAGCAAGTCTCTATTATATGTATTCTCTGGGATCACCCATGGGAAGGATGTGAATTTCTGACAGTCTTAAATGTGACAGCAGCCTTTTAGCATGTAGACGAGTACAGTAATTTGGCAGCAAACTCAAGACTCATGCTCACCAGACTGGTAGATCGGAAATAAATCACAGATGTCAGACACATGCTCTCTTAGAAAGGAGAGAATTGATAAGGTGCCAAACTCCATCACACCCACACCGTTCTTGTTCCAATTGATAGAACCTCTCACCCTTGAAATTCTGACAAGTACTATTAGGAGAAGAGACTCTAACTCATATCTCTTCCTGACTCTTTATCCATCTTTCCAAACAGTTTCTATCTGAGCTCAGTCTCAGGCTCATTTAATTATGACATCTGAATCAATACTCCATACTATATCCAGCCTGCACTAGCTTCTCGGCAGTTTCCAATATCTGTGACAGCCTTTCTAAAAATGTTCATCTTCTCATTTTGAAGAGAATGTATCCAGCTTAACATTAGGTATCTGTATTTATTTTTAGTTTTTGAAATCCTTTGTTATTTACAGGCCTAATAAGATGTAACACACATTTTCAAAAAATATACTGCATTTTCTGAACTCAGATTCACTTTTTGTCTCTGGAATGCTAAGCTAAGGACTCCAAAAATGGAAATGAAGCCAATGGCAATTTAAATAAATTACAACAAGTCGACAATAACCTGCCTTGGTGATATTTTAAATGAAACGTATTCAATGCAAAATATCAGAAGGCTTTAGGATATCTTAAGAGACTTTTTTTTTTTTTTAACTGGAGTGGGGTTTTAGATACTTGTATGTAAAGGAGCATACCATGAGGGAGGTTGAACAAAAAGATTGCACAAAAATTAAGTGCTAACTAAATTTGGAGCTTGAATTGTTGAAGTAAACAGGACCAGTTAACCTGAATCAATGTTCTACAAACACAGAATATACACCTAAAGAGGATTTAGGTTGAAAAATTCTCTTAAGATGTAATATAAGGTTATGATTATGCACTAAGAAAATATATAAGGCCTTGAATCAGAATACTTTGAGCTCATCCCCGTGGATCAAATCTGTGAGCCTAGCACAAATTATCTGGAGTCAGTGTCCTTGTTCATCAAATGTTCATAAGGAAGAGAGAGCCCAGAATGATAAACCTTCAATTTTCAAAGTTCTGTGATTAGAAGGAGATCTCAGTTGTGTGTACTTAGGTCTTTAATGTATTCATTATGAAATTTTTAGTCACTTTTTATAAGATATAGGCCTTGTGAGTCTATAAGCTATAGGCCTATGGGTATCTATAGATTATATAGGCCTATATGTGTGTATGAGGCAAATTCCTATACATGTCTCTAAGGCCTTATAGGCTTCTATGAGTCGGTATGGTTTTAGGCCTATATGTATCTATATAGTACAGGCTTCTAAGAGTAAGCCAACATGTGTCCACAAAGGGTAGGCCTATGAGTGCATTAGGTAAGGAGCTCTGTGTGTCTGCATGTGTTTTTTTTAAACATTTTATTTATTTATTCATAAGAGACACACAGAGAAGCAGAGACATAGGTGGGGAGCCTCCTGCGGGACTCGATCCTAGGACCCCAGGATCATGACCTGAGCCAAAGGCAGACACTCAACCACTGAGCCACCCAGGTGCCCCAAGCTCTGTGTTTATAAGATATATGCCTTTTTGTATCTATAATATATAGAACTATTTGTATCTAAAAGGTATGAGGCAATGCATATCTAAGGTTTAGGTTTCTATATATCTGTATAAGATACAGGCCTCAAGGGCAGCCCAGGTGGCTCAGCAGTTTAGCACCGCCTTCAGCCCAGGGCCTGATCCTGGAGACCCAGGATTGAATCCCACATCGGCCTCCCTGCACGGAGCCTGCTTCTCCCTCTGCCTGTGTCTCTGCCTCTCTGTGTATGTGTGTCTCTCATGAATAAAAAAATAAAATCTTAAAAAAAAAAAAAAAAAAGATACAGGCCTCAAATGTCTTGAAAATGTCTGCATGGGGGGGAGGAGCAAGATGGCGGAGGAGTAGGGTCCCCAAATCACCTGTCTCCACCAAATTACCTAGAAAACCTTCAAATTATCCTGAAAATCTATGAATTCGGCCTGAGAATTAAAGAGAGACCGGCTGGAATGCTACAGTGAGAAGAGTTCGCGCTTCTATCAAGGTAGGAAGACGGGGAAAAAGAAGTAAAGGAACAAAGGCCTCCGAGGGGGAGGGGCCCCGCGAGGAGCCGGGCTGAGGCCGGGGCGAGGGTCCCCAGGACAGGAGAGCCCCGTCCCGGAGACGCAGGAGCTGCACGACCTTCCCGGGGGAAAGGGGCTCGCGGGGAGTTGGAGCAGGACCCAGGAGGGCGAGGATGCCCTCGGGCTCCCGGGGACAGTAACAGCAACTGCGCGCCCAGGAGAGTGCGCCGAGCTCCCTAAGGGCTGCAGCGCGCACGGCGGGACCCGGCGGGACCCGGAGCAGCTCGGGGGGCTCGGGCGGCGGCTCCGCGGAGGAGGCTGCGGGGCGGGAGCAGCTCGGAGGGGCTCGGGCAGAGGAAGAGGCTCCGTGCGGAGGGGGCTGCGCGGTTCCAGGAGCAGCTCGGAGGGGCTCGGGCAGAGGAAGAGGCTCCGTGCGGAGGGGGCTGCGCGGCCCCGGGAGCAGCTCGGAGGGGCTCGGGCAGAGGAAGAGGCTCCGTGCGGAGGGGGATGCGTGGGTCCAGGAGCAGCTCGGAGGGGCTCGGGCGGCAACTCCGCGGAGGGGGCTGCGGCCCGGGAGCGCGAATCCACCAGCGCAGGCCCCGGAGCACAGGGCGCCGGGACACAGCCCAGGATCCCGCCTCCCCCGGGACAGGCAGAGGCCGGGAGGGCCCAGGACAGCGAGGACGCTCCTGCCCCAGCTGAGCAGATCAGCGGCCCCGCCCCGGAGCCTCCAGGCCCTGCAGACGGAGTTCCTGCCGGAGCTGAACCCAGGTTTCCAGAGCTGCCCCGCCACTGGGGCTGTTCCTCCTGCGGCCTCACGGGCAAACAACCCCCACTGAGCCCTGCACCAGGCAGGGGCACAGCAGCTCCCCCAAGTGCTAACACCTGAAAATCAGCACAACAGGCCCCTCCCCCAGAACACCAGCTAGACTGACAACCTCCAGGAGAAGCGAAGGGACTTAAAGTACACAGAATCAGAAGATACTCCCCCGTGGTTCTTTTTTTGTTTTGTTTTGTTTTGTTTTGTTTTGCTTTTTGATTTGTTTCCTTCCCCCACCCCCTTTTTTTCCTTTCTTTTTCTTTCTCTTTTTCTTCTCTTTTTTTTTTTCGTTTTTTTCTTCCCTTTTTTTTCTCTTTCTCTTTTCCTTCCTTCTTTCTCTCCTCTCTTTTTCTCTTTTTCCCAATACAACTTGCTTTTGGCCACTCTGCACTGAGCAAAATGACTAGAAGGAAAACCTCACCTCAAAAGAAAGAATCAGAAACAGTCCTCTCTCCCACAGAGTTACAAAATCTGGATTACAATTCAATGTCAGAAAGCCAATTCAGAAGCACTATTATACAGCTACTGGTGGCTCTAGAAAAAAGCAGAAAGGACTCAAGAGACTTCATGACTGCAGAATTTAGAGCTAATCAGGCAGAAATTAAAAATCAATTGAATGAGATGCAATCCAAACCAGAAGTCCTAACGACGAGGGTTAACGAGGTGGAAGAATGAGTGAGTGACATAGAAGACAAGTTGATAGCAAAGAGGGAAACTGAGGAAAAAAGAGACAAACAATTAAAAGACCATGAAGATAGATTAAGGGAAATAAACGACAGCCTGAGGAAGAAAAACCTACGTTTAATTGGGGTTCCCGAGGGCGCCGAAAGGGCCAGAGGGCCAGAATATGTATTTGAACAAATTCTAGCTGAAAACTTTCCTAATCTGGGAAGGGAAACAGGCATTCAGATCCAGGAAATAGAGAGATCCCCCCTAAAATCAATAAAAACCGTTCAACACCTCGACATTTAATTGTGAAGCTTGCAAATTCCAAAGATAAAGAGAAGATCCTTAAAGCAGCAAGAGACAAGAAATCCCTGACTTTTATGGGGAGGACTATTAGGGTAACAGCAGACCTCTCCACAGAGACCTGGCAGGCCAGAAAGGGCTGGCAGGATATATTCAGGGTCCTAAATGAGAAGAACATGCAACCAAGAATACTTTATCCAGCAAGGCTCTCATTCAAAATGGAAGGAGAGATAAAGAGCTTCCAAGACAGGCAGCAACTAAAAGAATATGTGACCTCCAAACCAGCTCTGCAAGAAATTTTAAGGGGGACTCTTAAAATTCCCCTTTAAGAAGAAGTTCAGTGGAACAGTCCACAAAAACAAGGACTGAATAGATATCATGATGACACTAAACGCATATCTCTCAATAGTAACTCTGAATGTGAAGGGGCTTAATGACCCCATCAAAAGGCGCAGGGTTTCAGACTGGATAAAAAAGCAGGACCCATCTATTTGCTGTCTACAAGAGACTCATTTTAGACAGAAGGACACCTACAGCCTGAAAATAAAAGGTTGGAGAACCATTTACCATTCGAATGGTCCTCACAAGAAAGCAGGGGTAGCCATCCTTATATCAGATAAACTAAAATTTACCCCAAAGACTGTAGTGAGAGATGAAGAGGGACACTATATCATACTTAAAGGATCTATTCAACAAGAGGACTTAACAATCCTCAATATATATGCCCCGAATGTGGGAGCTGCCAAATATATCAATCAATTATTAACCAAAGTGAAGAAATACTTAGATAATAATACACTTATACTTGGTGACTTCAATCTAGCTCTTTCTATACTCGATAGGTCTTCTAAGCACAACATCTCCAAAGAAACGAGAGCTTTAAATGATACACTGGACCAGATGGATTTCACAGGTATCTACAGAACTTTACATCCAAACTCAACTGAATACACATTCTTCTCAAGCGCACATGGAACTTTCTCCAGAATAGACCACATATTGGGTCACAAATCGGGTCTGAACCGATACCAAAAGATTGGGATTGTCCCCTGCATATTCTCAGACCATAATGCCTTGAAATTAGAACTAAATCACAACAAGAAGTTTGGAAGGACCTCAAACACATGGAGGTTAAGGACCATCCTGCTAAAAGATAAAAGGGTCAACCAGGAAATTAAGGAAGAATTAAAAGGACTCATGGAAACTAATGAGAATGAAGATACAACCGTTCAAAACCTTTGGGATGCAGCAAAAGCAGTCCTAAGGGGGAAATACATCGCAATACAAGCATCCATTCAAAAACTGGAAAGAACTCAAATACAAAAGCTAACCTTACACATAAAGGAGCTAGAGAAAAAACAGCAAATAGATCCTACACCCAAGAGAAGAAGGGAGTTAATAAAGATTCGAGCAGAACTCAACGAAATCGAGACCAGAAGAACTGTGGAACAGATCAACAGAACCAGGAGTTGGTTCTTTGAAAGAATTAATATGATAGATAAACCATTAGCCAGCCTTATTAAAAAGAAGAGAGAGAAGACTCAAATTAATAAAATCATGAATGAGAAAGGAGAGATCACTACCAACACCAAGGAAATACAAACGATTTTAAAAACATATTATGAACAGCTATACGCCAATAAATTAGGCAATCTAGAAGAAATGGATGCATTCCTGGAAAGCCACAAACTACCAAAACTGTAACAGGAAGAAATAGAAAACCTGAACAGGCCAATAACCAGGGAGGAAATTGAAGCAGTCATCAAAAACCTCCCAAGACACAAGAGTCCAGGGCCAGATGGCTTCCCAGGGGAATTTTATCAAACGTTTAAAGAAGAAACCATACCTATTCTCCTAAAGCTGTTTGGAAAGATAGAAAGAGATGGAGTACTTCCAAATTCGTTCTATGAGGCCAGCATCACCTTAATTCCAAAACCAGACAAAGACCCCACCAAAAAGGAGAATTACAGACCAATATCCCTGATGAACATGGATGCACAAATTCTCAACAAGATACTGGCCAATAGGATCCAGCAGTACATTAAGAAAATTATTCACCATGACCAAGTAGGATTTATTCCTGGGACACAAGGCTGGTTCAACACCCATAAAACAATCAATGTGATTCATCATATCAGCAAGAGAAAAACCAAGAACCATATGATCCTCTCATTGGATGCAGAGAAAGCATTTGACAAAATACAGCATCCATTCCTGATCAAAACTCTTCAGAGTGTAGGGATAGAGGGAACATTCCTCGACATATTAAAAGCCATCTATAAAAAGCCCACAGCAAATATCATTCTCAATGGGGAAGCACTGGGAGCCTTTCCCCTAAGATCAGGAACAAGACAGGGATGTCCACTCTCACCACTGCTGTTCAACATAGTACTGGAAGTCCTAGCCTCAGCAATCAGACAACAAAAAGACATTAAAGGCATTCAAATTGGCAAAGAAGAAGTCAAACTCTCCCTCTTCGCCGATGACATGATACTCTACATAGAAAACCCAAAAGTCTCCACCCCAAGATTGCTAGAACTCATACAGCAATTCGGTAGCGTGGCAGGATACAAAATCAATGCCCAGAAGTCAGTGGCATTTCTATACACTAACAATGAGACTGAAGAAAGAGAAATTAAGGAGTCAATCCCATTTACAATTGCACCCAAAAGCATAAGATACCTAGGAATAAACCTAACCAAAGAGGTAAAGGATCTATACCCTCAAAACTATAGAACACTTCTGAAAGAAATTGAGGAAGACACAAAGAGATGGAAAAATATTCCATGCTCATGGATTGGCAGAATTAATATTGTGAAAATGTCAATGTTACCCAGGGCAATATACACGTTTAATGCAATCCCTATCAAAATACCAGGGACTTTCTCCAGAGAGTTAGAACAAATTATTTTAAGATTTGTGTGGAATCAGAAAAGACCCCGAATAGCCAGGGGAATTTTAAAAAAGAAAACCATAGCTGGGGGCATCACAATGCCAGATTTCAGGTTGTACTACCAAGCTGTGGTCATCAAGACAGTGTGGTACTGGCACAAAAACAGACACATAGATCAGTGGAACAGAATAGAGAATCCAGAAGTGGACCCTGAACTTTATGGTCAACTAATATTCGATAAAGGAGGAAAGACTATCCATTGGAAGAAAGACAGTCTCTTCAATAAATGGTGCTGGGAAAATTGGACATCCACATGCAGAAGAATGAAACTAGACCACTCTCTTTCACCATACACAAAGATAAACTCAAAATGGATGAAAGATCTAAATGTGAGACAAGATTCCATCAAAATCCTAGAGAAGAACACAGGCAACACCTTTTTGAACTCGGCCATAGTAACTTCTTGCAAGATACATCCACGAAGGCAAAAGAAACCAAAGCAAAAATGAACTATTGGGACTTCATCAAGATAAGAAGCTTTTGCACAGCAAAGGATACAGTCAACAAAACTCAAAGACAACCTACAGAATGGGAGAAGATATTTGCAAATGACATATCAGATAAAGGGCTAGTTTCCAAGATCTATAAAGAACTTATTAAACTCAACACCAAAGAAACAAACAATCCAATCATGAAATGGGCAAAAGACATGAACAGAAATCTCACAGAGGAAGACATAGACATGGCCAACATGCATATGAGAAAATGCTCTGCATCACTTGCCATCAGGGAAATACAAATCAAAACCACAATGAGATACCACCTCACACCAGTGAGAATGGGGAAAATTAACAAGGCAGGAAGCAACAAATGTTGGAGAGGATGCGGAGAAAAGGGAACCCTCTTACACTGTTGGTGGGAATGTGAACTGGTGCAGCCACTCTGGAAAACTGTGTGGAGGTTCCTCAAACAGTTAAAAATAGACCTGCCCTACGACCCAGCAATTGCACTGCTGGGGATTTACCCCAAAGATACAAATGCAATGAAACGCCAGGACACCTGCACCCCGATGTTTATAGCAGCAATGGCCACGATAGCCAAACTGTGGAAGGAGCCTCGGTGTCCAACGAAAGATGAATGGATAAAGAAGATGTGGTTTATGTATACAATGGAATATTACTCAGCTATTAGAAATGACAAATACCCACCATTTGCTTCAACGTGGATGGAACTGGAGGGTATTATGCTGAGTGAAGTAAGTCAGTCGGAGAAGGACAAACATTATATGTTCTCATTCATTTGGGGAATATAAATAATAGTGAAAGGGAATATAAGGGAAGGGAGAAGAAATGTGTGGGAAATATCAGAAAGGGAGACAGAACGTAAAGACTGCTAACTCTGGGAAACGAACTAGGGGTGGTAGAAGGGGAGGAGGGCGGGGGGTGGGAGTGAATGGGTGACGGGCACTGGGGGTTATTCTGTATGTTAGTAAATTGAACACCAATAAAAAATAAATTAAAAAAACAAAACAAAACAAAACAACAAAAAACAAAACAAAAAAAAAAGGGAATAAAAAAAAAAAGAAAATGTCTGCATGGGGTCAGAATTAGTTACATTGCCTTGATAAGATACCCTCTAGTTTTCTGAATAAAGTGCAAATTTACCCCCAGAAACAAAAGAGTCATACACAGACACAGGCATACTCACTCACATATATATGTAAAATTATTTTTTGAAAGTCTCAGAGAAAAGTCTGTATAAGATATAGGGACTTATATAGTAACATAAGTTACAGGTAAGTTCTTTTTATCGTGAGGAATATAAAAAGAGATTATAGAAAATCTTTTTAATGACACTTTGTAAGCTGTCAAATCAAAGTCAATTGTTTGGTGACCATTTTTAGTGCTCCTACCAAAAGAGGAAAAAAATATCCTTTATATATTTCCCCTAAGAACACTTAGTTTTACTGCCACTGGCAGGACTTAAAATCTTTAAGCTTGGCATTGTCCTAATGGAGAAATAGCCACGATGATTGGTTGCCTTTGGGAATGATACGTGATTGATGAGTGCTCAAATGTTCTCATGTAGGAAATTTAAGGTCTAATACAACTTGACAGATGCCTCAAACAATAACATTAGTAGTTTACATTTATTATTGTCACTATCTTTTCAAACTTCGTGATTAGACCACTATTGTATTTATGTGCCAACATATTATTTCTTGCTCAAACCATTATAACCATCTCAGAGAAGCAACCAAAAGTCTTTTTCACAAAACACAGAAAAAAAATCTTCAAAGTATTTTATGGATTGTTGCATATTTTTATAGCTTCTAATAACTAAGTTCTAGCAGTTACCAAAGTGTGCGTCACTATATAAGCACTTATGATTGACCACAGTATAAAACTTCATCTCATTTCCCATACGTGCACATGATAATCATTTATGAATCCTAAATATATCCTTCAATATACTTCCTAAAATACTCTATATTTTTTGCTTATAGGAAAGAATGGAGAGAAGAGGGCAAAATTCTATTTTTCTACTTTTAAACTAATTTCCCATCATTTACAGAGCACTCAACTTGTACATTTTCACATACTGGAAGAAATAGAGTTATCTAGGTCTGGCTTCTTAAACTATGACTTTACCATGACTGCAAAATATCTTCTAGTACCACAAAAAAATTGTTAGACCCTTCTATCATAGTCTGATTGGTTAGATGTGTTTTGTCTACTCAGAGTTCTACATAGAGGGATGTTTTTGTTCAGACATGTCAGCACTGAAAGCCATCCAAGATTCATTTATCTAGATTGGGATGGTTTTCTGATGTCTGAATCTATGAAGAAAATCTGTGTAATTTCAGTTCTTTGAATGTCCTACATCACATTATCACGTGCAGATCCAAAGGTGGACAGAGTTAGCATAAGAAACAGTGTAATACAGCAGAAAGAGCCCTTACTTAAGGCAATCATTTAAATTATTTTCCAAACCTAGAGGTGTCTGGGTGGCTCAGTCGCTTGAGTGTCTGACTCTTGATTTCAGCTCTGGTCATGATCTCAGCATCGTGGGATTCAGTCTCATATCAGGCTTCCTGATCAGCGAGGAGTCTGCTTGTCTCCCTCTCTGCCCTAACCCCACTCACACACACTCTCTCTCCCTCTTTCTAAAATAAATAAATCTTGAAAAAAAATTCCAAACCTAGACATTTATTTCTTTCTAGAAAAAAGGTTTCATTAACTATGTCACTAGGACAGCTGGCATAAAAACTGTGACTGTTCCAGGCTAATTGGGACATACAGTCACACTGTGGTAATTGGGTGGGCAAACATTTGCTCATCATTCAATGTCTCCAGGCCAAGTTTTCTTATCTTTATTACATTAAATAATATATTACTCATCAATTTCTTTTG
This sequence comes from Canis lupus familiaris, assembly GCF_011100685.1. Taxonomy (NCBI): domain Eukaryota; kingdom Metazoa; phylum Chordata; class Mammalia; order Carnivora; family Canidae; genus Canis; species Canis lupus. The sequence goes on along the minus strand of NC_049222.1, from coordinate 39,189,166 downwards.
GTCCTACAGGTTTGCAAATTGTGGATAATCCTCAATAGTAGACAACTGGAAAAATATGTACATGCTAAAAGCAATATGGTGTACGTAGGTAACTATTCTCCAAATATTCTATAACTTCATTTCAACACATAACCTGTTAGAAGTTTGAGCTAACTAGAAAATCATTTGTTTATATGGAGAAGATCTGGTTTCTGTTGGCTGCAAACTTAATCAGTCTTAGGTTTCATTAGTGGAAGTTAAGCCTTGAGAACACTGGAGAAGGCAGGTCCTCTATATTCATCCTTGGCCAGTCCTCCATACCTGGAAGAGTACATCCAGAATGACCTGAAGCAATTCCAGATAGAACCTAAGGAGATCATGTCATTTCTGGAGAGGTAGAAATAAGTAGGGATACTTAGACTAGAAAAGAAGACATTACACCAATCTTTATAAAACTGAAGTGCTGTGATGTGGAAAGAGATTTAGAGTTCCAAAGACTAAGACAATAGCCAACTGATTGAAGTTACATGGACAAAATTTGCACCAATGTATAGAATTCCTTTCTAATATTCTAATATGTTCACAAATAGAAAAAGATGCCTATGAGGGAGTGGGACGGGGGTGGGCTTATCACTTACACTGTTTAAGCAGCAACTGGACTCTTCCATGGGGGAGAGAAAGCAATGAATGAGATCAGGGGTTTCCACATTGTATTCTGCAGCATCTGAGGAGGGTCCACAGAAGTACCTCTGGGGATAGTGAGGGGTTAGGATGGTGAAGAGGACTCTAAGCCTCCAATTCTGATTTAACCAGAGCACCTCTGCTTCTGTTAGTCATTAAGCTGTTTTGGGTTTTGCTTATTTGTTTGCTTGATATAAGTGCTCTGCATAGTGTGTCTTTTGGATAAAAATGTGTAGAAAAAGCTTCTATTAAAAAATATGTTTTAAAATCACTGAAGCCAAAGCTTCCTTACAACTATAGGTTGTAGGGGTCTTTGATTTTAAATATAAGGAAGATGCCCACTGTGAACATCTTCATTTTCATTCAGCTTTCTGGTAGTTCAGCTCTCAGATTAACTCTTGGTTTATATCTCCCAAAAAACAGACTAAAAAAAAGATGTAGCTGGAACTGTTTGGTCTTCAAATGTTATACCCTATGTGTAAAAAACATATGAGTGAGCCAAAAGGTGTAAGACACTCAAACATTTGATTAAGGATGCAAGTTAGTAACTATGAAGCTATACTTGTTGAGGATAAGATACAATTCAGGTAACAAAGATGTGGTTGTATGTGTTTTCTTTTTATTCACCTCTGGAAACCCAGTTGTCAAATAGGTCTAAAAAAGAAAAACTAAATTTAAAGAACTAAAGTGAAATTTGACTATAAGACTTCATTTTTGTTGTATGTAGTTTCAAAATTTCATTAAAATTTTCTTTTAGGGAACCTAACTGTCTGAACATCCTTCTTTATCTCTATGTCTTGACCCATTAGCCTGACATACTTGGTTTACATATCATGTTGTGGTTTTATTTTTTAAAATTTTTTAAAAGATTTATTTTTTTATTTATCCATGAGAGATACACACACACACACACAGAGAGAGAGAGAGAAAGAGAGAGAGAAAGAGGCAGAGACACAGGCAGAGGGAGAAGCAGGTTCTGTGCAGGGAGCCCGATGTGGGACTTGATCCCAGGACTCCAGGATCATGCCTTGGGCTGAAGGCAGGCTCTAAACCGCTGAGCCACCCAGGCATCCTTCATGTTGTGGTTTTAAGGATTCTCAGCAAACTTTTAAAAAATAATCAGATGACTCATACTCTGAGACTCTGGGACTCATTGAAAACTGGAAGTGATGGGGCACCTGGGTGGCTCCGTGGCTTCTGCTGCTAGAAAGATTGCTATGCCCCATCAATATCCAGCTATCATTCACTCAGCCACATAGTCAATACCCAGTCCTGAGAACCTGTGGTGACAGCCAGACCACATACCTGCAAAGAGCTGGCAGTCTACTTAGGAAGACCAGGCCTAATCACACAACTTGGTATGTGTTACTTTGTTATATATCTAAAGTGTCTCATCACTTCAGAGATAAGTGAGGGATAGAAAGGTATGGGCAGGCTTTGTGGCAGTGATGGAATTGGGAGTCCAATCTCTAAACACAGGAGGGACTTCTTGAGTGTTTTATATACTCTTATTTTATAGCATTTATCACACTGGATTTTATCTGTTAACCTGTCTGTCTGCCCTCAAAGACTGTAAGATACTTGAGGCTAATAGCCATGTCTTTGTATTCCAAATGCCTCAGAACAAGGATTTTTCCAAGTTCTTGGAGAAAAATCTCTCTTACAACCATTATTGCTGCATAGAAATTAGAAGTAATTTGCTATAATTTTTGTAAAATTGGGGCCCATTACTTGCATGGTCCTCTTCCAAGTCTCTGCTGTTAATTTTGTATTGCTATTTTTTTTTCTTTTTTTCCCCTTAAGGAGGATCTTCCAAATTGTATATGCTTCAGTCCCTACAAAATCTAGATTCACCCCTGGATAAAAAAGAATTCAATTGGTTTAACTCAGAGAAAAGCAAGGTCTTTTTGTAAGGAAGAGAGACTGTACTGCTTAAGAAGATGGGCTCTGGAGTCATATTGCCTGGGTTGGAAATCTGATCTATGTCACTTATGAGCTGCATGACCTTTGGGTCTGTTACTTAACTGCTTAAGGCTGTGATTTCCTCAGTTCCTAGCTAAAAGGAATAGTAGCATCCACATTATGAGCCTGCATTCTTTCATTTAACTGTATTTGCTGAGTACAAAAAGGTGCCTGGCCAAGGACAGTGAATCAACAAATGACATCTTCACAGTAGCAGGAGAAAATGTTGGTTGAAAAGTTACTTTTTATTCAAACTTTCACATGACACTGTGAAATGTAGAATCTGTATCTTAGTTGGTTAGACTTGTGTAATGCTAAAGGGAAGAGAAAAAAAAATCAGAAATCTGGATACACTTTAGACATGGCAGTGAACCAAGAGCATTGCCCAGCTTGACTTCTCAAAATGAGACTCCAAACTGGAGATTTAAGACCTCACCTCTGTCTTATGGCCCTCATAGTAGGAGCATATTTCACGTGAAATTCTCCAAGGGAGTCCTGATCTACGAGGCAGTCGTTGGTCAGCAACTATACGTAGGGAAAAATGCATTCCCTCCCAAGAGGGGAGGTCAAGAATGTGTGTTGCTAGCAGCCAGGTATTTCTCATGGAAAAAGTCCATTACCTGCAGAACTCTCTCTGGTGGTTCGGCAGAGTGCTTCTAGCAAGTAGTACAGCTGGATGCACAATGCATTTGTTTCCACACCTTTTAATTAAGGTTTTATCTAGAGCTTTAAGTTGAATTTTTATATGGCAGAGAGGCAACTTCTTGAGTGTTAACAGTCTCACTGCTTTGCAGCAGAAGCAAGGGAGCTGCATATGCCAATAAAGCTATCCTTGGATGTATATATCTTCAAACTATGTGAGGAAGAAGCCAAGTTTAATGGCAAGAGGAAGTCGGTAGTTCTGAAGATTTAAGAGACAGGTCACATTTGTGAATTGGGCATAGTGTGCCTACCCATTTGAATAGAAATGATTTTCTCAAAGTTCTGTTCAAAATCTTTTTTGAGTACTTACTTTTTCCTTATTTTTTTAAAATCTGCGATTTAATCCAGAACAAAGACTAACAACAGAAATACTAAATAATTCAGGTTAAAAGTTCTACTTCCAGCATTGAATTGTTCATACTGGCAGCCTGTGTTATACAAATTAACTTAATGATGGTGTAATCAGTGCTGCATTCCACTTGACATGAGCACAGTCTAAGTTTCCCCTCTTCCGTTCTTTTCTTTTTATTAATATAACAGAAAGAAAATCATTTTTGCTTTGTTTCAGATTCAACAAACCACTGATCTAAAAAAACAAGGGAAAGTGAATCTTCTTCCTTTTCAAACCCCGGGTAACCTTGGCAGCACATAAGCGTCCATTAAAGGCAAACAAGGCTGTAAATAACAATTATTTCCCATTCATAAAAGCTGCCTTGACAGTCCCCAAAATAACAAATTACAAGTAAATAGCCCCCAAGAGGTTTTAAAGCACTTTACTCATTCTGAACCTGTTTTGATGTTGTCTTCTTAGGGTGGAATTATTAACTCTTTTGAAGAACTACAGCCAAGTTTGTGATTTCTGGGAGTTCTACCTAAGCAAAGGTGGAGCAGAAAAATCCACTGTAAAAGTTTTTTGAAAGATTAAGACAGCTGAGAATTTTTTTTTTTTTAGTTTGAAAATCTTAATTTTATCTTGTTATAGATAAAATGAGAATCGGTTCATTTTCCTTTGGTGGCCTCCTATGAACTGCAACTGGCCAGAATTCTTCTCTTACTAGCCCTTGATCTGCTGAAGAGGTCCATGTAGGTATTCATCAACTACTAGCCAGATTGTACAGAGTAGAGGAGTGACTTGTGCAAATGTTAGGAGTTGGCTCATATGGATGACTGCAACGAATTCATAAATTCAGCTAGCACTGAGAGGTAAGTGGTCCAATTGCCATGCTTTCTTTTAAAATGTTTTCTTTTAATTTGAGTATAGTTGACACATGATGTTACACTAGTGTCAGATGCATAACACAGTGATTCTACAGCTCTGTAGGTTATGCTATGCTCACTCCAAGTGTAGCTACCATCTATCACTATCAAACACTATTATAGTACTATTGACTGTATTCCCTATGCTGTACCTTCGATTCCTGTGACTTATTCATTCTGTAACTGGAAGCCTGTACCTCCCACCCACCAACATATATGTGGAGTCTGAAAAGCAAAACAAATGAATAAACAAACAAAAAGCAGCTAAGATATTCTGAGTGCCTTAAACTCAGAAATACGTTCTACTTCCTTTATGTTTTCACTATAAAAAGATAATAAAGAAACTTAATATATATTGCCTGTTCTTGGGAAACTAATGGGGTGTCTGAATACATTATTTCTTTTGATTCACTTGCTTTTAATTTACTATATCTACTGAATTCCTGTAGTGTTGGTATAGGAATACAAATAGAGTGTTGGCATAGGTAATCCTACAGAGTTCATATAGGATGAGTGCAACTAAACTTTACATGCATGTGAGGCAGGGAATGAAGGTAAAGTAGAAAGGGCTCTCATCAGTCCAAAAGTGGCTGTGTGATTCTCTGAGCTGCGGTTGTCTTCATTGTAAAAGACTCTGCCCAGTTCCGTAATTCTCTGCTTATGGTCCTAGTAACACAGTGCTCATGCAATAGAACTGTCATCCCAGGCACTTCCAGGCAGATGCTCTTCAAAGATACTAAAATAAGACGAGGCGATAAAGATGAATCAAGGGTTAGTCAGATGAGTGGTTTGCACAATGCACAATCAAAGAGCACCCAATTGTGAAAACTCTTGAACTATATAACTAGATTTTTATTCTGTTTTGATATAATAACAGAGTCCCTAAATGGAATTATACTTAAGACCGAGAAGAGGCAGCTGATGGTAATGCAGGTATAATTCTATCAAGAAATTCAGCTGGAGCCATAATGAGGAATTAGATGGTCAGGTAGTTTGATCTGTACACATATCTACTCTTTTCAGAAAATGGTAATTTCTTCAATTATTTAAAAAATAATTCCCATAGTTTCTTTTTATGAGCATATTTCTTTATCCCCAGTGGCTGCATGACCCTGCTATTATTTTGTCCTGCTGCCTTATCACAGAAACAGATATTCTGAAACTGTTCTGGCTTTCAAATATTATAGCTTGAATTGCAGATTTTCAGGCTAAAATGCTTTGCACCATCACTACAATACTTCTGACAGTAAAACAGGAGTTTCACCTGCTCAAAACCAGAGCTGCTTCTGCCTAAGGCACTGAGAAGGAATCTGATAGTTAAGAATTAGGGACACTTCATTCTTATCCTTCAACAAAGGCAATTATTTCAGTTTTGAATACTGGGGTTACATTTTTATGTTGCAGTTTATTCAAAGAGATGTTTGTAAAATACCTAAAATCCAGAGGGCCTTTAATTTCCTCTTAGATTATTCCAAGATGCTAAACTCGTACTTTATTATCTGTCTATCTATCTATCTATCTATCTATCTATCTATCTATCTATCTATCATCTATCTATCCATCCATTGGAAATTTATTGTACAAATGCTGCAGAGAACTACAAATTATCACTCTGTTTTTGTCTTCTGGTAATAACAGACTAGCACTTTAGATGTAGGGATTTGGGACTGGGGCATAATTAGAAGAAAGCCTGACCCTTGACAGCAGTATTCTGATACCATATTTTCCCCCAAGAAGCAAAACTGTAAAGAATATGCATAATCACTATTAATTAAATAATATTTTGGCAGTCAGTACTCTTTAAGATTTAATCAGTAGTTACCACACTAAATGAAAATTCAAGTAGACAGTCTTAGACAGTACATCTGCTGATTATTGGATTAACCATATGAAATCTCTGTTTTTGCAGGTCAAAAACAGTTGAATATTGGCATCTTCATATGATTCAACACCCCAGTTGGATTTAGATGAACTCTTTAACATTTCATATAGATTTTATAACTTTGTAAGTCATAGCTGCAGCCACTCTAATTTAATTCCTAATTAAATGGTTTATTTATCTAGCGTATTATGGACATTTCCCCTAAATGACATGGCTTAGCACTGAACTCTTCAATCAGTAAGTTAATGTGGATGCTGGATAGTTTTTGCATCACTGCTCATTAGTGACTCTGCTTTGGTTTTAGTCCTGGGGGTAGAGAAGACTCACAGATTTTAATATCACCTGGAGTTGTTTCTGAGATTCCCGTCAGTGCTCAGGCAGCTACCTATCAGGGCAAAGTCCTGATAGTGGAGTTGTTTTTATCTTTGGATGAGCTATAAGAGACTTAAATTTATGAAACAATTATTGGACACTCGCTGCTTACATGTTCTAAGAACTCGTGTTCTTCTCAGTATTCATCATATACAGCACGATTCATAGTTCATTGCAAACGCTAAACTTATGCAATGGGAATATTCCTTGAGCAAGAAGTAAATAAATCACTGTAGTAAAATTCAATTAGATTAAATCTGCTGTTCCTTGGTACAGTAGCAGAGGAGCAGTGATGCCTGAAAGCACAATCATGTGGCCCCTGGTTTGGAACAAGTCCACCATGCTTTGCCCTTGGAAACTAAGAAAGAGTAGGACATGCTTTGTGAATGAGTTTGTATTGTAGTGGAAAGAATCAAAGAAAAACTTGGCCTTCTTCCCTCAGCACTTCCACAAAGACACAAAATGTGCACTGAAGGGCACAGACAGGAGAAACCTTTCCAATTTAAGCTCTAGGGAAAAAGTCTGCTTTGTCTTCCTTGGAAACTCACAAAGATACCAGTGTGGGTTTAAGGATTGTCAAATTTCCCTTCAATCTGGAACAAGCTAAGGGCCTCAGACATCCCTAGTCACTTATGGGTCACAGAGAAAGAAAAGCTGTGGTGGAGAGTCCACGGACAGGACTTAGGGATTGTTCCCATTTCAGGACACCAGAAGAGTGCTCTGATCTACTGAGAAGCAGATGGAAAGAGAAGAGAGAGGGCGGGAGGGAGACCTGTGTGGCTTCCAGCATTCAGGTGGGCTTCAGCATTTCTCTACAGTTCTTAACAGAAAGGAGTACATTAGTTCTGAATTTTACATTGTGAAAGAAGACATTTTCTAAAATTGAAAATCTCAGATATGAAAACAACCACCTGTAGTTTCTTCCATTTTGAGTGAGGTGTGTCGACATGGATTTTCACTTGAAGTTTTCCTTACTTTTTTATGATGGGGAAAAAGCACAAATTTTCTTTGGTGATTAAAACATGCATATCCAGACAATACTATCTGTGAACTGCTCAATGGTGACACTCAATAATTGAGTAGGTGCCAGAAACAATGGCAGATCACTTGATAGCTTTGCATTTTGTACATCAAATGCAGCTGATTCTTCTTATAATATAGATTAAGAAAGGAGAGGAGGCTGGGGTGGGAAAGAAAAATTCCCCATCCACCAACAACACAGTTGGGTAGCGACAACACTGGATTATAGGAATAGGAGTTGCAGTTGGTTGCAAAATTAAATATGTTCAACTGCAGAAGTGGAATGCTTTGTTACTTATACTGTCAACTTATTTAAGGAGTATCTTGTCCTCAAAGGACAAGGAGAATCTTTTCACTAGTACAGAGGCATCCAGTACAGAATGCCAAACCATTCTGAGAAATGACTGTACAAATGCTAGATCACTGATTGTAAAACAAAAATATTATACATGACTTTTTAATATCTCCTAGGAGGGACATAATAAGAAAAATATATTTGCTTTCCAGGAAAACACATCAAATAAGGTAAATGATTCAATATGTAAGAAAAAATTTCCATTAATATTCTTCATAAAATTGTTTCATAAAGAAGCTTACATATGAAAATAATTTTTCACTTAAATAGATTTACTCTTTGATGTTAATAGACTTAGCTACTCAAATTAATTTTGAATTTTGCAAAAAACAATATAAAACATTGGCTTTGTTATGATCTATGAAATTATTTTTTAATATTTCTTTGTACCCTTGAGCAATTTAAAATCTATGAAGTAATACATTCTTCCATAGGAAACAATCACTGTGGTGATTCTGAAACCTTAATTTTTATATTAAACAAAAGCATTAGGCTTTTGAGTTTATCGAGGCAATGAAATGAGATACACAATTGCCTTGAAATATTATCTGCAAGTAATAAAATGTTTAGAGATGACTTAATTGTTTTTATATAAAAAAATGTGGACTTTTAATCCATTATAGTTGAGGTGTGAATTCCGTAAATTAATGCAGGTAAATACTTCAGCTAAGTGCTCTCGGGTGAATTGCAATTAAATTTAAGACCTATAATTTAACAAGATAAAGTCACCTCTAACTTACTCTTTGTTAATTTCAAACAAGGGGAATTAAATGTCATTACTAAAATTAGGCACTACAGAGTTATAACATTCTATTTGCAATATTTTTCAGTCTCTATCAGTTTAGTTGGTGGTATACAAAGTTATAGAATTTGCCATTAAGAGTTCTATTAAATAATTCTAGGATTTCATAAAATTCTCTCCATAAATGGAAAACTCATGGCTAACCCCTCAAATTGCCAATATATCTGAAATGAAGACAGTATCAAAGGTCTCATTATAAAGTTGTTAGTTTCAGTCTGATATCTGCAAATGGACTTTGATCACTTTCAAACTTCCCTTTCTAAATTTATTGCAAAGGTACAGAGTATTTCACTTGCCAAACCAATTCAATACAATTCAAACCGAAAGCATTAAGGTGATAGGACAATGACTTTATGTATTGAATAAAAATACTTCAGTGAATCTAAAAGGAAACAAAAATTGACCACATCCATACTTGCAAAGTACAGTGTGAGTTACGTTGGTATAAAGATACATTATGATTCATTCCGAATTGTCTCTTTGGCAACTTTACCCTGTTGCAAGCTGATGTTAAGCTGTTTTTTTCCACCAAATGTCCAAAATGATTGATCTATAAAAATGAAATTATGTGTTCATTAAGGCTTTTCTATTATAAAAATTTAGACAAATCTAACATTTTCTAGCAAATGAAAAGAGTGCATTGCAATAGGAAGTCCAAGCTTCATCATGATTATAGTCCATTCCTTGGCATGTCAACTAACAAAACGTATTGAATTTAAAATCAAAGGCATATTTCTGTCATAGATAAATGAACCATGGGATATATTATGACCCATATTTGGGGAATTTTAGACATTATACATGTAAAGATTTCCATTGCAAATAGCATGTTTACCAATAACATATAATGATATTAGCTAACTGAAGAAAGGTTCTGATGGCATAAGTAGAGCTATACTTATGCTATACATTTTAGACGATCTTAACATATCAAAAATAAGTAGGATTGGAAATTTGCCATATATGATCCCCATATCTTTAAGTGCATAGTTTCAAATTCCTTTAAAACTGCTCCATATGATAGGAAGAAAACCGGATCTGCCCAAAAGACAGGGAGGAAGGAAGGAAAGAAGGGAGGGAAGGAGAAAGAGAGGAAAAAGCTAAAGAAGTTGTAGTTTAATAAACAACATTTGATAAAGCAAGGATTTGCAATGGACCCCCATGTTCTACAAAGACTTAAAAATATGTAATTATCTTTAAAAAGTGCTACATTTCAAAAAAGGAGATAAAGTGATTATTGACAAATAAAATGCCCTTGAATGAGTCTGAGATTTTGAGCCTGAGGACAACTAACAACAGCTGTAGGAGGCACTGAGTAATGCTAGCGTGCTCACTGAAGATAAAAGCGCATTAAAAAGAAGAATACTACATGAAGAAAGAAAAAAGAAATTAAAAATTAAACATAAAATTGGTCAAGCCATAAAAATATAATTAAAAAAGTCCTCTGAGGCATTCTATCATGATTAACATAAAAAGTTGTAACATTTTCAATTAAAATGGGAGATAATTCATTATAAAATGAAATGTAGGCCCCTCCAAATATGGTTTCATATAGGTCCTTTCAGAGATCACCAAAAAGGCTTCTTTGAAACAACATTACCAGGAAAGAATATTTTGAAATATCTTGATGTTATGTTTTAAATGTCAATTACAATAGATATTTGTCACAATTAATATATCACATCTACTCAGCAAAGGACAGTGACCATTTACTATAAATGATTATTTTGAGGAAGAGTTGGTTATGTCTTCTGTGATTATCTTGATATTTTAAGCAAAAGCTGATTGTTTTACTTGCATGATAGGTAAACTGACTCCAAGTAGCAGATATCTTATACTTCTTAAGCAGAAGGCAGTAATTTTCAGAAATTCTAAGTCCTCAAGGACTGATTTGGCACTCATATTTTGGACTGATTAGTCATAATGTGCCTAATATATATTGGGACTTCAATAAAAATTGAATGAAGTTCCTAAAGCTGTACTTTCCTTATATTAGTTTCCACCAAAAACTCTTCCTAGCTTTATCACTCACTGTACCTTAGCAGCAGTTCTCAAAATGATCTGCCTAGGTAGTTAAGAGGTATTACATGGATATGGCATGGCCAACATGGCATGCCATACGTTCCTACATGGCAAGAAGAGTCTGAAATATTCATATGCTAATACACATTATGAATCTCCAAGCAGAACATATGATATGTCACAACCCCAAATAGGCCTTTGTTCTGTATATCTTGGAACAATTTATTGGAGTACAGCTTTGCCACAATCACATTGGGAACATGGTATGGTATGGTATGACTGAACCCCTTGGCCAATCTCCTAAATTCTCCTTCATTCTAGCTCCAGTCCTTCTAGACACCCTCAACACAAGCCATCAAATATAACAAACAGTATCTAATGGTTCCTTTGTTGATCAAACATATACTACTCCTGAACCTGCACCAATCTCCTTGAAAGGGGTGCAACATGGTAGACACATTCTAATGGGCTTTCCTCTTTTGCATTTCTGTGTATACAGTCTGCTCTCTAGTGAGCCCAACGCATCAAACTCTGCCTAGTATATAGAAAGCATTATATCTGTGTTAGTAGTAATGGAAGAAAGGAAGCAATGAAGGGAAATAGGGAGAAAAGAAAGTCTGACATTGAATTTCTGAGTCAAGTCAACAGTCATGAAGGTCAGAATGGATAGACATAAGAATTGTTTAAATTCTTATTTGCTTTCATTTAGCATATTATGAGCCAAGTTTATACCTACTAGGTCTTAGAAGTTACCATATACCAGAAGTAGAGAGAACTCCGGAGATGATCTAAAAAAAGCAGAAAACCATTCTAGAAGGACTGGGAGGAGAGAAAGTGGAGGTAAGAGAAGCAGGAAAGGGACCTTGACTTTTCCTCTCTATTTCGAAGTCCCAGCAGGCAGATGTGTTAGAGTGCCTGAGAGTAACGCTGAGGGCAAAGAGGCCTTTTTCCTTCATCCTGTTTGGGTTTAGGAGAGCAGACTGTTTCAAAGGGTGCCAAAAACAATGTGGGGTCCAAATGGTTGGATGCAGTGAGAGAACCTAAGGCCCCTAAGGCACCTGAGCTGACTGATTTGCTTTCAGAAAATATACCAAAGTCCCACTGTGCCCTGTCTGGAAAGCAGAGATGGCAGCCAATTGTGCTGTGAACTCTCCAGCACAAACTGTTCCTGCATCCTGGTGACAGGGTGATCATATCAGTTGGGAGCCAACTGTGAGCTATCCAGAGTTCAGGAGGACAGGCCACGCCTGGAAAGAGAGAGAACTACAGTTCATAGCAGCAGCCTGTATGCCACACACAGACCTTGACACAACTCAGTGGACCTCAGCCAGTGCACACATGTGAACCAGCACAATACCAAGAAGCAATGCCCCAAGCCCCCTCAGGCATCCAGCCGTGATGATGGCAGTTGGGGTAGAAAGAACAGAGATGATCTGAGCCAGAACCTGCAAGAAGATGAACTTCACCTACTTAATTGCAACTGTTTAAATCAGAAGAGACTGAGATATGTTAATTAGCAAGTCCAAATTTCCCCTCATTGGTATGATGAGAGCTCAGAATGATCTGATCAGTCCTAGAAAAACAAGGTACATTTTCTCTGCACTGCTATCTACATTCAAATTGTCAATGTTCCCCATTCTTCTAAGACTCTTGTTTCTATACTCTGCTTCCTATTCCATCTTGGACTGTTATCTTTTTTTTTCCTCTTTTTCTTTTTGGTCCTGGTATGTCTTATATCCCCCCACCTGCCCCACCCCGATAGTGTAGCTTTGTGAAGACAAGGATATATTATATTTCTCATTATCAGCACAGTACTAACATAAATCACTAAGGCAAAGAGATGAATTGCAATGCCTTTCATAATTCAGTCCAATTCTACAAGATAGTTGATCATATTTGGATTATATAATAAATACTGTATCACAGAATGGAACTAGTATAACTAAACCTGTAATGTTGAACAAACATAGTATCTCTTCGCTAACAGCACTGTAAAACAATTTTCAAGCAACATAGAAATGAATGCTGCACAATTATTGCTCATATAACCACATAGTTACTTTTACCCAGCGGTAGAAATTCAGTGTGGTTACTATAGGATATAGGTAGCTAGATTGGCATTCTTTAATAAGAAAAATAAAGATATTTGATATATGTTCATGGGTAGAAAGTCCAGCACATCTGATTTCAAAGTGGAAGATGTTCACAATAGAAGTAGCATAATATAAACCATGAAACCTAAGTTAAAAACAAGACTTCATCTCCAATAAGGTATTTTCAAGTTCTCTTTAGAGTTAAAGTAAAATAAAGCCACATCTCCAGATTTGACCTTTATGGGTGCCTTGCCTGAATAAAATGAATAGAACTTAAAAATAACAAAGAAGATCTTACATCAAAATGGGGTTACAGACTGGAACCAAAGGGTCTTTCTATTTACTGTTGCCTGAGTTAAGGGATAGAGTTAAACATACTGCATTTGTTCACTCTTGCTTTTTTTCTCCATCACACAAGTGGTATAAATAAGTAGCCCCTGGCCTTTTCAAACCTGCACCACCATACACCATATTTCATTTATGGCATCCAAAAAGGTCAAAAGGCAAAGAATAAAAAACTCCCAGCACGGGCTAACTTTGTCAATTTAAAATGTGGTTCCCTATTCAGCCCATTGTTAGGCAACCTGTTCAAACAACATCTTGGTTCACATATCTGTGGGTCTCTGATAGGCTTCAAAGTCTGGGGAACAGCCTATGCAAGTTTGAAATCTAACCTTCTTCACCCTCCCGTCTTTCTATCTCCTGTTTTCTGATCTTTTTAATCCAGAATCTTTAATAGAAAAATTCTGTTGCAGGCCTGAAAACAGCATGGGGTCAAAATCCCATACAGGTTATTTTAAGCAACATCTACAGTCTTTTGAATGTTTCAAGAGCAATTTAATTGACCTCCAGGGAACTCTTCTTCAAACATTTTTCATTAAAGACACATAAACACAAGTAAAGTATATTTTAAGGTCAGATTATCAGAGACCAAAACCCAGATAAATCTAAGTGTTTAAATAAAAGGCCCTTCAAGCAACAGGCTACATATATCTCAGATAAATTAATGAACATGAAAGTGAATTTTTGTATAGGAAATGTGAAGGAGTAGATAACAGAATATAGCCAAACCAGATTAACTATTTTAAAGAACACATACTTCTAACAAAACCAATAATCTGGACCAATAACGAATAAGATAATCAAGTACATGTTTGACACAGGGAGACTTAATTTCTATATTCCATGCAACATTGTGGTCTAACATTTTCTGTATCAGCTCAGCTCAAAGTGGAAGTCAATTCTCATAAAAATAAAATAAAATAAAATCATCAGACATTGCGTATATTGTACTATGAAATTTGATTCACAAATCAAAGGACTCTTGTTTTTTTCCTAGCTATTCATTTCCCTTCTGGATTACTTCTCCACCATTTTCTTTTAAAGGAGAAATCTTGGCATAAACAACATACCCAGAAAAACAACGACTCTCAGTCACTAATCTACAGAAGTAAATATGTAAAATAATATGCCTGTATCAGTATCACTAGAAAAAATAGAGACATAATATCTTCAGGAACTTAATGAAAATGTTATTGTGAAGGAGGACTTAATCCCCGCATTGTGCAGAGTACCAGTGGACCATCTAATATTATATGGATAAAGTCAATGTCCTATTGGAGAAGGAGCCAGTAGAATAATGAGGTTCCTGGTAACAATGTACCAAAAGACCAGAGCAACACAACACAACCAGCAAAAACCTAAGCAGAAAGTCTATGTGGAGTTTTACAGTTTATCAAAATTTGAATGGAAGGCATTAAAAAAAAAAGTTCTGATAAAGGCGGGAAGAAGTGACCAGAAAGAAAGGAAAAGAAAGAAAAGGCCCACATAAAAAGAATTTATGAAAGGCGAGTTTTCATCAACACTTCATCAATTCTTGGGCCCCTTTCCAAACTTGAGAACAAAGTATGTCCTCATAGAACTCCAAAGTCAGATCTCAGAGAGAGAGAAAAAAATTAATCTAAAAAAGATTTCACACACACCAGCATTTTCAGTATAAAGCACATCTAAAGCCCATGTGTGCTTTCCAGCTTGCCATTTGGTTCTTTTAGGCAATTCTGAAGCAACACCGCGTACCACAATAAAATGAACACTTACCAGACACATCAACACTCCCTGGAGCAAAGAAGAGAAAGCACCACTTACCTAGAAAAAGAAAGGAGTACAGAGATTAAGATGCTAACATCTAAAAACAATTATAGCAGTTCTTAGATTATCCCAGCTCCTCTTCTGTCAGTGTTTTCTCAATGAATGGCATTAAATTTTTAGAAGAAAACCAAGTTTTAATTTATCTAAGGCATTAATGGAATTGTATGAGGGATAAACAAGACTTCAGTCAGACAGTGCCATGTTGCAAACTCCCCTGTGAGTTAATTTTGCCTTAACTCACTATAATGTATAACCACAGGCAGGCAAAAGAGGAAAAACGTAGCAGGAACCCAACAAGAATAAAAACACACTCTTCTGTTGCTTCTAAGAAGAACAAAATATTGTCAGAGAATCAAGCATTGAGAATGCTTTCCAAGAAATCTGCATCAGGTTGAGGAAGGGAGGATATGCACTAAACCAGGGCTTTCCCACTCCCAGATTTAGCCTGCTGGTTTGTGGAGCCACGTTCACAGCTCTCCAGGAAGAAGCAATAGCCATAGCTTATTGACCCTCAAACCTCAGATCAGTGATCATGAAACACAGGTACTTAGGAATTTGGGTTAACTCTGACCCCAAATATTTTTAATTACCAAGTTTTTCAAAGTGCAGAATGTTTATAATTTACATGGACCTTCTAATTTCAGTAGCTAATTAGTTATGAAGTGAAAAATCTTGGCTCTGTTGCCTGGACTATGTACCACAAAATGGAAGAATAGGCACAGAAACTGTGTATTATAAATTAAACTGTATTTAAAATTCTTTGCAGCTACAGTCTCTAGTACATAAATAATTGCTTTCAATTTCGGCGGTCTTATTTTTGAAATGCAAAATGGTCTCTTTTGAATTCTTGAGTCTTGTGAAGGGTAAGAATCTATAGAGAAATAATGGGACATGAAATATAGTGGAAAGTAACTAAGAAGCAAAGATGAAACAAAAATGTCCTTAGTCACTTTATTCATTTACTTATTCAAGAGATGTTTATTAAATATCTACTGTACATAAAAGAATATTCTAGGCATCATATGGAAATCATATATTTACAAAAAAAGCACCACTGATGTCCCAAGGAACTCTTAGTCTAGGAGAAAAGGGATGTGTCCATACATATCAGGATGGTAGAGGGGAACCGTGGTTACACAGAGGTACACATAAAATGCTGTCAAGAGGCGTGCTGACTCGGGTCAGGGTGGCCAGAGAGGTTTCATGGAGAAAAGCTGGTGCATGTTCAAGGGTGAGTGAAGATGCTGGAGAGAGATGTGTGAAGTCAATCCCAAAGCATATTTGATCTGAGTTATGCAAAGATCATGTATCCAGGGTCCAATCGGTAGCCCACCTTAATTCAAGAGTCTCTCATAAGACAGTAGTGGGAGAGGGGCACCTGGGTGGCTCAGTCAGTTAAGTGTCAGACTCTTGATTTTGGCTCAGGTCATGACCTCAGGGGCATGGGATTGAGCCCTGCATAGGGCTCCATGCTTAGTGCAGTCTGCTTGTCTCTCTCCCTCTGCTCCTTCTCCCCCAGCCCCGTAACATACACTCTCTGTCTCAAGTAAATAAATAAGAAAGTAGTGGGAGAGACAGTTGAAGGAACAGCAGGAAGAGAGCCATGGTTTGTGGTCCTTGAAGGCCTGACCTCTTCCTGCTCTGGCCTCCTGATCGCAAACCTGGCTAAGAGACCCAAATGCATTTCATCACCTACACTAGCAAGTGAGGCAGTTTTGACCACATCTTTTTTTTTTTTTTTTCCTACTTATCCATGGTGAGTAGAAGCAGGGCCGACATTCTATAAAAGGGAATCCATGAATTTGTAGGGATGTGATAGATTTGGCATACATTTACCCACTTCCTCTCACCCAGAACCAGGAGGGGGTTGGGCTTACATGTCTTGTGCTGGGTCACTGGAAAGGAGCAGAAGCCTGGCCTGAGCAATGATCTCAATGGGTAGCCCTGATGCTGTCAATCAGGAGGCCCACTAGGTACACTCTCATGGCCTCTGGCAGTCAGAAAACAGAGAAAAGAGACAGAACAACTAGGGTGTGAGTCAGTGTGAGTAGGTGATGCACATTGAGATGAGCGCAGTTTTTAACATATATAGAGGGCTAGGCACCAAGTAAACCTTTAGGGATGGGAAGGGGGATCCTGGATGCAGATGAGAGGCTAGAATTGAGATTTTGGAGTCCCCTGAAAACTGGCTGTGGTCTGGGAGTGTGGATGAGATTGTGAGGGGCTGGAGTGCATCCAGAGAAAAGGAGAGGCCCTTGGGAAAGCCATCACCATGATAAATATAGGAAGGAGGCACCCAAACTAATGAAGATTTTGGAGGAGAGTGCAAGAGGCAGGAGGCCAGCCAGGCTAGGGCAGCTGTGTTGGGGGTTCAGGAAGGAGGTTTTCTAGGAGGTACAGGGGCCATCAGAGTTGGACATGCAGAGTGGTGGAGGAGGGATGACAGTGAGCCAAGAAGTGCGCTTTGGTCCTTTGAGGATACTAGGGAAGGTAGGTGAGGTAGAAGTCTGAGTTGTGTGAAGTCAGGGCATGAATCATCAAGGCCAGACACGATATCTACTACATTCCTAGCAAAGAGCAGAAAAAGAACCAGAGTTAAGGAAGAAAAAACAACAGATATTCTGAGGAACAATATTTGGCATTCAAGTAGGACATCTGAAAACTACTACCAGACAAAACGATGCTCTAGCAAATACAGTGTTGCTCACCTCCTGAACTGTCTGCAAAACATCATAGTGTCTGTTTTGGGATTCATATTCTCAAGCAAAGCGAAGCAGTAGGAAAAAACACAAGTAACAATATGAGCACCACATGTATTTTTAAAGTGACCCTATTTACAATGACAATGCCTTTCTCTGTCACCAGACAAGGGGATTTTTATCTCCAAATGATTGTCCTCAGAAAGAGAGAAATTCACTGTCTCTTCCTTCTTCGGTCTAATTGGGAACCCTCTCAGCAAACCCCTTAACATGCTGGTTTTGAGCACACAGCTGCGGGAGCTCCAGGGGAGCTCTTAGTCAACAACTGAGAGATCGATACCAACCTTTGGAGGAAGACAGAGTGCCCTGGCAGCCACCACGCAGACCTACGCAGATGCTCATGCCCCAAGGGGCTTCCCTGCACTTGTAACCCACCCCCTCTAACCTTGCTGATTGCAAACAGGTTGCTAGAAGTTAAGCAAAGCATTTATAGTGACACAGATGGCATGATGTCTAAAGATAGGGTCAGATAGGACATTCTTTTCTATCTTTTATTTACATGTGCTTTTATTTAGCACCCTTTTTTTTTCTGGGGGGGAATCTATTTGATTCCAAATAGAGCTAAACAGAGACCCAGGAAAAATTCATTTTCCCTAAATCAGAGAGCTTTTGAGTGCCAGAGCTGGAGGAAATTTCTTCCTTATTCTCATAATCTTGGCTTATACTACCAAAAATGGAATTCAATAGGAGCTACTGATAAATATGCCCATTTTTAAAAACTACACACACAGACACACAACATCGATTAATTAATCAATTTTAGTCTGAAGCTGGGCTCTAAAGTGCCATGTTTTGGTCACTGCATTTTAGAAAACAATTTTTTTTTGTTTTATTTTCATAGGTTTTTACTTTTTTTTTTAGGTTTTTACTTTTAACTATTATGCTCATTGAGTTGCTTTGTGATACAGAGTAAAATAACTGAAGAACAGCTCTAGAAAGCATAAATCTTCATAGGCAGTTTGTTTTGATGCTTTATTATTTTGATGTTCATCTTTTTTTTCTTGTTCATAAATAATTTTGTATGAAGCAAATAGATATAGTACATCTCAAATAACTAGGCTTTATTTTGGAAGGAGTTATTAAGTTGCTTGGGCTGTGAACTGAAATGTGAGCTGACCAAGGCTTCTATATTAGCTACCACTCATTATTACAAATACAGGCACGGCTAGCATTCCAGTGCCAGGGAGAGTTCCAGCTACATAACGCCAAGCCCTCCAGAGGGGAAATCTGCCAAAGCCCCTTTAACCACATGCCTGTAGGAATTTGTGAACTTAATTAAATGCACATACTAAGTAGTTAAACAGCAGAGTCACTGTTTATTTACATACATATCACTGAATCACCAGATGGCATGGATTAGAGACCTAAACTCCCTGACGGCATGTTACACATCACACAAAACACACTAAACCACAGGTAGGTATTGCCTCTCATAGTTGTAGTCAGTATAAACCAACAGGTAAAGTATAACAAAGAGGAAAATAACATACATAATAGCGACGTCGAGAAAAAAGACTTCAGGATGTCTCGATCAGTAAACATTTAAGAAATGCATCACGTAAGTTGACTGAGCATTTGTTTCCAGCAGTTCTCTAAACATGCTATGGCATAATCTAATTAATCACTTTCTGAATCATGACATTGCCTTTGATCACAAGACAATGCAGCAGATACAATATCTGTAGTCAAGCACAATCCATGATATTTGCTGATACTGCATAAATATTTCCTCGGTAGACTTTGGTCTCTAGAATGTTATCAAGATCAAAGTTCTTCCAAAATAGAACAATGGACTGCACCTGAGAAGAGGCTTTGCAGTCTGCCTTTTCATTCACAACTGGACTGAGTAGCAACATATCCTTCGGGGTGGGTGTCCTTGTATAACAGCTTCCTCTTGAGGGTGAGTGGGGTCTGTGATTTGCTTCTAACCAACAGAATATGGCAGAGGTGATGCCACTCTCTTGATTACGTTACATTAGGTAAGATCCTGTCTTGCCAGTAGACTATCTCTCTCTTTCTCTCTCTCTTTCTCTCTCTCTCTGTCTCTCTCTCCTCCTCTCTCTCTCTCTGATGCTGGCTTTGAAGAAGTAAGCTGCCACAAATCCCACAGCTGCAATGAAATGAATTCTCCTGATGACCTGTAAGCACTCGGAAGTGGATCTTTCCCCAGTCAAATCCCTGATGAGAACTAGCCCTGTCGGAATCCTTAACCACAGTCTTACGGAATAGTAAAGGTATATTGTTTTAAGCCTTTAAGTTTGTGGTAATTTGTTATGCAGCAGTACTTGACTAATACCGTTGCTTAACTAAACCTCATTGGGAACATAATCCAATCTGCTGCAAGAGAGAACTTTCTAAAGTTAAGTTTCAAAATATCACCTATGTTTAAACATCTCAGTGACTCTGTAACTTGCAGGAAAGGGTAAATTCATTTACAAGCCATTCAGGTCCTTTCAGAGCCCAGGCTTCAGCTCGCATCTCTCTTATCACACCTCACCATACTCAATTACTCATAATGGCAGGCCCGCTCCCTTCTTTTTCTTAGCTCCATACTTTACCTCACGTATCTGAATAACTCTTTGACATCCTTCAGAACTCCATTCAGACATCATCTCCTTCTCAAAATCCAGACTGAGTTCTCCCACAGCCCTGGTGCATGCCCTTGTCAGAACATACTAATTGTAATGAGCACTGAGGGAAATTTTTAAGGCCCAAGAAATCTTATTGTCCATATTATTCTTTGAATTCTCAATATATCACACAATGGAATAAATATTGAATCTGTTAATATTATGGCATAATCATAGTTTTCTTAAAGTCATTACTTAATAAGCAACTATTGTTTTTAATACCTAGCAACTATTTTTTAAAGATTTTATTTCTTTATTTGACAGGCACAGAGAGACAGCACGAGTGCAAGCCGGGGGAGCAACAGGCAGAGGCAGAGGGAGAGGGAGAAGCAGGCTTCCCGCTGAGCAGGGAGCCTGATGCAAGACTCATTTCCTGGACCCTTGGATTGTGACCTGAGCTGATAGCAGATGCTTAACCAGTTGAGCCACCCAGTACCTGGTAATTATTGTTATTCACAATGTAACTACTAACAGGATCCCATCTAATAAACTGATGAACTCTTTCTGGCCCACCCACTATAAATACATGTAAATATCCATTAAACTTCCAAAAACGTTACAGGAAAATTCTAAATATCAGTTACTGATTGTCATGTCCCTTACTAGAAACTGCCCTTGGCATCAGAGACCTGCCTTACTATTCCTCAAGTGCTCCACAGCCAATGTCTGGCCCTATATAGGGATACAAAGGCCTGGGCCCCTTCCCTCAACTGGGACTAGTCAGAAGAGCCTTCCCAGCTGCAGAACTCCCCACAAGGTGGGCTGAAACAGCTGCTCTGTAGGTTAGCATCTCCCTCTGTCCAATCCTGCCTTCTATCTGAGAGCAGTTCCCAAGGAAAACTTCTGTGCTCAAGTCTGGTCTAAGAATTTGTTTTTAAGAAATCTGATTGAACACAATGATCACACCTGAGAAAGTAATTTTGAAAATCATTAAGCAATTGTTATACATTATTCTCATGGTGGTGCTATATTGCTTGTAGCAAATCTGAATCAAACCATGGAAAGAGTTTTCAATGTTTATTCTCTTATGTTCAAGACCAGGAATGGGACAAGGGGAGTGAGGCATTTACTTCAAGTGTAAAATTTAAGGGAGCACCAAAATAACAGTAATCAAGATAAATTATATTTTAATGCAGTATTTTAAACAGTTGAAGGTAATGCAAAAAATCCACAATGGGGGTACCTGGGTGGCTTAGTTGGTTAAGCATCTGGCTTTTGATTTTGGCTCATGTCATGATGTCAGGGTCCTGGGATCGAGCCCCATGTCAGCCTCCCTGCTCAGTGGGGAGTCTGCTTGAGGAGGATTTCTCTCCCTTTCTTGCTGCCCTCCTCCTGCTCATGCTCTCTCACTTTCTCTCTCTCAAGTAAATAAATAAATAAATCTCAAAAAAGATCCATGATGAACAAAATGCTAAGGTTTTAAATAAAAAAAGAATGAATATTACTGATATTTTTTATGTCCCAGGCTCCAATATGACTTGGTATGGTGCTGCTTCTATCCAAGCCAAAGAGAATTAGCTTCCTTTTTTCTTTTTCTCTTTTTAAAGATTTTGTTTATTTATTCATGAGAGACACACAGAGAGAGGCAGAGATATAAGCAGAGGGAGAAGCAGACTACCAATGGAGAGCCTAATCTGGACCTCGACCCCAGGACCCCAGGATCATGACCTGAACCAAAGGCAGAATTCAACCACTGAGCCACTTAGGTGCCCAGCTTTTTCTGGAAAAGCTTTTTCTGTTGAAATTCTAATATGTATAAAGTGCATGACCTAACAGGGCCTTTTGTGATGTGGTCCCTGTTTACCTGTCAAGTCTTATCTCTTGACAGTAGTCCTCTCTTCCCACGAACACATATTGCCCTACCTGTGCATCACCTACAGAGAACTTTTTGTAGCTCCTAAAATGTGCCATACTTTCCAGCCTCTGAGCTCTGCACGTGCTATTCCCTTTGCCTGTTCTCCACATTCTCCCGACCTGGATGATTTCTATTCAACATTTAGGATTCAGCTCAGAGAGTACTTCACTTGGAAACCCTTCCTAATTCCCAAAAGACTGATTTAGTTCTTTCTTAGGTGATCTCGCTAACATCATATTCTTACCCCATAGGACTATGTCTTTATTCAGGTGCCTTTGGTAATAACCAACAGAGTCCCATTTTAAATAAGGCAAGCTAAAAAGTTACTGAAAAAAATTGTGCTGGGATATCTCATAGAATCTGAAACAAAATTAAACTATGCCTCAGGAAAGGTGGGAACCAATTAGATGACTGGAAAGCCACTAGAAAATAAAGTTGCTGATTGCCCAATTTCCCTCTTTGCCTCTCTCCAGAGTCCTACAGTCTCCTGTGACTGTTTCTCTTCTTACATTTCTCCTGAAGCCCAGATTTCTCTGTTGGGCATCTCTATACTAGGTCAACCATCACTCCTCTTCTGGCCTCAGCTCCTATATTCCCAGTTCAAGCAATACACTTTGTTACACTAGCATTTCTCAACCCCCATCCTCAAAGACAAGAAAGAAATTCTGATTGACCAGTTAGAATTGAGTATCCTCTCCTGGATAATCATTATGGCTAGGAAACAGAGTCCTGTATATTGTATTTTAATGTGTAATATTATGTTAAATACTGAGGCTCCCTTTGTGGGAAGGGGGATATTAGGTGAGAAAATATGTTATTGGTTATCACACTGGATTACAATTGTCTGTTTATTAGTCAATCTCTTCTACAAGTCTACAAGCTCTATGAGTATAAAGTCTATACCTAAATTCCTACTGAGCATCTATTATCTGATGGAGTAGTTAATACAAAGGAGGTGTTCAATAAATACTAGCTGAATAAATGAAAGGGATTTTATCTTTTTCTCTTGATTAATACTATTGTCAGCAGTAAAAGTTATTTGACTTAGTAATGAAAGTATTAGTGAAAAAATTATTATTTTCCATAATCTCCAAACCACTAGCTAGAGAACTGAGAGACTGGAGCTTTGCTTAGCATAGATTGGTGATGCATGTAACTGACTCACTCCTTCCCATCACACACTCCTTCCTTAACAAACTAATCTTCCTTAAGCCAGTTTCATCTAGAAGTTGAACACAAGGCATAGGTTCATTGAAGACTCAATCACCTCTTGAATCACAAAGAATTTTTACTTCACTTGAAGCTCTACTATTATTCATAAATGACTCAACTTAACCGGCCGTGAATTTTTTTCCACTGAAAAATTCCCAACTGTTAAAGTATGTCAGGGAACTTGAAGTAGTCCCTAGGAGGGATGTGTATGTTCGGGTATGCATTCACACATTTTAAATCTTGGTTTAAAATCTTCCTGAAACCATGATGTGAATTCATATTCTTCTATAAACATTTGACTCACATAATTCTGCATCAGGATGGTTTAGCTCTCTGGGTATAAATGGTATCACTTGATACTTGCCTGGGGAACTTCCTAAAGCCATGCAGACACTGGTTTGAACTACTACACTGAGGCGCCAGTTCTTTCCTAGTAAGTCCTGCCTCTTTATTACAAAATAATGAGCAGCATTTCCTGCTCCTAAGTCTAAGGACATAACATCCCCCTACATCTTATCTTGACAGATGAAGCAGAATTTTAGGACATCCTCAGCTCAAGACAACTTTACCTAGGGAAATTGCTTAAAAATCCTTGTCTGGTAACTTACTGCTCTCTTATCCCAGTGAGCCTAGACCAGAAACCTGCAAATAATCCTCTTTTAAGGACTGGTTAGACCTATATTGTTAGAGACAAGGTGAGCTTGTCTTGCTAGAGGATCTTTTAAATTTTTTTTTTTTTTTTTTTTATGATAGTCACAGAGAGAGAGAGGCAGAGACATAGGCAGAGGGAGAAGCAGGCTCCATGCACCAGGAGCCAGACGTGGGACTCGATCCCGGGTCTCCAGGATCGCGCCCTGGGCCAAAGGCAGGCGCCAAACCGCTGCGCCACCCAGGGATCCCCGAGGATCTTAATTTCTTTTTCTAGATGATCTCTGCACTACACCCATCAGTCAGTAAGATTCTTCACCTAGAATGTGGCTGATCGAGTTAAAAAAAAAACCCACATCCGGAGGTTTATTTTAAGGCTTTAAATATTATTGCCTGCAGTAACTCTTCATTCTTTTTTCTTTGTCTGATAGGGATGAATGGCAGTGACAAAGGTGGGTTGGTGGTATTATCTTTGAAGGCTGCTAAGGGTCAGTTGTTGAGGTCCCAGGATCATATGACTGGTAATTCTATCTTCTGTTTTTAATTCATGACTTATGTGGGGTCCAGTTTTTGTTAACTCCACGTATGTCTTTTCTTTTCTCTTCCTTCCTCCCCCAAACATACACACATATACATGTACAGTCTCTGGCAATGCCCATGTCATCTGTTCTGAAGACTCAAATGTCAGGACTCATGGTAAGTTTAATAAAGGCAGAGTACTTTCCTAAGGCCATAGGAATATATTAGCTTAAATGAAAAATTCCTTCTAAACTTATTTTGGCATGTTACCAGGTAGTACTGAATGGAAGATAGAGGGATAAATCAGGGGGCAATGGATTGCTTTTCTACCCTGGAGGTTGGAGCTTTCTGTCTTGGCTTATGTTGATTCTTCTAGAAACTCACCTCATTCCCCTCATTTTACCTTTGCTTTGATGGTCGCAGTCAGACCAAGGAGACTAGTAGGCTGAATAGGGTAACAAGATGGCCCAAGGGCCATTTAAATCCTGCCTTGGGTATCATGAGGAAAGGTTTTTCTTCTCCAACTAGTAACTGTAACTGTGTTCAGTCTATATTCTCTCCCGGCAATAGTAGGATTGACCCTCATGGTGCTTGATTTGACAAGGACTGTTGGTTAGCAAGGCAACTACAACAAGCAGGTTTATGTAGAAGTATAGAGAAAGAAAGGTGGAACATTCTTAATTGGCTCTCACTCCCCATCCCTTCTAAATTCATCAACTCTGTGGGACAATCTGAATTTGGTCCCTGGAATTGCTACTCTGGTCAGATTCTGAGAAGTAGGTATCTAGGGTATGACTCTGGCATAGAACTAGGTAGATATCGGGCATCTTGCTTTCCCCTAGTTTACAAATGACAACCAACTGCACAAGACCCAGGGATGGTTTACCAAAATCACCCAGCTGGCACTGCAGCCCCTTCCAAAACCATATCTTGTGGTTTCTTATCCATTATTAATTCCTTCCCCTTTTAAAACATAATTTCATAAAAAGAGAATGGCTTTACTGCATTTTAATTTTTTTTCTTAAAATACTCATGAGAATGAAAATATTGAAAAATTCTGCTTCAGGAAACTAATTCATATCATGTTAAGTATAAATTATATTCTTTAAGATATAACCTTAACTATGAAATATCTTAGTTTACTTTCTGCTTCTTTACTTCTACTTCACATTACTAGTAATAGCCATAGCATCAAAGGTCAAGCTGCCATGCAGTACTCTACTCTGCTTATTAAGGAGTAATTTGGCATATGTTCTATATTTATTTAATGAAAAAGTGGATCCATTTAGATGTAGTTGCTTTAGCATGTGGGTATATATGGTTTCCATTCTCAACCTATTTGCAAAGAAGTATATCTCAGGCTATACCCTGAGGATAAAGAAAGATGGAGGACACACAAACGGAGGATAAAGAAGAGCCTGCCATTGGCCCATTCTCTTATTAGACCTAATTGGTTATTGTCTTGTTAAATACTAACTTCAGTGTAGTAGTTTGAATAGTGGTCCCCAAAAAGACATGTCCAAGTCTTACCTCCTGGTACCTATGAATGTAACCTTATTTTGAAATATGTAGACTTTGTAGATATAATTAAGGTCTTGAGATGAGATCAACCTTAATGCAAAGTGGGCCCTTTGTTCATTAATTGGTGCCTTTATAAGGGAAAGAGTAGTGATATTTGAGTCTCACAAACGTGACACTGAAGGAAAACGATGTGAAGACAGATGTTGAGACTGAAGTGTTACATGTACAAATCAATGACAGCTGGAGCCACCAGAATCTAGCAAAGAGGCATGGAACACATTTTCCCTCAGGGCCTCCTTAACCAGCCAACCATGCTGACACCTTGATTTTGGACACCTAGCCTCCTAAACAATAAGAGAATATATTTCTGTTATTTTGAGCACGAAGTTTATGATAATTTACCTTGAGTAACTAATTCACTCACACACCACTTGATATCTCTGTATCTATTGATTTTTAGCTCTGCTCACTTTTCCTTTCTTTGCCTCTCACTATTCTTGAAGAAAGTTCTTTCCTTGATCTTTCAACAAGTATTTACTAAAATAATATTTTTATGTCTTCATAATGAGCTGACTGCCCCAGTGCCCTTCTCTCCATAATTGATACAAACCCACCTAGGGCCACAGGACTCCCATCATATGTGGCTCTTCAGGAGCTCTAATCTAGTAGTTTGGTGTTAGGCTAGTTTACTAAGGACTCTACTCTAGCTATCCTTTTATTCTCCAAGCCTGCTCTTGAGCCTGCCCCAGGTACTCCTCACCTCAGTGTTTCCAATCATGGAGACCTAGCCCATTTCAGCCCATTCCAGTTGAGAATACCCTACTAGTCCCTGGCAAACAAATTCTGGATGTGCTTTTTCAGAAGAGAGAAAAAGGTTTCCCTGCAGCACTAGAGGGGTCTGTTTGACTTCCCTGATCAGTAGAGGTTACAAAGGTTTTTGTAATGAAGTGTTCCTCCTTCCCTCTCCTTCTTCCACCAATATCTTTAAATGCAATATGCTTACAATACAGGGGAAATGTGTTTCCCACGAGACTCAGAAGTGGGATGGGGGGTCATGCTTCATTATAAGATATATTTTATGGGGGAGAAGTAAATTAGTGGCATATATTAGGAAGCACCCACGGGCACACCCAAGGCAATGACCTTTAAAGGGCAGTAGTAAGTTACTTGACAGCATAACCAGCAAGTGAATGATCTCGCTATGAAAGGTCACCTGCAACTAGAACAATATTTCCTATTTCAGCACATAATCTGGTACCTTTTGACACATTTCTCTTCCTTAGGATGATCTGATTTCTGTGGAATAAACCAGATGCATTGCCTTTGCTTGGTGATGGATGTGCTCAATTTGGGCTCATGGTAATACTGACGCTTGGAGCCATGCCTTGCTATTTTTGTTGTTTTAATGCTGGCTATTAAAAAGTGGAATTTGCATTTCTCTGTGTTATTTTGAGATGCCACAGAATTTTAGACTGTTTAGAATTAAAAGGGGCCTCTGTAATACCTCAGTCAAATTCAGTCCTTTTACAAAGGAAGACACTTGCCAAGGTTACACAGTAAGAAAGGGGTAGACCTTGACTCCCAATCCTCCCGCCTGCTGCGATATTTATGCTGAGGTTGCATTCAGGTGTACCAGTGAACATTTAGCAGAATGCATTAGCAGTGCCCTAGGTTTAAATTCCTGTGAAATTCCCTAATAGGTGTCTCTCTTCTATAATCCAATTATCTCAGATCTTTTTCTTACTTTGTTGCTTTCCCAATGGATCCTTGAAACCCTTGCTTGGATGTCCATGCAGATGCCATGTGCCACGTGTGGTTTTCCAATCTAATTGTGTGACTTGATGTTCACAATCTCTACTCACTGTTCTGGTGTGTTAGACCATGACTACAGCTTGTCAAATCTATCTATAGTGATCATTGATGCTTCTCAGTCTTCAGTCTTGTGATGGGATTTTTCCACACAGTTGGAAGGGAGGAAGTTATTGGAAGCAAATGCGTAAACCACTGAGCAGCCCTTTTTGGCCAAAGATACTAAGTTACACTGAAAAACTAAGTAGCGTCACACTGGCTGGGTTTTTGCTTGCCATTTCCCTCATTGGAAATGTTTTAAAAAATGGACTTCATTGTTCTTTTAATACGTAGCTTAAAATATTGATTTTTGCATAATCATAATGATTTTGCTACAGAAATCAATTTATCGCAGTTACGAAAAGCACATCAGTCACTAAATAGTTATTCAGTTATTTAATTGGCAAACCACTCCCTGTCCTTCCACCAGCAATTGTCTGGGGATGTACAGTGAAGTCTGCAATGAAGAGGGAATGCTTGCAGTCTATACCTCTGCAGTTGGCTGTAAGTTCAGCTGTTGTGGGTGTTGCATGCTTCCCTTCCTCTAAGATTCAGCAACACCTCGATTTCACTCCTCTACACACACACACACACACACACACACACACAGGCACATGCTTTCTTCTCAAAGGTCTGACACGGCCCTGTTTTTACTTCAAGAAAGAAGAAAAAAGACAGGAGTATGAGGGAAGACAGTAATTTTACTATTTGCCTGAGGTAAAATCTTATACTTGAAATTGTTGGTCAAGAAAAAGTAAATTATCCTTAAATACTTTTATTGACATGACTGCATGCCATTCTGTGAAGTGTTTGAGTACATTTAAGTCAAGCTGAGTCTCCTGGGCCCTCCAAGCCATGGCTGGGTTTCCTTGTAAGTGAGTGAAGTTAAGGACAGTCACCAGGGACTCTTTGGCTTTTGCTCATCAGCTGTTAGGATCAGCTCCCTGCAAAGTTCCCTCTTCCAAGAAGTAGTGTGGTGCAGGTCCTTGCATTGATCTATCGATGCCTCTGTACTACAGTTTGCTTACTTGTAAAATAGGAATAGTGCTTGCTTCCTCCTGTTCCACAAATCTACGTCTATAATGATAAAATGAGGAGGTGGGAAAGTGCTTTTAGCATTCCAGAACAAAGAGGCTCACTTAATGCTATTACACAAGAAAATATTACATCATGACATTTCTCTACTTCTTCATGTAAAATAGAAGTGAGAGGTAGATGTGGAGGATTTCTTTGGAAAATATTTAGAACTCAGGACAAAGTATTGCCTTTAGGTTCCTTTTCATTCAAAAATGCTAAGAAAAATACTATGTTTATTGGACTGTGTATTTCTACAGGATATACCACTATATCATGGCAGATTTTTGATATGCAAATTTCTATAAAACCAAAGATGCAGACATTCTTCTTATTGATTGCCATGGGCTTTTGTATAATAAAGATAAATACACAGTAAAATTGCAATTCAAGGAAGAATGTTCTTATCGTAAAGAACAGACAGGCAACATGTTTCCTTGCTTCGCAGCACAACAAACATTTTCATGACATTCCGCAAGTTAAATATGAATTTATTGATTTTTGTCATTTCTTGTTCAGAAATACATGGCATCAAAGAGGGAAATGTATTTGTCAATATGATTCAAGCAGCCCAAATGTTAATCTCCAGAATGTTCCTTTTGAAACCTAACTATGTGGCTTAGAATGCAACGAGAAAATTACTCGTAGGAATGGAATCATCAGGCAAAGCCCAAGCTTCAATCTGTGTTCTAGTCTAAAGTTCTGCAAAGAGAAGACAATGATGTTGTAAATAGCTTAAACACAAGGGCAACAAACATATAATACAAGGTAAGTGTGCTGACATGGGTGTTTGTGGCGTGAGGGCTTATCACGGAGGGGACATTATTTTAGCTGCAAAATAAGAGATTATCAGGTCCTGTGCTTGTCACCCCAACACACACTCCATGTCAGTATTTGCATCATCATTAACACCACACATCACATTAAAAAGAATAAGAAAGAATAGAGAACATAGGATCATACCATCTCAGAAAGGAAACCCCTTTGCGCCAGGAAGGTCATGACATTTTCCCCAAAATTCTCTATTTAGAATGCTTTTCTGTTCTCATAGCAATGGGAGCCCTCAAGGCCTTAGATCAGAGATTCTTAAAGAGAGCTGACGCCACTCCCTAAGGGAGTTTCTGGAAATTGTGGGGGTACTGTTTTTGCTTGTCAAAATGACAAGCAGTTTTTGACATTCAGTGGGCAGACGCCAAGGAGGCAGTGTGCAGGAGAGTTCTACACAATAAAGAGTTGTTTCTCGCACAGCTCTGGAATGTTCTACTGGACATTTATGGAGGTAAAAGCCAGCTTATAATTACCTGAGGCCAGAATCCAACCCTGTTTCGAACACAAACATCAATTATTTTTGGCATAGTTAAAACCATTCAGCTACACTGATTTTTCTAGGAATTCAAGTACTAAGTATAACAAAGGAGTATTGTACTATTTTTTTCTAATCTTTTACCAAGATTTGTTCACCGATTCAGAAAATCACACCAAAAGGACTAACTAGTGGCATATGAATTGCCCATATACCAAAATGTATCTGTCTACCTTTGTAGCAGTTACATGGATAATGAGTCTACATATTTATAACTGTCACATTTATGCTGATTCCATACACAACTATGAGCATTAGACATCATAGTGTCTTCAGAAAAGCCATATCATATTATTATATTTTTTTCCTTTCTTTATTTCCTCATCATATTAAATTTTTTTAGGTTGGTTCTAAAAATATATGTGTATAAGTAAATTATTTCATCTGTGATTTACATTTCAGGATAGGAAAGATGAAAAAATATTTACATTAAAGAGGAGTGTTGTGCATAACAGTGTTGATATCCATTGGCATAAATGAAATAGCGCATTGGCAAACCTTATCTCCTGCCATCTCGGTCAACTGTTATGTGGTCTTGGAGAAGTCACATTATCACCTGAGTCTACCCAATGGGAAATGATGGGCTGCACTAGGTCTCTTTCAGTTTTAAATCTCAACTCCCTGACTTTGACACTAGTTTAGGGTTGAGAATACCCCTTTAAAAAATGAAAGCAGCTGAGCTAACTGGGTAAAGTAAATATTTTGGGACTAATACAATATGCTCAATGTAACTGTGTAACTGCTGTAGATTAACAACCATGGTTAATTGGAAAACGTGACACTCCTTAGGCAGGATCCTATGGAAGAATAACTGAATATATATACTCTTTGTGCATCCATTACAGTTATGCAACCATTGAAATCAGAAGAGAATTTTCAAAACATGGGAAATCATAGTATATTAAAAATCAGGAATCACAATTTTGAATTGTGCCTGCATGAAAAATATGCCTACAGGAACATAGAAGTCATAGAAGGCAACATACCAGAACTCCTAAGTCTAAAAGAAAAAAAGTGTTATTTTCTCAATTTTACATAGGTTCTATAACAAATATTTATTTCTTATTCAGGGGAAGCTAACTGAACTGCTATAACAGAATACCACAGACTGGATGGCTAAAATATTTTGCTTCTTCTTATGTTTGTGTCTTTTCTTATGAAGTACTAATCTCATTGATGAAGGCTCATCCTCATGACCTAATTACCTCCCAGTGAAACTACCTCCTAATGCCATCCCATTGAACATAAGGATTTCAACATACGAATTTCGCAGAGACACATTCTGTCCATAACACTAACTTTGCCTGTTAAGTGGTATATAACTAAAAAGTTTTACTTCACAATTTTTTGTTTAAAAATATTACTTGCCTGAGCAAATACAAGAAATTAAACATAACTTCTTTTGATGGTTTGTCAATCACAGTGCCTTACGGTCACAATTTTAAATACTACAGACCACCCAGAATTACAAATTTGAAAGGAATAGGAGATAGGGCTGAATCCGAATTTACTATAGCTCTAGTTTGAGAAGTTTAAAGATTTTATTTATTTATTTGAGAGAGAGAGAGAGAGAGAGAATGAGCGGGAGGAGGGGAAGAGAGAAAAGGAGAGAGAGTCTTAAGCAGATTTTGTGCTGAGTGTGGACCCTGATGTTGGACTTGATCTCACGACCCTGAGATCAAGGCCCCCATCAAAATCAAGACTTGGATGCTTACCCGACTGAGCCACTCAGGTGTGCCTAGAAGTTTAACCTAAAAAAACAAAACAAAATAAACAAACAAAAAAACTCTAACCTCACCTTGGGTTTTATGGATTTGTTTTGTTTTAGTTTGGTGTGTTTATACATATTGAATTTATCTATTTCTCATGAAGAGTGAATGCTGGAACAGAATCAGGCTCAAGTAAATAAAGGATTTAGTTGAGCCAACTTAGATTTTAAATTTTCAGATCAGATTTATGTTCTGAAAAGGACATGGCACACACAGGATTACAGACCATGAATGTCTCATAATCATAATATGCAGTATCTTTATGACTTAGTAAAATTACATTAAAATTTTAATATTAGTGTACACTATTAAAGTTGCTTATTGCTGATGAACTAAAAACGCAGTAGCCATACCCTGATTATACTGGGATTCTCTTAGGCCAAAACTTTAGCTGAAAAGAGTTTCCCTCTGATGAACTAGCAGTGTTGGCTATGCTTGGTTCCCTAGTGGAAGGATCCTATAGCTCACCCTTTCTACCTAAGGCCAAGTAAGGCAAATCCTTTCCTCCCCATTATCCCCAGTTCCCATTGCCCTGTCCCTTCCCCTATGTCCTACCTTGAAACTACCTTGAGAGCAGAAAGTCACCAAATATCACAGGTATACAAAGAAGGAAAGCAACCAACCTTTGACCAGCCGTTCTTACCAGAATGACCAGTACCTGTTTTACATCTCTGCTCTAGGTATCTAGCCAGTTTCTTAACCATTGAGTAGTAAATAAAGATTGGGGCCAGCCAGCCTGACCATCTCCCAGGTCAAGCCAGAAGAAAGCCTTGGGGGAGAAGGGGCTGTTTAAGCCAATGCACCTGGCCCCTCTGCTGCTGTTTGCTGCTACTGCCTGGGACTAGTGTCCCTGCCTCCATGTGCTTCAGCCTCTCCTACCAGTATCCAGATACCCCGCATAATTATGTAAACCTAGAGCTTGACTTGGAGCTATCCAACTTCCAAATACAATTATGTAACCACATTACATACTGACACAGTGTATCACCTCTACTATGCAATGAAAGCATTCCAACTAGTAACTAGCTGTAGGCCCAAAGGAGGTTTCTTAACCTCTCTGAAGCTGTTTTCTTCTCTGTGGAATGGTATTTATATGTGCCCCAATTTATGGATATAAAACCAAACTCTAAACCAAAAGCACCTTATAAATTTTGAAGGGCTAAATTAATGTAAAGTTATATTATTTCCTTTGCAGTCATCCAAGTGCATACAGCAGAACAAGGCCATGCTGCATTCTCATTGATTACCTTAATATAATTATGATAATTACTGGTCTTTTTATTGATAAGCCCATCATTGCCTAAAATTGATGGGCAGTGATGCGGTATTGACATAAAAATAACTAGTCCCATGCTAAAACTCATGGACACATAAATATGATTGTAAAGATGATTTGTTCAGCAGATCAAGTACAGAATTATAAATTCTCTCTATTCAGATTCACACTTGTGGTAGGTGCACATTCTGGAGCTCCCTATTAGATCCAATTTATTTAACTTCGCATGTTGTTTGTCTTTAGTTTGAACACTGGTGGGCCCCATAAAACATATTTGAGACGGACGGTAACCCCAGTTGCTTCTCTATTGGTTTGTTTGCATGTTGGATTTTTTTTTTTTTTTTATCACAGTTACTCTGCGATTTAACAGTAGGTGGCTAATGGAAATGTTATTTGCTGCGGTGGCAGACTAAATCAGTGGGAAATAAGGGGGTGAAGGGGGAGAGTTGGGGGGAAAGAAATGTGTTTACACTTGAAGATGTCATATGAAACAGCTGGAGCCCTGAGCCCTTGACGCTGGAACCGGCATGTTCTTTAAAGAACTCATCTACATTATTACACGCTCCTTCACACTTAGAAATCTATTAATTTACAATTAGTTGTATTGATTTTCTAGTAGATTTGTAATTTCTGTAATAATTTACAGAGTACTGAAGAAATTAACTATGCCCCTCAGAAAGATAAGCATTACTGAAAAAATAGATCCCAGCACGAGTTATTGAACACATCATTGAATGTCTGAATTTTTAGCTTTAAATTCTTTATTAATTATAGCAGAACTGATTGAGGAATTCCATTTGCCTATCCAAGAAATAGCCGGCTTCATTCTATCCCTAACTTATGCCCATATTATTCAAATAAGAATTCCAACCTAGAGATATGTGTAAGAATATACTCTTTCCATTTTTTGGATGGAGAGAGGTGGATTCATCTTAAGCTTTAAAACAGAGGAGAAATTTTCCCTATCAATCCACATACACTCTAAAATGTCTTTTTTCCCACATTACAAGATATAGCAATAATTAGCCAAAAAGCATGAAAATGTTTATAACTGTTTTGAATTATTTTAGTTGCCTCAGAAGCCTCAGAAGTTCTAATGGGTACTAGATGTGCCAGGCCTTGTTAGCCCTGCTGACATACAGCCCTTGCTGTCCAGATTGGGAGAGGAGGGTTCAGTCTTCTAAGGAAGGCAGGAAGATGGGAGAGAGTAGGGATTTGCAGGGAGGGCCAGGGACTCAGGGCGAGGAGCTCAGTCCAGTCAGGAGAATAGGTGTACAGGGAAGGGATCTAACAAGAGGCAATTCTTTATTTAAAGGAAAAAAAAAGAATTGAATTATTATGATCCTTGTAAGAACAAATGCAATTGAGTTTTTATTTTTCATTTATTTATTTTAAAAATATTTTATTTATTTATCCATGAGGAACACAGAGAGAGAGGCAGAGACATAGGTAGAGGGAGAAGGAGGCTCACTGCTGGGAGCCCAATGAGGAACTCTCGGATCCTAGGACCCCAGCATCACGACCAGAGTCAAAGGCTCAACCACTGAGCCACCTACGCATCCCAGCATCTGAGTTTTTAAATGTATTTTCCGTTGTGAGATCCATCATCATTTTAGAATAATATCTGACCGTTATGCAAAATATTTCAATCCTATGCTGTGTTACTTTGCTTTATATTATTTTTCTGTAATGAAATATTTTTCAAGAGGCTTTCTCCTTTTCAAGAGTTAAAAGGAAGCATCATTATATATTCAGAGAGAAGTAAACCTGAGGTCCCAGTTCTCTTTGGGTCAAAATGTGACAACACTATAGAGGGCACAGGTCTCTGGCCTAAGAAATGTTAATGGGGCAGTTGTCCTTTGATACAGAATCACTTCTATCCAATACTACCTCCCAAAGCACAGAGGTTTGGAATAAAATGAAACTTATGTCTGTACTCTGGATACACTTGTGTGGTATAGAGGCAGCCATGTTATCACCATGAGGTCACTCCAGGGGAAATTATGAGCAATACTAGGTCTCTATGGTATCTTTCAAGTTTAAACCTCAACTCAATGATTTTGACATTAGTTTAGACTTCAGAATATTTAACCCCTTTAAGAAGCAAAAATAGCTGAGCTCACCATGAGGATGTTGTGGTGATACCAAGCTGTCATGGATTCCTACAAGATGGCTGTATTACAAAATTGACACATCTCCATGACTTTCCTTTAGGGAGACTTACATACTTGTTCTGGTTTTTATGTTGTTTGTTTCTGTGTGTGTGTGTGTGTGTGTGTGTGTGTGTGTGTGATTGTATTTTATTATCTTTCCCTTTTATTATTTTTTTAAAGTGTTCTCTGATACAGTAATTGAACCAGATTGATAAAGACCCAGGAGAGGTGACTTTCTCAACTGACTGTAATTTTTTGCTAGCCTGTTTTTGCTTCTCATCTCAAAGTTCTATGAGACCACTGGCTGCTCAACAGCTTCTTATTTTGGACTGATGCCCAGGTCAGAACAGCCACCCAATAATATGTGGTTGATGATAAATATGTGAATAATTTGAAGAAATGTGGCTATGTCTAAAGGCTTGAATTGAAGGAAGTCAGGGTAGAGAGGTTTAAGAATGCTTTTTTCCCCCCGTATTTGTAAAAAAATATATATAACAGAGACAATAAAACAGTAGAGATTACAGTAAGGGAAATTGAAGATTCTGTTGTGAGATTGAAGATTCAGATTTTAATTCTGAACAATTTTGTATTCTTTCATTCATTATCTGACATGCTCCTGACCACCTATGGCACTTCTGTATTTTTCCTGAGATGGACTTCTCTTCAGAGACTCAGATTGAATGCCACTGCTCATAGTAATGTTCTCCTGGATGTTACAAAATGAAATACGCTTCTGATTCAAGGACTTTTCGCTTATCTTCCTTGTTATTACCATCATTAGATCTTTAACCAATTGGTCTTGGGTCAGGATAATGGAAATTTGAAGAAAAAAGTTGAGGTGGACAGTCTTTTAAAATATACGATGTTAAATAATGCATCTAAAGTGATTTTTAAGTTTAGTTAAATAGATGTTGAAAAGTAAATAGCAAGCAACTAAATCATTGTTATAAAAAGGGATTTAGTAAAAATCATGGGATTAACATTAATGCTGGACTACAGGCAGGTACCTGGATTCGTAGTTTGCTTATGATGCTCACAAACCAAGTGTGTTCACAAAGGCATGTGACCTCTCCATGCCAGAGGGGAGGATTGATTAAATAAATTCCTTAAATCTTATGTGCATTTTCATGATTTTATATTCCTTGAAAGGTACTTATGAAGATGAGGAAGAGGGGACAACAGAATGTATGAAGCAGTGCTATTTTAAAACTAATTTCAAAATGGGAATTGGTATTCTGTATTAATGCAGACAATCAGTTGTTATGGTCAAGACTTTCCAAAAGAAAACGGTTGTTATTTTCTCTCCTGAAGAGTTAAAAGCAGATGTTTAATATAAAAGAACGGGAACACATGAATATTCTGAATGCTAATGCCAAAGAATATTTGCTGTGTGCCAGGGTTCTTAATCTCACCCGCTTTCCTTACCATAAATCAGTGCGGCATGTTGATGCTCGCTGTTTTCTGATGTTCATTTCTCCTAGGATTGGGAGAATTTCAGTGCATGGTTACTCACTTCAAATTTTAAGTAACATCATGGCTACAGAGTTATAACTCAAGTCCTAAAAGAACAAATAGACCTCACTGTGACAATAAGATCCATGTGATGAACATGGTTCCTAGCCTTCCCTCCCGTCTGAGGCCTCTGGATTTTTGGTGGGAAAGAGACAGCTCAGTTAATACTAATCAGTATCTAGTGGCTTCTTGAAGTACTACATCTTTTGAGGGCTTCTCCTCCACCAGTGGGACCATGTAGTGATAAATGAGCAGCACATGCTATTTTCCCAAGAGACACTCATGGCGCTGAACTAAGTCATCCCCATATCTGGTCTACACTGAACTATTTCAGCTCAATGCTTGGCCCACCGGGTGGGCTAACCCTCTGAAGTTATAAAATGCATCCTTCAGTCTTAAAGCTTTCAAATTATTTTCAAATAGAGGATATTCACCAGGAAAGCAGCTAAGTAAAAGACAGCCTGAGTATGATTAAATGTGAACAGAAAAGCTGCCAATCATGACGTAACTGCTACCTGGGGCCAGGAGCTTTTCTAGTCACATGGAAAATGTTTAATAGCCCCTTTGTACTGTATTATCCTCAAGAGGAGACAAAAAAAGGTAGTATTCTTGTTTCACTAATGAGGGAATTGAAGATCAGAGAAGTTAAGAAATGAGTCCCAGGTTACACAACTAGTTGATGGTGGACTAATATTCATACCAAGTTCTTTTTTTTTTTAATAATCTGTTTTAAACTTTTAAATTGGAAATAATTTCAAATTTATTGAAAAATTACAAAAATAAGATTCACCTAGAATTTACCCTATTTTCTTTATCATGTAGACTGTTTCTGTCTTTCTATAAATACAGAAATTAAATGGCATTACGTTCTTAGAAACATTTGAGGGTGTGACTTAGACC
Organism: Canis lupus familiaris; assembly: GCF_011100685.1. Lineage (NCBI taxonomy): Eukaryota > Metazoa > Chordata > Mammalia > Carnivora > Canidae > Canis > Canis lupus. The sequence continues at coordinate 39,150,852 of NC_049222.1, read as the reverse complement.
TTGGCTCTTTCTCCTAAATACTTCAGCCTCTTACATAACCACAGAAGAGTTTTCAACTTCGTTATTTTTAACATTGCTGTCATACTCTTACTCTATATTTCAATTTTGTCATTTGACCCAATAACATCCTTTATGGCGTTTCTTTCCCTCCAATACAGGATCTAGCCTAGGGTTAGATTTTGTTGTCATGTCTCTTGACCTGGAAGAGTTCTTCAGCATTTCTTTGATTTTATGATATGGAAATATTTGAGAAATATAGAACCTTCACTTTCATTTTTTAATATAAAAATTTACCCCATCATTTTGTGTTTGACATTTCCTCATGATGAACATCCTCATCTGGAATGCTACCCAAGTGATGTTATCAGATGGTATCACATCTGATGGCACATGTCTCATTGTCAGCATTAACGGTAATCACCCAGTCAAGGTGTGTACTCCACTATATAAGTATTGCTTTCTTTGTAATTAAAAAAAAAAAAAGTCAATGGGGAAACCTCATAAGGCCATGTTCTTCATCAAAATTTCCTTCTAAATTTAGCAACCCTGATGATTTTGCCTGATCCAGTCTTTACTGTGATTATAAAAAGTTGACTTTCCAACTCACCACTCTTTCCACCACTCCTTCCACTCAGCATTCAGTGTATGTAAGACACCTTCTTTTCTGCCATTGATTTGCCAGTTTATTGGTATGTAGGCAGAAATTCCTTTTTCTAATGATATATAACTAATTATGGTATTTATTTTGGTACTCAAATTGTCCCAGATCTACCCACAAAAATCCCCTTAATTGCTGTTTTCTATGTTCTTGCAGCCATCTTTTCTTTTCTTTTTTTTTCTTTTCTTTTTTTCTTTTCTTTTCTTTTCTTTTTTCTTTTCTTTTCTTTCTGGGGAGCGGGAGAGAGGTCGTATGATCGGCTGGAGGTGGAGGTATGAGTGATTCTTTCTTTCTTTCTTCTTTCTTTCTTTTCTTTGTGCCCTTCCCTTCCCTTCCCCTTCTTCCCTTCCCTCCCTTCCCTTCCCTTCCCTTCCCTTCCCTTCCCTTCCCTTCCCTTTTCTTTTCTTTTCTTTTCTTTTCTTCTTTTCTTTTCTTTTCTTTTCTTTTCTTTTCTTTTTCTTTTTCTTTTCTTTTCTTTTTTTTCTTTTCTTCTTTCTTCACTACCTCATTACTTCCTAGCATAACAAGATATTCTGGTCTCATTCTTTCCTGCCCTACCCTGCAATCACCCATTCCTCTAAGTGGCCCTGGTTCCTTCAAGCGGGGAATGGTATTGAAGATAAAGATCTGGGTGCTACCTGTGCTCACTGCTCACAAGGTGTCTCCTAGTGGTGACTGGGCTAGGGATATGTGCATGCATATACACACCCGCACACACATATATGTATGCAAATGCATATATACGTGTACATATGCACATATACATGTGTGCATGTAATTACATATATTAATATATCTGTCTATATATAAATGTAAAATATTTTACAAGAAATTATGAGTTCACATAAATATATCTAATTTCCATCCATTCCTACAGAGCTCTTTTTATCTTCTCCATTTCATATTCATTGACCCTTCTTTATCATTTACTCATTTGAACAATCTCATAATGTATTTAGAATTGATTCAAAAATTGTTTTCCCTGTACCACTACAAAAATATGAACACCAAACCTATTAAAGAGTTAAAGATTTCCTTATAAATTCTACCCCAACAGCCATATGCTCAATTCTGAGGATACGCAGTCAAATACTATGTTCAGAAGTTGTGGCTTGGATTCATTTTTCTTTTTTCTCTTTAGTGTGCTTGAGAAACTCATCTGAAATATAATCAGTTTCACTTCTTTTAATCGCTTTCATTTTTAGTATTTTTAAATCCTTCTCATCCTTACTTATTTAATTTTATTTTCTGAATGTATAGAACAGTAGCATGCTTCCAAATGTAAACCTGATACAAGGTATACTCAGGGGAGGTTACACTTTGCTGCATCATCTCTGTCCTTCCCAGTTATCTCCCACCCTTTAAGGCTAACCAACTTTCCCTTATTTCTCATATAAAAAACATAGCACATGGTCTTTCATACTTAACTGTTTTCACTTAACAATTTCTCCCAGAAATCACTGTGTATTAGTTCCTAGAGGTCCTTCTCATATTTTTTCCAGCTGCATAGTAATCCAATATATGTATGTTCCATAATGTATTCAATCACTTTTTATGCTTGGATATTTAGGTATGCTTGGATATTTATTTATTTATTTATTTTTTTTTATTTTTTTTTTTTATTTTTAAAGATTTTATTTATTTATTTTTTTTTTATTTTTTTTTAAGTTTTTTATTTTTTTATTTTTTTTTATTTTTTTATTTTTTTTATTGGTGTTCAATTTACTAACATACAGAATAACACCCAGTGTCCGTCACCCATTCACTCCCACCCCCCGCCCTCCTCCCCTTCTACCACCCCTAGTTCGTTTCCCAGAGTTAGCAGTCTTTACGTTCTGTCTCCCTTTCTGATATTTCCCACACATTTCTTCTCCCTTCCCTTATTTTCCCTTTCACTATTATTTATATTCCCCAAATGAATGAGAACATATAATGTTTGTCCTTCTCCGACTGACTTACTTCACTCAGCATAATACCCTCCAGTTCCATCCACGTTGAAGCAAATGGTGGGTATTTGTCATTTCTAATAGCTGAGTAATATTCCATTGTATACATAAACCACATCTTCTTTATCCATTCATCTTTCGTTGGACACCGAGGCTCCTTCCACAGTTTGGCTATCGTGGCCATTGCTGCTATAAACATCGGGGTGCAGGTGTCCCGGCGTTTCATTGCATTTGTATCTTTGGGGTAAATCCCCAACAGTGCAATTGCTGGGTCGTAGGGCAGGTCTATTTTTAACTGTTTGAGGAACCTCCACACAGTTTTCCAGAGTGGCTGCACCAGTTCACAGTCCCACCAACAGTGTAAGAGGGTTCCCTTTTCTCCGCATCCTCTCCAACATTTGTTGTTTCCTGCCTTGTTAATTTTCCCCATTCTCACTGGTGTGAGGTGGTATCTCATTGTGGTTTTGATTTGTATTTCCCTGATGGCAAGTGATGCAGAGCATTTTCTCATGTGCATGTTGGCCATGTCTATGTCTTCCTCTGTGAGATTTCTCTTCATGTCTTTTGCCCATTTCATGATTGGATTGTTTGTTTCTTTGGTGTTGAGTTTAATAAGTTCTTTATAGATCTTGGAAACTAGCCCTTTATCTGATATGTCATTTGCAAATATCTTCTCCCATTCTGTAGGTTGTCTTTGAGTTTTGTTGACTGTATCCTTTGCTGTGCAAAAGCTTCTTATCTTGATGAAGTCCCAATAGTTCATTTTTGCTTTTGTTTCTTTTGCCTTCGTGGATGTATCTTGCAAGAAGTTACTATGGCCGAGTTCAAAAAGGGTGTTGCCTGTGTTCTTCTCTAGGATTTTGATGGAATCTTGTCTCACATTTAGATCTTTCATCCATTTTGAGTTTATCTTTGTGTATGGTGAAAGAGAGTGGTCTAGTTTCATTCTTCTGCATGTGGATGTCCAATTTTCCCAGCACCATTTATTAAAGAGACTGTCTTTCTTCCAATGGATAGTCTTTCCTCCTTTATCGAATATTAGTTGACCATAAAGTTCAGGGTCCACTTCTGGATTCTCTATTCTGTTCCACTGATCTATGTGTCTGTTTTTGTGCCAGTACCACACTGTCTTGATGACCACAGCTTTGTAGTACAACCTGAAATCTGGCATTGTGATGCCCCCAGATATGGTTTTCTTTTTTAAAATTCCCCTGGCTATTCGGGGTCTTTTCTGATTCCACACAAATCTTAAAATAATTTGTTCTAACTCTCTGAAGAAAGTCCATGGTATTTTGATAGGGATTGCATTAAACGTGTATATTGCCCTGGGTAACATTGACATTTTCACAATATTAATTCTGCCAATCCATGAGCATGGAATATTTTTCCATCTCTTTGTGTCTTCCTCAATTTCTTTCAGAAGTGTTCTATAGTTTTGAGGGTATAGATCCTTTACATCTTTGGTGAGGTTTATTCCTAGGTATCTTATGCTTTTGGGTGCAATTGTAAATGGGATTGACTCCTTAATTTCTCTTTCTTCAGTCTCATTGTTAGTGTATAGAAATGCCACTGACTTCTGGGCATTGATTTTGTATCCTGCCACGCTACCGAATTGCTGTTGCTTGGATATTTAGGTAGTTTATTATACATATGTATTTTCTAATATTTGGAGGTGTACCTTCAGGGTAAATTCGTTAATGTAGGACCTCAGAGTTGAAGGATAAATGCCTAGATACCTAGAAATAGACCTAAAATTATTTTTATTCTTTTATACTCATATTTATATATAAAAGAATAAAATAATGAGTATAAAAGAATATACATACATATATATATGTGTGTGTGTGTATATGTGTGTGTGTGTGTGTGTGTGTGTGTGTGTGTGTATACAACGAGTCCTGACTTTTAAAGGCAATGGATAGCAGTAAGAGAAAGTGTCAGGTAGGGAAAGTTCTCCAAGCAATAAGCAATATATAAGCAACACACCACACACATACACACACATATGAGTATCCTGATACCCTTTTCGTTCCATTAATTGCAGTTTATCTACCAAGAAGTGGCATGTCTTTCTCCATCCTTTGTATTTAGGTTTGCCTTTTGACTGGCTTTGGGCAACAGAATGGCGGGGGGGGGGGCGGGCGGGAAGCAATGGTATTCCAGTTCTTCGTATAAGCCTCCAGTGTTCCTGCACACTTACACTCACTCTTTTGAAAACCTATCACTGTCATGTAAAAAAAGCCTGCCTAGCCTGTTGAATGACCAGACACATATGGCCCAGGCGTATCCATTAACCTTAGCCAACCTGGTTGAGTGAGGCCCTTTTGCATCAGCCAGCCCCCAACCAACCCCATAGTCACCAGCTGATAAATGGCTAGCCCCCTGAGATCAGCTAAGCCTGGCCCAGATCAGCTACTCACATGATCCACAGATTTGTGAACAATGCATGATCATAAGATGAGCCCACTAAGTTTTTGAGTGGTTTGTTACATGGCAATCGATAACTGGCACAAGCAAATCATGGCATCATCTTAGAGATAGCTCTATCTAGATATCCTAGAAAAAAAAAAAGGGTGATCTTGGTCAAAGAAATTGGTGTTTCTAAGAAAGCTCTGTTGGATTAGATGGAAGGGATTGGCCAGAGATTGCTTAGGTACTTGCTCCATTGGTCACAGGAGTATGGAGTAGTGAATCCAAAATTTGGGTCTCAGTTTTGGTTTTGTACTAAGTAGTGATAGGCAGGTAACAAAGACCTAAATTGCTGTGTTCTCATATGTGAAACGGGGACATGGACTGAATCCTCAAAAATCTCTCTCTACTCTGACTTGTGAACTGATGTGTAAATTTCATCTGGTCAAAGTCTGAAGTTTTGAGGAACTGACCAACGAGTCCTGACTTTTGAAGGCAATGGATAGCAGTAAGAGAAAGAGTCAGGCAGTGGAAGTTCTCCAAGCAATAAACACCTCTGCTAAAAGCAAAACAAACCAGGGCAGCCCAGGTGGCTCAGTGGTTTAGCACTGCCTTCAGCGCAGGGTTATGATTCTGGAGACCCGGGATCGAGTCCCCCATCGGATTCCCTGAATGGGGCCTGCTTCTCCCTCTGCCTGTGTCTCTGCCTCTCTCTCTCTGTCTCTCATGAATAAATAAATAAAATCTTTAAAAAAATGTTGTTGCTGCATTTTTATAGTCAACCAGATAAGGTAAAGTCTACAGGAGCTTCCTATTCACTGTCTACAGGTATTTTGAGGATAACAGGTCACAGTAAAATGTCTCACAAGTCTATCCCTTTGTAAGCATTTCTGTTCAGTAACATGCAGGCCTTTAAAGAATAATTTTGCCCAGAGGTAACAGGCTTAAGTCAAGGATGGATAATGTTCACCTAACTTGAAGAAGCTCACGTAGTATTTGACAGAACATTAAATTCCAGAGAAAACATCACAAAGAGATTTATTCTGGTTTTGAAAATGTGACTAGCATTACAAGTTAGTACTGTCTCTCAAGAGGCACAAAAAAATCCAGATTCACTAATATTTTCTACTGGGGAGCAGCAAGTGTCACAGAGGAAAGTCTGGGAATCTTGCACATTCTCTCCCTTCCCACTCCTCTCCCAGTCCCACTTCTTGCAGGAAGGAAGATCAGACCTCAGGAGGCATCTCCCTTCAGGAATGCTACTTGTCAGAGATCCTATCACCTGGCTCTCTGGGAGGAAGGTGGCCATGGGAGGAGCACCAAACACTGTGGGAGAACAGAGTGCCACCTGGGTGCCATTCATTTTGGTTAGGAAGTGATTCCTTTTATTTGAGGGGTTTTCTGTTACTTAAATGGGCTAAGTGTGGTAATTGAGAACTTTAAACAACATTGACCTACTCTTCTTTACCAGACTTGAGGAAATAGTTCTCAAGGGGTCGGATGATATATCCCTGAAGCTCTGTGGTTCAAAAAAGGAGAAAAATTATCCAAAACATTCTTCTTTGCTTTTCCACAAAATTGTCACCACACAGTAAAACATTTAAGAGCTAAAATACATTTAGATGGGGATAATTGATGTCATTAGCATTGTGAGCTGGGTACACAAGGACACCTGACAAAGTTCCTCTGGTGTAACATGAACTGGCTTCATTATCCTAGTCTGAAGGGGCATTCTGGATGGACCCATGTTTCAGCTCAGTGCTGGCAAACTCTTTACGTAAAGAGCCAGATGGTAAATATATTAGGCCTTTTTGGGACCATAAGGTCTCTGTCACAACTACTCAGCTTTGCCATTGTGGTTTGAAAGCAGTCATAGATGAGATATAAATGAATGAATGAGACTCTTTTTCCCTAAAGTTTCTTTTTTTTAAGATTTTATTTATTTATTCATGAGAGACACAGAGAGAGAGGCAGAGACACAGGCAGAGGGAGAAGCAGGCTCCATGCAGGGAGCCCAATGTGGGACTCGATCCCAGGACCCCGGGATCACAACCCGAGCCAAAAGCAGACACTCAACTGTTGAGCCACCCCAAAGTTTCTAACAGAACTTTATTTATAAGGACAGATGGAACAAAAGAAAAGAGAGAATAAAAAAAAACATCTAGCTCATTTCCACTAAATAACTATGTACTATTTAATTTCTTTGAATCTGTCTTCTCATATGTCAAGTGGGGACATGACCAAATTTTCTATCCTACAGATTCCACAGAGACCATGGAAATATCTTCAAAGGCATGAAGTACCATACAAACACAAGGAACTTTCTTTATCAGTGAGATCAACAATCCTAACTTGGATCTAGTGCAGATTCTTCTAGGACTTTGGCATGCAGAAGCAGCCTCCAAGGTTCAAATAAACACACATCCATGAATTGATGGTCCCTGCCCCACCCACATCAAGACCTATTTTAGATGGATGACTATTGCCGGCCTAACCTGCATTTGGTAGTGAAATTGTACACTTTCACTCCTGGGGCTGCGGCAGATGTGTTATGCAGTCATAACAGAAATATGTTTCTTATGCTCAGCACGAGGGTTTGAATTAGGTAAACAAATCCCAGGATCCCTTCTCTCGGCTTTACTGTAAATGACCCATTTCCTTCAATTTTCTTCTTTTTTTTCAGAGTCTGTCCGTGTTGATTTCTCTCAAGATATATACATATACGTGTGTCTATATAGATCTCTATGAGTACGTATGCGACATATAGTTTTTTCCTTCCCTGCCACAACATGGTGAAAGCCTACATGGAGACCCAATGATCCAGCTCATGACAGATTAACTTAACGGGCAATGAATCAGGAGAGGATAACACAGTCATACATGGACACCATGTCAGCTTCATTACTTGAGTCCTACCAATTGAAGGAAAAGCAATAAAAAAGAATCCCATTTGCTTCCTCTGTCATAAAATCACAGTTCACAACCAGCAATGCATGTAGCATGAGATTTCTACAGTCTCTGCACAAACACACATGCATTCTTGCATTCCTGTCCTACAACTGCTGAAGCCTGACCTTTGCCAGCAACGGCCCAGGACCTGGAGCCCACCCTAGGAAAAATTTATTATCAGAAACTTTGAAACAAGTAGCTGCTAAATAGAGGTTCGATAATAGAGTCAAATTCGGCTGTCACCTGCTGCTCTGTTTTGCACAGTAAATGTAGGAATATGGAAACATTTTAAGCAGCTTAGGGGCAGAAATAATGGAAAACTAGTGATTTTAGTAATTTACATATTTATAGAGGCTGTGGAGATTTTAGTCAGGAAACAATGAAGAAAACAGAGTTGTCAATGATCAAATGCTACCTGCCACGAGGAGCTAAAACCAGTAATTTACAGCTAAGCTCAGTTACACCTTTGAAATTACAGCGAAAAAGAAAAATAAAACACCAAAAATGCGCATTTTGGTTCAGGTTATCAGCTTTAAAGCTCTATAAAATGAATGCATCTGAGCATGTGACATTTCATACAGGTAAAAAATACCATTACAGAGAATAATAGCACAAGTGAAAAACGAACTGTGCAAATGGGTGATAAGGTTTCATGTGCTGCTCTCTTGGGAATATCTGAATTTTTATGGCAACAAAAGCCTCCAGTCAAAGGAATAACTCTCTAATAGTATAATCCAAGGTATCACAGGCAGTGGAAAAGATTCCTTGTATCCCATCCCTGCTGGGTTCTGGCCAATGTCCTTGGTCAGACTCCGATCAGACAGTGGATATCTGCCATTTGTAGGATCCATTCTCCCCATATTGCATATCCCAAAGATGAGTTAAAGCTCAGCACAATTGCCTGTGTGAACACAGAGAGAATTTCAGGGTAGCTGAGAATGAGTGCTTTTCTTTCATACCCTGTAATGTATGTGCAGGGATTCCCTTTACCCTAGAGGGCATTGCCTAACTTGGATAAAGCAAAGAAGGGAGGAGATAAAAGTTATTGAGCACTTGCTATGAGACTTCACTCCTCACAATAGCATTTTGAGATGGGTATTATGATGTCTATTTTATGGAGAAGGAAACCGGGAAGGAACTTGCCCATGAAATCACAGTGGGTAAGTGGTGATGCTGGTAAGTGGCATCCAGGTCTCATTCTCAAGGACATATTTATTTTGCTCTATCAGGATAGCCCACTTCACTCTCTATGGGCTGGGGCTGTGAGTTTTAGCAATCAGAATGGACTGCAGCTCTATTTGCTACACTAGGCTTTGACTTCTACATCTTTCTACATATTAGTGTGAATTGAAGGTTTGTGGGAAGATAAATAACAATGACAAAATTAAGAAAGGTAGCCTCATAATACAAGCATCTACTTTTTTTCTGGCCATTTGTGGTCAGATTCCATATAGCCTTCCAACACTCTCATCCTTGGCTCTGTGTCAATAACTTGTAGCTCCAGTAGCTGACACTAATGCCTGGATAAGTAAGTACCTACAGTAGGTCCTAATGGACTGACCAATTGGCCAAACAGCTAAACCGTGATTATGTTTTCCCTTTCGTTGCAAGACAGGGGTAGGAGATAATGGCATTCAGATTGAGGAAGAAGACAACAGAAGTGGGGAAAAAATAAAGGTAAAAGAACAACAGTGATGAGGTGAATAGGGGGCAGGAGGTGATCTGGCCCTAGAGGTGTCGAGGGTAATCTCACCCACTTCCCTGACACAGCAGCAGTATGCAAAGGTTTGGGTGTAGAACGAGCTAAGAACTGAGGGAAGGTGTGCTGGGTGGGCATTGCCCAGATTTTGAGCTTCATCTCCAGCCAGTTTTCTCCAGTTGGATCTGCTTTTTTCACCTTCAATTTTCTACCTGATCAAACACATGAGGGACTGCAAGCCGGCTTCTCATTGTCCGTTTGCTCCATAGCCTCAGCGAGACCTGTTTGAGTCTGAACCCTCTAGTAAAAGATGGAAAAACTCTTGAAGAGATCGAAGCAGAACTTTTTCTGAAGAACCTCATAATTGTAAAGCATCCTTTCCCATTTTCTATCTACTCCCTACAAATTCCAGCAACATCTAAAAATATTTTTCAATGGAAAACTTTAGAAGGATCAGCTTGCAGAAAAGCCACAGGCCCAAAGATGTTAAGCAGATTGATTCCAAGATGCTTCAGAATTTCAATTGCTCAAGTGTAGACAAAAACATTGGTTGGACCTGGCTCTGAAATGGGAAGCCAGTCCAATTTCCAGAGTGGTGACTGACCCAGACCTTCAGATTGAAAGTGATTTCTGGACACCTGAAGCGTCTGGCCTGCGCTGACTGTACATTGTGGTCTGAATGTATAGTATTGGAGGCAGGCAGAGTGGGAAGCCCTATTCATTTATCCTCTGCATTTCTGTGAAGTCAGTGGCCAGTTTTGAGGTGAAACGAAGATTAATCAGACACAGGCAAACCGCAAGCATCAAAAATTTCTGTAAAGGCAGAGGGAAGCAGCCCCTGTGCTGGCTATTACCAGGAGATGACTTTGAAAAAACTATTAGGATAAAGCCACCTAAATCCTCATATTTCAGCTGACAGCCTAAAGTATAAGCATTTTACAGTTATTTCAGCTGAAGTTAAGGCTATTCTCCCTTGGAAAGTCAAAAGAAATCTGCTGTATTGATGATAGGAGAAGGATTCAAAATTCTACCTATAGCAAGATTTTTCTGGAAGTTTGCGTTGCATCTTGCTTGATCTATTCCTAAGGCAGTTCAAAGATCTTATATAAGAGGGTAAGATTATCTTCCACCTGATTGAGAGCTCTGCTTCCTGATATCCTACCCAAACTGACTTTCGAATGATTCTACAAAGGCCTTTCCCAGCAGCAAGCGCTGTACCCAGCCCCTGTATTCATCGACAGGGACAGGATGTTCTTCAAGAATGATTCATTGCTCCGGGCACCTGTCAGAGGCAGTCACCAGATGAATTTGTTGTTCTGTCCCGGTCCTCCCCTTCCCTGACTATCTTTAAAAAATGTTCTGCTGGCCAGAGCAAGAATCTGTAGGATCCTGGAGTGTAAAAGCCGGAAGGAAGGAAGGAAGGCACAAGAGAGGCTACTGAGTCGAACCCTCTCATTTCACCAATGAAGAATGTAAGGCCCAGAGGCAGGTAAGAAAGAAGGTATATCTTCACAAGAACAAGTAAAAATCCATTTTAAATCTTTCTGTCTGTGGATGAGCGCTACGTTCTGCCACTGTTGCCAAGAGGCAGAAAAGAAGTTAAAGATAATCAAAAATGCTTTAAAAACGTCAGCAGAAAAGCAAGTATAACCATGGTGGAAATTTTCTAGAAATTCTTTTTCCTTTCTTCTTCATTAAAAGTGTTCTCAAATCTCAGGCAATTTAGTATCAGTATTTGCCTAAGAAATACTTGAAGACAGAATTTGTAAACTGTCTATGGCCCAACTACTTTATTTTCACACATTCAAAAAGCATTTCCTGTGATCTCATTGGGTGCCAGGCTCTGGAATGTAAAATGAGAAAAAGCCATATATTGCCCTCAATTTGTTCATCTTCTTGTGTGTTTCACAGAATGGGGCTTTGCAAGAGAACTTGAGTAACTATATATCCCTTTGGTCTAATGGGAACATGGAAGGCTCACTGTGTGGTCAGCACTGGTGAAAACTTACAAGAGAATTACATCGCAGGCCCATACATATTTGGAATTCATCTAAAAGTTGGTATTTACCTTTCTTTAAAATCAGTTACTTTTAGATGCTCTGGTGTATATCATTCATATGGAAATTAGAAGACCTGTGTTTTCTGATTTGTTTTGCTTTTTCTTATGTTTATGTACTTTTAAAAAACTTTTATTTAAATTCAATTAATTAACGTATAGTATATTATTAGTTGCAGAGGTAGGGTTTAGTGATTCGTCAGTTGTATATATCACCTGGTGCTTATTACATCATGTGCCCTCCTTAATGACCATCACTCAGGAACCCCATCCCCACCCACCTCCCCTCCAGCAACCCTCAATTTGTTCCCCAGAGTTAAGAGTCTCTTATGGTTGAAGACCTGTGGTTTCATTTATTTATTTATTTTAAAAAGATTTTAAAAATTTATTTATTGTGAGAGAAAGATAGCGAGAGAGAGCAGAAGTAGGGGTGGGAGGGGGGACAGAGGGAGAGGGAGAAGCAGACTCCCTGATGAGTGGGGAGCCCAATGTGGGGCTTTGACCCCAGAACTCTGGGATCATGACCTGAGCTGAAGGCAGATGCTTAGCCAACTGAGTCACCCAGGCACTCTGAAGACCTGTGGTTTTAAATAAGCATAACCTCTTGTTTTCAACTTCACCATTTTATATATAACCAGTGGTTCTATACTAAAATACGGACAATGATTATGACTGGATGGTGACTGTGGGGGCAATTTTGTTTTCTCATTTTTGTCTACCTATGCTTTCTAAAGTTCCTAAAATGAGCATATGTTTCATTCAAAATGCAATAAACTCTTTATTAAAGCCGTTGTGTTAGTTTTGAATTATGTGCTAATGGAGAATACGTGTGTGTGTGTGTGTGTGTGTGTGTGCACATAAAAGACTGGCCAAAAGAAAAGAATTTCTTCCAAACTCAGTATCTGGTGGGAGAAGAATATGGCAATCAGAAGGAGGAAAAGACACTCAGAGTCCTGAGCTCCTTAGCTAAGAGGACTTGCAAGGTGATGATGAGAAGGTAAGATCAAGCCAGACAACCAGGTATGAAGTGAGTCATAGACATTTGTGGCAGAGGAATCTGATGTGGGGAAGAAAAATCAGGAACATAAATGTATTAGTTAGGGTAGACAAACTGCTATAACAAATAGACCCAAAGAGGGGTAGCTCAAATACAACAGAATGTTTTTCTTCCCTCCTAACAGTCCAGTGAGAGTATCTCAGGGTGGCGTGGGCTCTGCTCCCCTTGGTTTCTCAGAGTTCCAGGAGGGGCACTAGTTCTGCTTCAACATGTAGCCTCTGACATGTCTCTGGTAGCTGCTGTTCCAGCCTCAGGAAGTGGAGAACATGGAGGGGCATCTCTAGAAGGTTTTTTGGGCCAGGCTTGTAAGTTATGGACAATATTTCCATACAGAGTCCCAATGGGGAAACTAGTCCTATAGCCACAAATATAGCTGGGCAGCCATATAACCAGCTACTATTGGAGAAGGGAGGACCCAATGTTGGTGAATAGCTAGCAGTTACTGCCACGGAAAGAATGAACCACAGGAATGAGACAGCTAGTAGACATTGGTTAAGAGGCTTCTCCTGGAGCACACTGATAATATGCAATGTGGAGAGTGTATGGTAGTATTTCATACAGTGTACCTCATAGACAAAGAGATTTGGAAAGACTCCATACTATAGCATCATCTTGAAATTTCAAAATGTCTATTAGTACATAAAATGATCTTAGAACTTTTATTAAAAAATTGATATTTATGGAAATATCTTCTTAAGCTTTCCAGCATTTTCCACACAGATATGATAGTAAATCCAATTCTATTTGTGGGTCAGTCCACCATCTTGAAATGACTATTGCTAGGAAATGTTGTTGGCTGCACCCTTTCTGAATCTGTACTGGGTATGGTACATATTTAGCAAGGACATGCATTTCCTTAGCCCTCGATGTTATAGCCAGATCTGTTTAGTGTGTTAGCAATTGACTAGGATGCATTTTTATTTTGTTCTATCACAACCATAAAGAATAACCTTGAAGTAATCAATCAGATCAACTTTTTATGTCTTTTTCCCCATCCATATAATGAGGGTCAAGATATTGACCTACCTTGTAATGCATTTTACAAAATCAACATAAAGGTTTATATTAATGTTATTAATCAAATTAGCAATGAAATGGCTAATAAGTAATTAGCTATGGAACAGCAACTCCACTATAATTGTATGTGCAAAGATTTGCTACCCCTCTTGAAGGCCTGACCTCATGGAGGACATAATTAACACTACTTCTTATCTTTTGATATTATGGATGGCAAATAAGGTCGGGCTTTAAAAAAATCATTTCTGGCAAATGAATCTTTAGAAGGCCTATAAAAATTAATGCCTCACCCTTTAGCCAAAAATATTTACTAAGATACTATTTTAAGCTAGGTTTATGGACAGTCTAAAAAGGAATTTTGTACTGTTTCTGACTTCTTATAACATAGAGGTATACACGTAATTATGATAAAAATATCAGGATGTGCTTGGAGGGCTGCAAAAAATTCCTTATAAGAGCATACAGGGAGAGGATCAGAAGTTTTGAGAAAAAGAATGTACTTAAGTTGCCCTTTAAAGAATGGCTAGAAATTCAGTGGATGAGGTAGGGATGGTGAATAAGAAATGCAAGATCACAGGGTAGTTCTCACAAGTTAGAATTATATTAAGAGGAAAATTAAATCTTTATTAGCATTAACCATAGGTTACTCTTTAGATCGGTTTTCCTTAAGTGTTTGCAGATCATTTGTTTGGTGACAGGTTAATGTGGGTTCTGAGAAAAACAAGGCTCCCCTGGTCAAAAAGTAAGCTAGAGAAATATTAGGTTAACTGAGGTTAAACCTGTTTCATTACCAAGCGCTACTCAGAGCACAAGGATATGCAAATGAGCTCTGTGAGGCTCTAAGAGGACAATGCAGAACAAAGGAATTTCCAAATGGAAACCAAGGCCCAAACTTTCTCAGTGCATGTTCATTCACATCACACTTTAGGGACAGTTTAAGCCTTAGCTGGATTTGTAATGTTGCTTTGATATCTGCATATTTTTAAATGCAACAAATATCGCACGAACAGAGCTCTAACAAGTGTTTGGGGCCATCTCTGAGAGGAGGTCATTCTGACCAAGAATCACTGATTTTTCCCTGGATGCTACACTATCCAAGGCTGAAAGTAGACTCACCATTATGAAAGCCATGAAATATCAGAAAATATTCAGGCTTTATGTCACAAGAGGAGTCTATCTATTGATTTCTGAATTAGAGACAATAACCAGAGCCAGGGAAGAAAGAGACAGGGACATTTTGGATACAAAAAATATCAAATATCATGTAGGGGCCAAGACACTTAGAGTCTTTGCCAACTCAGAAATGGATGTGTCTGATGGGAGCTAAGGAAATGGTCAGGGACATCAGTAGGGGCTTCCTAATGATGGATAAGGAAATCAACATGAATAAATAAATATGAAGACTGTTTATTAATATTCTACCTATAAAAGCCACAGCACGAAGTCTTAGCAATGCCTCCCAGTGCTGCCTATAAAACACATGCTAAATAAATCAACGACCAGACCAAAACTTCCCTTACTGTAGTTGGGTTTCTGATACTTTCCTACTCTTCCTTACATAGGTGCCAATCCTTATACTTGAATTCCCAGGCACTTGGCAGATCTCTCCCTACCCAGACTGTAATAGAAACTGTCACATCAGAATGTAAAAAAAATGATTTACATGGAACTTATCGAATCTAGCATGAAAAAACTACTTTAGAAAGAGCATACAGTCCCTTAACACATTACAGTGAACAAAAGCAGAATGAACCTAAGTAAAGGAGAAGATAATATAAGTTATTTTGTAACCACATCAAAGTTATTTTTGTGTTGAGAATGATACCTGATGAATTCTCTTATTTCTACAAAAATATCCACTTACTCGTAATTACAATAAGTGAGCTTTGAAGAATTTACTGTTACAAATAACTACCATACTTCTATATGAACACACAGGTATCTAAAGATGTATAAACCCAAAACTGGTTGACATTAACTAAGTATTATCAGCAAGGCACATAAACCTATTTAATCTTCACCACATCCCTAGAATGCTGGAACTATCATCCCATTTTATAGATGTAGAAACTGAGGCACAGAGATGGTAAGTGACTTGCTCAGAGTGATTGGGTTAGTAGCTGGTGGAGCTATGACTTAAACTCCAATCACCTGCCTCCAGATCCTATATTCTTAAACTATGAAAGCTATTTCTTCTATATATATGTATGAATATGATTCCTTCGGAGAAATCGGATTCTAAGCATTTAGATGCTACCCAGGTGTTTAAATAAATTTAATTATGTTTATGAGAAAATCCTGTTTTATCTTTTATAATAGAGATAACTAGATTAGGCAAAACATTCATAATAACTTCCCAAGGGAGAGACTAATAATTTTTTCTCTTTTGAAAATAAGGAAAACATGATATATGGCATTTACATTGAAGCTAGGGAGTCATCTGGCCTCCTTCCTTCCTTAGATCTGCCAGCAATAGATCCACTTGCAGTGTTTGAGTAGGCGAGCTGCCTACATTCAAAATGGCATAGATAACTGGCACAATTAGTGAGAAAATTGAGAGGGTTTCTGTTTTTCCAGAATTATCGAGGTAACTACTGCAATTCTTCATTTCCCTTTGGCAGATGACCTGCTGCCCAAGTACCCATTAGCTTCCTTTCTCACATCTCACCTGCTTCAACATCATGGTCCAGGGCAATGCTATTCATTACGACGACTGGTTTTACTACCACAGCACTGCTCATTATGAATGACCTGTGTGTACACTTTTGCATCTCCAGCAAAATGACAAAAGACAAAACAGCAGAACTGGCTCATTTCCCAGTGAGCTCTTGCAAATTCCTTGCATGTTTCAGAGAATGTATCATGGCTGATAAACCTTCATCAAGTTAACATCAGGGAAATAAACATAATCACGGTTTCATGAGAGCCATTTTGGTATATATGAGCAATGTGTCACCAGCCTTCCTTCTTTGATCCACCCTGTGGGGCCTTCCAGGTGGCATCCACTCTCTGGGCTCTCACTATATCATCCTTCCCAAGTATACAACTGTGCTCACTCAAGTCTCATAATACATTCCTGTTGGTGGACCTCCTGCAGACTGTGGACTAGGACTCAGTCTTCAAGACCTTCTGAGGACTCAATCTGCCCCAAAAGAGATGAGGTCCAACAAAATTATCAGAATCAAATTTATCAAATAGATGCACATTTGCTTTTGACATCACCTAATTACCCTCTTGCTTCTCCCTCTGGGTCCCTTCTCTGGCCTGCCTCCCAGAAGCTGGGCACAATAGACTCACTCGCAACACATCAAAAACTTCCACCCAGAAAGGGGTCCAAATCAACAGCTTTACAACTTAATGCAAATAATTTACTTTCTACATGGTATATAGGCTCTTCTACCTAACAGTGGCATGTGGGCCTTTAGTCTTTATAAATTAATGTTAACTATCAGAGAATAAATAGAAAAGGTTTTTGAAAGATGCAGTGTTCTCAGGAGTCACAACTCAGATGCCTGCAGATGCCAGTCTGAAATGAGTAGAGCAGGCTGGGGCAATACAGGAGGGAGTGGTGAAGCCTGGGGCAATTTGGAGAACTCACAATTTCTCCAAACATGTTGCCATTGTTGTTGTCATACACTAATGCAATCCCACTCTTGTTAGATATTCTGTTTCAGTAGAAGTGGACAGTATGTACTTATATGCGATTTTTTTCTAATTTTTACATGTTGTCAGTCAATCAAAAATCTAAAAGCCCTCTGTAGGCCAACAAAAATACACTGTGGGCCTGACATATCCCAAGGGCATGCAGCTTGAGACATCTATACCTTGGACATCTGGTCTTTAGTTCCAAATTCCATAATCCTTGCATATTTAAGTTGTATAAGTGGTAGTACAAAATCTGACCTGGTCTAAGAGCTGGTAATTAACATCTTTCATGAGGACAATCCTTTATGGTTTTTAAGGCACTGTTAACACAAATGGTATTATCTGATTTTCAAAATCCTCAATCCATATAATCTTATTATTAGTTATGTAGTAATATATTATCATCTGCCTATGATTAAGTATATCTATATGTGTTTATTACATTATATATATACATGATATTGTATAATTGTCTGCTATGAGGTGATATGATGGCAGCAAAGTTCTCCACAAATGCTTAAAGGTAAACTACATAATTTACATGCAACAAATAAGATCAGATTATGCATAAAGGGAGCTTGGAGATAAACCATTTTCTGGGCCAGATAAAAGGTTGGTTATTATCTAATAGACAGCATAAAAAAAACTTAACCTACTGAGATTCTGATCTCTTGGGAGTGGGGTTATCAGTGAGTTTGGTGAAAAAGAGTCTTATGAGAGAGAGGAAGTATCCATTCTCTCTAGGGGAGAGGACATTCTGGCTCAAACATAAAACCTAGCTGTCCTAGGAGTACATAAATAAGTTATTATTAGAAAAAGAACCCACTGGTTTGCCAGTGTTCAGAGTCTCCTTTTGCAATGATTCAGTGCTCACTGAGTACCTTTCTGATCATAATTTGGCATTTATTCAGATGTTTATTTTATTTATTTATTTTTTTAAAACATTTATTTTTATTTTTATTTATTTATGATAGTCACAGAGAGAGAGAGAGAGAGGCAGAGACATAGGCAGAGGGAGAAGCAGGCTCCATGCACCGGGAGCCCGACGTGGGATTCGATCCCGGGTCTCCAGGATCGCGCCCTGGGCCAAAGGCAGGCGCTAAACCGCTGCGCCACCCAGGGATCCCTATTCAGATGTTTAAAAAGAGAGCGGATGCACTCAACAAACACCCCAAGCCTAAATAATCCAATTAAAAAATGCACAGAAGATACGAAGACATTTCTCCAAAGAAGACAGAAGACACATGGAAAGATATTTAACATCACTCATCATCACAGAAAAGCAAATCACAACCACAATGAGGTATCACCTCACACCTGTCAGAATGGCTAAAATGAAAAACACAAAAAATAAGTATTGCCAAGGATGTGGAGAAAAAGGAACCCTCCTCTCCCTCATACATTGTTGGTGGGAATGTAAACTGGTGCAGTCATTCTGGAAAACAGTATGGATGTTCTTAAAAAGTTTAAATTTAATTTAAATTTTTTAAATTAAATTTTAAATTTAAATTTAAATTTTAAAATAGAACTACCATATGATCCAGTAATTCCACTGCTGTGTAATGACCCAAAGAATATGAAAACATTAGTTCAAAAAGATATCTGCACCTCTATGTTTATAGCAGCATTGTTTACAATGTTTACAATAGTCAAATTATGCAAGCAGCCCAAGTGTCCAAAAACACAAAAAATAAGTATTGCCAAGGATGTGGAGAAAAAGGAACCCTCTCCCTCATACATTGTTGGTGGGAATGTAAACTGGTGCATTCTGGAAAACAGTATGGATGTTCTTAAAAAGTTTAAATTTAATTTAAATTTTTTAAATTAAATTTTAAATTTAAATTTAAAAATAGAACTACCATATGATCCAGTAATTCCACTGCTGTGTAATGACCCAAAGAATATGAAAACATTAGTTCAAAAAGATATCTGCACCTCTATGTTTATAGCAGCATTGTTTACAATGTTTACAATAGTCAAATTATGCAAGCAGCCCAAGTGTCCATCAATACATGAATGGATTATATATATATATTTTTTTTCCTTCTCTGGTTTGTGTGTGTGTATATATTACATGGAGTATTACTCAGCCACAAAAAATAATGAAATCTTGCCATTTGCAACAACATGGACAGCTCTTGAGGGTGTAATGCTAAGTGAAGTCAGTCAGAGAAGATAAATACCATATGATTTCACTCATGTGAAATTTAAGAAATGGAGAAATATTAAGAATGTGGAATTTAAGAAAAAAAAACAAAGACGGAAAGAGGCAAACCAAACACAGACTGTTGACTACAGAGAACAAAACTGATGGTTATAGGGGGCAGGGGTGGGGTGGGTAAACAGATGAGGAGGATTAAGAGTTAAACTTACTGCAATAAGGACGGTATGAAATAGTAATATACATGAATAATTATAGAATTGTTGAGTCACTGTATTGTATGCTTAAAACTAAATACTGTATATTAATTATACCAGAATTAAAATTTTTAAAAAATCACACAAACACTCACACACAGACAAGAGAGTGGAAGCAATGGCTGCAAGAAATGGGTATTCAGTCCCCTTGGCTGTCACATTTCTTGCTAGAAATTTATAAATTGCCAACCCAGGCATGTAAGTCAAAGTCCCAAGAGCATGCTTACAGTGAGCCTCTGAACGAGGGGTCAGCTCTCAGAGTGCCAGCCAAAATCATGATTCAGAGCCTGACAAACCAAGGACCAGGCCCTCAGCTGTAATACACTCGTCAAAGTCAATGTCATCTTCTGAAGGATCCTGACAGCCAGCTGCCTGCCATCCTGCACAATTCTTACCTTGCCACTTCATAATCCAAATTCCCATTTGCTAGAGAAGAATCTAAAGTCCAGGAGATTAGGTGGTTGGCCTGGATCATGAGCTGCTCTCTCTGCAGGCTGGCTCTCCTCCCACTCCAATAGCTGCTAATGGTTCCAGGTGGGCCCAGAAACTATGCGGGGACCTAAAGCTAGTAATATGGTTTCAGCATCATCACCTGCTGCCACTGAGGATCCATTTCAATGCCTAATTAGGCACAACCCAAGCAAGTTATCCTTTTAAATATTTTTTTAAGATTTTAAAATTTTTATTTATTCACGAAAGACACAGAGACATAGGCAGAAGGAGAAGCAGGCTCCTCAGAGAGAGCCCGATGTGGGACTCGATCCCTAGACTGGGATCATGCCTGAGCCGAAGGCAGACGCTCAAATGCTGAGCCACCCAGGCATCTCCCAAGCAGGTTATCTTTTTCCTTCTCTGGTTTGTGTCTAAACTTCAAAGTGAAACTTGCTTAACAGAGCATATGAAGCTGGGGCAATGAAGACTTTTTCATGAGCAGAGTTATTCAGATATAATTGACATACCATAAAATTCACCCATTTAAAATGCATGATTCAGTCATTTTAGTATGATTACAAAATGATTATCATAACCACATTTTAGAACTATTTTCCCACCTCAAAAAGAAAACTCATGCCATTAGCAATCATTGCCTGCTGCAACCCGGTCTAGGCATCTATTAATCCACTTTGTGCCTCTTCAGATTTGTTTATTCTGGATATTCCGTATAACTGGAATCATACCATGTGGTCTTTTATGACTGGCCTCTTTCACTGAGCACCACCTTTCTGAGGTTCATCTGTGTTGGAGTGTGGATCAGTACTTCATGATTGGTATTATGAAGCCTTAGAGAATAACTGTTGTGGCCAAAACCACAAAGTGCAAACGACTGGTGACATACTTTTAAAAAATTATTATTCCAGTGACATTTGTTTCTTTTTTATGTTTAAAATTATTTGTTTTAGAAAGAGAGTGTGTCCACACATGGGTGGGAGGGGCAGGGAGAGAGAGAATCTCAAGCCGACTCCATGCTGAGCACACAGCCAGAATTGGGGCTCAATTTCATGGCCCTGAGATGATGACTTGAGCTGAAACCAAGAGTTGGATGCATATCTGACTGAGCCACTCAGGTGCCCCTCTTATTCCAATGACTTTTTAAAAAGAATGCTTATAATGAAATATTTTGGTCAAGAAATCTTTACTCTTGTTTTAATTTAAATAATACTATTACTTAAAAAATGTCATCTGTCACTGGGTTTTTTTTTTAAATTTTTTTTTATTTAATGGAGAGAGAGAAAGAGAGAACACAAGTAGAGGAGAGGAGGGGCAGAGGGAGAGGAAACAGCAGACTCCCCACTGAGCAGGGAGTAAGATGGGGGGCTGGATCCCAAGCTCTTGAGATCACAACCTGAGCCAAAGGCAGATGCTTAACTAAGCCACTCAAGTGACCTTAGGTTCATTTTTTAAAAAAAGATTTATTTATTTTTAGAGAGAGAGAGAAAGACAATTGTAAGCACAAGCGGTAGGGGTAGAGGGAGAAGAGAAAATCCCAAGCAGACTCCTTGCTAAGTGTAGGGTCCTGGGCTCTGTCTTAAAACTCTGACATCATGACCTGAGCTAAAATCAAGAGCCAGAGGCTCAACCGACTGCACCACCCAGATGCTCTGCTGGGTTCATTTTTGAACATCTCTTCCCTACATCCATCCTTCCTCCCCACCTGCTCATAGCTCGTGGTCCTACAGAGGCTCCTGCTAACCTTGCCCTTTCCTGGGCATGAGGGAAAAATCCCCTGCCTCCGGGGCTCTGAAGGAGCCCCCATTTTCAGTATCTCCCTATAATTTCGCAGGGGGAATGAACTGTCCCATGTCTGAGCTCCTGCCAGCCCTGAGCTCCTGCCAGCCCTGACCTCTGCGCATACCAGTTATTACTCTGATTGAGGGCAGGCACCAGGCCTCATCTTCCTATTCCCCACCCACCCCAGCGACCACACGCTTCACTCAAGGGAAGTGCTACAGATCAAATCACATCAAATCCGAGGACTACACGAACATGACCTATTTCAAAGTTTCATAAAGTAATAGGAAAATAACAAAGATCCCCCAAGGCCTCAGATGCACAGTCTACCTGGCAAAACTTTTTATTTATTTATTTATTTATTTATTTATTTATTTATTTATTTATTTATTTTTTTATTTTTTTATTTATGAGAGAGAGAGAGGCAGAGACACAGGCAGAGGGAGAAGCAGGCTCCATGCAGGGAGCCGGACGTGGGACTTGATCCTGGGACTCCAGGATCATGCCCTGGGCCTAAGGCAGTGCTAAACTGCTGAGCCACCCGGAGCACCCTGGCAAACACTTTAATTGCAGACAGGTCATACAAAACTCGAATATAACATTTGAAGATAAAATGGGTTTGGTAAAGTCCTACCCCATGTAGCACTCCCTTCTAGCCTTCACCGAGCAAATATTGGTGCATACCAACTGTCTCTTTCCATCTCCCAGACTTTAATAGAGTCCTGTTTTCCAAAATGCCCCTTGAATTTGGTATTTCTGGTTCCAGTTTCCCGGGACTGGTCTGGCTGGTTTGCTATGGTGTCTCTGCCCACTTGGTGGGGACACTTGATTCCACGCTAAACCGTGACTGCTGTGGGGTCCTGTGGAGTCTTTATAGGCAATCTCGTTTTCCAGTGTGGCCAAGGTCGGCACGTGTCGTCGTCGTCGTCTTCTTCTTCTTCTTCTTCTTCTTCTTCTTCTTCCTTCTTCTTCCTTCTTCTTCCTTCTTCTTCCTTCTTCTTCTTCTTCTTCTTCTTCTTCTTCTTCTTCTTCTCCTTCTCCTTCTTCCTTCTCCTTCTTCTTTCTTCTTTCTTCTTCTTCTTCTTCTTCTTCTTCTTCTTCTTCTTCTTCTGTATTTATTCATGGGAGAAAGAGAGAGAGAGAGAGAGGCAGAGACACAGGCGGAGGGAGAAGCAGGCTCCACGCAGGGAGCCCAATGCAGGACTCAATCCCAGGACTGAAGGCAGCGCTAAACCGCTGAGCCACCGGGGCTGCATGGCCCGTGTCGTCAGTCTTCCATCTCTATCTTGAGGCACCATATGCTTTTACGATGATTTGGGGTGTATGAGTGGCAGCAAAGCCAAGACAGGGTAATGGCATCAAACTTGTCATCACTCTCCTCTGCTCGGCTTCCCAGTATCTGAATAATGGACTGAGAAGGGAGCAGCGGATGCCACCTGCGCTGCTCAGTCTTGGGCTCGCCACTTTGCCTTGGACCGTCTCCCTCACACTGACTTCCTCTGGCAAATGTGTCAGCACCTGATTCTGCTTTCATTTTCATTCTCATATTTCACTCCAGGAGCCTGGTATGTGGCTAGACCTGACAAGAATAAATTTATAAGGATGCAAGCCACAGAAAGTCTTGAATATATTCCCATTAAAGGTCCACGGGGGCAACAAAGAAATCATCTCTAACTCATTTTTGAACACTGTAACAAGGGCATTTTCCAGGGGAGAAAAATCATGTTTTATTTTTGTGCTTGTAACGTTCACAGCTGTTAAGGACTTTGCCACCTCTAATGACAATACATTAAGAGGAGCGGTTTAGCATCTACAAGGGAAGGTAGAGCTAGTTGCTGAAGGCTGGCCTCCGCTCCTCCCGGCAGCTGCACTTTTCACCAAACAAAATCAATTACTATGTATCTTGATGCTAGAGGTATGTTATTGGTTTTTAACGAATCAAGTTCTGCACTGATTCCTCCTGAAAAATAATTTTTATTAATGAGAGGTGAGATGAGAAAACTGCACTTTGCCTTGAGCAGCCTGTGATATGCTAATACCTCCTATTGCTGAAATGCTAATGAATCAAAATATAATCATCATCGAGACAGAAGTGAGCAAAGAGTTTGGAATCATGAGACACAGATGTGAGTCATTTCTCTGCCACTTACTGGCCAGCTGGGGTTGGAAACAAGTCTCAGTGACTCCATTTGTAAAATGGGCTTCTCTCAAGGATCCCATGAGATCACGTATGTAGCTACTAGACTACATATGTGTATGTAGCAAAACATAGGACAGATATTAATTATATGTAACTATGAAACTATGTGCAAAAATGCATATGCATATCAATGTCCTCAGAGAAAATGGGATCTGTTTCTGTGGTCTTTAATCTGGATCTCCTAAAGAATTGCACTAGAGGACGTATGAACAGCACTTTGCAAAACATGTCCCCCCAAAAGATGTTGCAGATATACTACTAGTGTCTTTGAACAATAGGATTAGGATTGCTTCATTAAGGAACTGGGAAAATTTGGAAGTTATTTATCTGGATGATCAATATTAAAAAGAGGTGTTAGAAATATTTGAAAGTGGGTAAAAGCCCACCATGTGGTGATGAATTGTATAAAGGAGAGCCACGGGATGGCCTACTAACAGCCTTTGAAAATGACCTTTCATGACATGGAGAAATATTCATGACATATGCACTAAGAAAAGCGAGATTCTTGGTCAAAAATATATGCGTGTGATAGTTACACAGAGCCGGAGGAGGGGCAAGATACCTGAAGAGTAGGGTCCCCAAGTCACCTGTCCCCACCAAATTACCTAGAAAACCTTCAAATTACCCTGAAAATCTACGAATTCGGCCTGAGATTTAAAGAGAGAACAGCTGAAACGCTACAGCGAGAAGAGTTCGCGCTTCTATCAAGGTAGGAAGATGGGGAAAAAGAAGTAAAGAAACCAAAGGCCTCCAAGGGGGAGGGGCCCCGCGAGGAGCCGGGCTGAGGCCGGGGCGAGTGTCCCCAGGACAGGAGAGCCCCGTCCCGGAGACGCAGGAGCTGCATCGACCTTCCCGGGCGGAAAGGGCCTCGCGGGGAGGTGGAGCAGGACCCAGGAGGGCGGGGATGCCCTCGGTCCCGGGGACACTAACAGACACCTGCGCCCCGGGAGAGTGCGCCGAGCTCCCTAAGGGCTGCAGCGCGCACGGCGGGACCCGGAGCAGCTCGGAGGGGCTCGGGCGGCGGCTCCGCGGAGGGGGCTGCGGGGCGGGAGCTCGAATCCAACGGCGAAGGCTCCGGAGCACAGGGCGCCGGGACACAGCCCAGGATCCGGCCTCCCCCGGGACAGGCAGAGGCCGGGAGGGCCCAGGACAGCGAGGACGCTCCTGCCCGGAGCTGAGCAGATCAGCGGCCCCGCCCCGGAGCCTCCAGGCCCTGCAGACCGAGAGCTCCGGGGTTACTGCGGGGGCTGAATCCAGGGCTGCAGAGCTGGCCCCGCCACTACGGCTGTTGCTCCTGGGGCCTCACGGGGTAAAGAACCCCCCTGAGCCCTGCACCAGGCAGGGGCAGAGCAGCTCCCCCAAGTGCTAACACCTGAAAATCAGCACAACAGGCCCCTCCCCCAGAAGACCAGCTAGACGGACAAGTTCCAGGGGAAGTCAAGGGACTTAAAGTACACAGAATCAGAAGATACTCCCCCGTGTTGTTTTTTGTTTTTTGTTTCTTGTTTTGTTTTGTTTTGTTTTGCTTTTTGATTTGTTTGCTTCCCCCACCCTTTTTTTCCCCTTTCTTTCTTTTTCTTTCTCTTTTTCTTCTTTTTTTTTCTTTTTTTCTTCCTTTTTTTCTCTTTCTCTTTTCTTTCCTTCTTTCTCTCCTCTCTTTTTCTCCTTTTCCCAGTACAACTTGCTTTTGGCCACTCTGCACTGAGCAAAATGACTAGAAGGAAAACCTCACCTCAAAAGAAAGAATCAGAAACAGTCCTCTCTCCCACAGAGTTACAAACTCTGGATTACAATTCAATGTCAGAAAGCCAATTCAGAAGCACTATTATACAGCTACTGGTGGCTCTAGAAAAAAGCATAAAGGACTCAAGAGACTTCATGACTGCAGAATTTAGAGCTAATCAGGCAGAAATTAAAAATCAATTGAATGAGATGCAATCCAAACTAGAAGTCCTAACGACGAGGGTTAACGAGGTGGAAGAACGAGTGAGTGACATAGAAGACAAGTTGATGGCAAAGAGGGAAACTGAGGAAAAAAGAGACAAACAATTAAAAGACCATGAAGATAGATTAAGGGAAATAAACGACAGCCTGAGGAAGAAAAACCTACGTTTAATTGGTGTTCCCGAGGGCGCCGAAAGGGCCAGAGGGCCAGAATATGTATTTGAACAAATCCTAGCTGAAAACTTTCCTAATCTGGGAAGGGAAACAGGCATTCAGATCCAGGAAATAGAGAGATCCCCCCCTAAAATCAATAAAAACCATTCAACACCTCGACATTTAATAGTGAAGCTTGCAAATTCCAAAGATAAAGAGAAGATCCTTAAAGCAGCAAGAGACAAGAAATCCCTGACTTTTATGGGGAGGAGTATTAGGGTAACAGCAGACCTCTCCACAGAGACCTGGCAGGCCAGAAAGGGCTGGCAGGATATATTCAGGGTCCTAAATGAGAAGAACATGCAACCAAGAATACTTTATCCAGCAAGGCTCTCATTCAAAATGGAAGGAGAGATAAAGAGCTTCCAAGACAGGCAGCAACTGAAAGAATATGTGACCTCCAAACCAGCTCTGCAAGAAATTTTAAGGGGGACTCTTAAAATCCCCCTTTAAGAAGAAGTTCAGTGGAACAATCCACAAAAACAAGGACTGAATAGATATCATGATGACACTAAATTCATATCTCTCAATAGTAACTCTGAACGTGAACGGGCCTAATGACCCCATCAAAAGGCGCAGGGTTTCAGACTGGATAAAAAAGCAGGACCCATCTAATGCTGTCTACAAGAGACTCATTTTAGACAGAAGGACACCTACAGCCTGAAAATAAAAGGTTGGAGAACCATTTACCATTCGAATGGTCCTCACAAGAAAGCAGGGGTAGCCATCCTTATATCAGATAAACTAAAATTTACCCTGAAGACTGTAGTGAGAGATGAAGAGGGACACTATCTCATACTTAAAGGATCTATCCAACAAGAGGACTTAACAATCCTCAATATATATGCCCCGAATGTGGGAGCTGCCAAATATGTCAATCAATTAATAACCAAAGTGAAGAAATACTTAGATAACAATACACTTATACTTGGTGACTTCAATCTAGCTCTTTCTATACTCGATAGGTCTTCTAAGCACAACATCTCCAAAGAAACGAGAGCTTTAAATGATACACTGGACCAGATGGATTTCACAGATATCTACAGAACTTTACATCCAAACTCAACTGAATACACATTCTTCTCAGGTGCACATGGAACTTTCTTCAGAATAGACCACATACTGGGTCACAAATCGGGTCTGAACCGATACCAAAAGATTGGGATTGTCCCCTGCATATTCTCAGACCATAATGCCTTGAAATTAGAACTAAATCACTACAAGAAGTTTGGAAGGACCTCAAACACGTGGAGGTTAAGGACCATCCTGCTAAAAGATGAAAGGGTCAACCAGGAAATTAAGGAAGAATTAAAAAGATTCATGGAAACTAATGAGAATGAAGATAGAACCGTTCAAAATCTTTGAATGTTTACCAGGGAGCCCTGGTTGGCACAGCGGTTAGCACCTGCCTTTGGCCCGGGGCGCGATCCTGGAGACCGGGGATCGAATCCCACGTCGGGCTCCCGGTGCATGGAGACTGCTTCTCTCTCTGCCTATGTCTCTGCCTCTCTCTCTCTCTCTCTCTGTGTGACTATCATAAATAAATTTAAAAAATTAAAGAATGTTTACCATATTTATTCATGAGAGACACAAGGAGGCAGAGGCAAGAGGCAGAGGAGGAAGCAGGTTCCCCAAGGGGAGCCCGATGCGGGACTCGATCCCAGGACCCTGGGATCATGCCCTGAGCCAAAAGCAGATGCTCAACCACTGAGCCACCCAGGCGTCCCATGATTTTTGTATTCATTTAAATAATAAGGCATCTGAGTCCAGGGGTTAAGGGCATGTAGTTTAAACCTGTGTTTGTTGTGTTTGGAAGCTGAGAGAGGAATATTATGGTTGTGGCAACAGATTAAGAGTTCTTGGAAGGACATGAATTCAATCTGAAGGAATTTAAGCACATGGAGCAGATGGTCTACACCTCTGAGGGCATCCACTCCAGACCCATCTCTGTGTGGTATGACATCATCTCTCCCTTACTGTCCATGATTCCAAATTCTCCCATCTTTTCCCTTTAAGTAATTGCCAATTGGAGCCATTCTTTAAGGAAAGAGTATTACTGAGGCTTTTGTGAGATGAAGAAAAGATGCCATTCAAGATGGGACTGTGAAGGCAGTGGAATTTCGGATGTACTACTTAGTTTACACGGCCCTACCCTAAATTTTGTCAATGCATACAGACTTCTATCCTGGGAGTTTAATTCATACTAAGTTAAATGAATGAGGGCTTGGTTTATAGACCAAAATATTAATTCATTGGCAATGCATAATATAAATACCACAAGAAAATATAGCTAAAAATTCACTACCACTTGGTCAGGAAATACTCTCCCTGGGAAAGCTGATTTTCATAGTCAGAAATTCGGCTTCTTAAAATGAAGAAGTTGTTGCTATGAAAGCTTTCCCTCTGTTGGGTTTCCTGCTGTTTGTCCAGCATCTCTGCTAAGACAATGCCCAACACTATAACTTCTCAGGAAATTGTGGTTGGGCTGAAGAAAAGAACAGAAGAACAAAGGAAGGAAGGAGGAAAGGAAAGAAGAAAGGAGGGAAGGAGAAAAGGAAGGAGGAGGGATAAAGGAAGAGCAGAGGGAGGCAGGGAGGAAAGATAGTTTCAGGAGCTAGTGTCATCAATCAAGGAGAGCCTGCCTCCTCTGTCCCTGTCACCCTACCCCTAGCCATACAACATGATCAGGCTTGCTGGCAGGTGCTCGGGGCACCCTGATCACTGAACACCAGTGTTGCCCCAGTGGCAAATTCTTGTTTAAGCAAACATTCCACAGACACTCAGAATTAGAAAGAGGGCTAGAACCAGGAGAAATGGGACATCACAGAAACTTAGCCTCAGTTCTTCATTTCCCAGCATCTCTGGCCATGAGACTCACACAATGGACTTCTGTTTTCCTACAAAGCTCTAGATTTTTGCTGTTGTTTTAATTTTTTAAATTATTTTGTAAAAGATTTATTTATTTATTTTGGTGGGGAGGGGCAGAGGGAAAGAGAGAATCTCAGGCAGACTCTCCACTGAGCACAGAGCCTGACACGGGACTCGATCCCATGACCCTGAGATCATAACCTGAGCCGAAATCAAGAGTCAGATGCTTAACTGACCGAACCACCCAGGTGCCCCTTGTTGTTGTTTTAATTTAAACTCCATCACCGTGGAAAGCACAGAATACTTGCAACTGATGAACTTTCATCTTAGATCTGGGAAGAATGCTTAAGTGAGTTTGGATATGGCTTTCTTATTTTTTAAACTACATTTTCTTACATTAGATTTTACAATATTACCTGTCTGTCCTTAACAATCAGCTAAAGACCTGAAAGCCTCTGCTTTCTCTTATCCTCAAATGGAATTACTTTTCACACATTTAATCTCATCATTCAGTCCCAAATCCACATTCCACAAATGAATAATGACTACTTATAAAACACTTAAAATTCTATTACATTTGTATCTTATGGTGATTCAAAACAGATCACAAATGTGTAAAACCACATGATCTCTGCCAATTTTAAACCTCCAAACTGCATTTTTTCTCTTCTTTTCATTCTCTTCTTTATATTCTGTGTCTTTATTTTGGCATTCTGTTTTCCTCAGTTTTAATTATATAACTGCGCCAGTAGTACACAGACCATTGAAGAATTCAAGCAATACAGAAGTTAAACAGGATATGAAATTCCCTCTTCAAGTGGCTCCCCTCATTTCCAGAGGTAATCATGTTTAACCATTAAATTCACAGCCCTCCAATCCTTTTACATCTTCATAAGAATATATAAGAGTATGTAAGGTTATTTTTAAAAACATAAATGGGACCTTCCTGTGTGTATTACTTTGTAGTTTTTTCCACTTAGTGGTATTTTTTGAGATAGTCATGTGTCAGATGACACAGGGCTACCGCATTCTTTCTAGTAGCTCTATAGTTTTTACAAAATGGACACATCATGATGCATTGTGCTCTTCTCAGTGTGTGGTTATTATTTAGGTTGTTTTCAATTTTATTTTTAGTGACTCCTCCTCTGAACATGTCTATGCACATATGCAAGTAGGTATAAACACAGGATGAGAGTTAGAATTAGAACTGTTAAGTCAAAGAACACGTGCACTTAATCTTTTAATAGAAATCACTTAACTTTCCTCCAAGAAGGCCATCCAAATACACATACTCTCCATAGTCTCTGTGAGTCGGTGTCCATGTATCTGCACCAACACAGACATTTATTGATCTTTTTTGGGATCTGTTTACTATCAGATAATTGAAAAATTATACCTCAATTATACTCCCTTGGTAATTAAGAAGATCAAGTACAAGTTTATGGATACGTTAGCCATATATATTTTTTTCTTCTGTGAATTTGACCACTATTATTTTGGGTTAATTTTTTTTCATTGATTTATATTTTGTGTATTTTCAATATTTAAAACCATTTATTTATTTATTTATTTATTTATTTATTTATTTATTTATTTATAAAGCTTTTATTTATTTGTTCATGAGACATACAGAGAGAGAGAAAGAGAGAGAGGCAGAGACATAGGCAGAGAGAGAAGCAGGCTCCATGCAGGAAGCCCGCCAAGGTTGTACTCGATCCCGGTACTCTGGGATCACACCCTGAGCCAAAGTCAGAAGCTCAACCCCTGAGCCACCCAGGCATCCCTGTGTATTTTCAACATTAATCTTTTTTCTGTCAACATGTAACATATATTTTTCCCTACTTCCCCTTATACTTACTTACGGTGTTTGTTTTTCTGATTCAGAACATTTTTAAAAAGTATATTATCAAAGGTACTCTGACTGCCCCAGCTCAATGGCTGGAGAGAGTTTCTGGGCATGATGCAGAGAGGGAAACCCAGGCAGAAGGTGGCAGCTTTTTTTTTTTTTTTTTTAAAGGTGGCAGCTTTTTGAGTTGAGGTGACACACTTGGGAGTCCAGGAGGCCGGAACGACTATAGCTTGAGTGCAGCATATCAGAGAGGTGAGCAGCATAGAGAACTCCAGAGATCTGCAGAGGGTTCACCTGGAGAATTCCATTGAGTACCGATGACACATGGGTCTGAAGAAGCTCTCTGAAGTGAAGGGAAGAACCAGCCCAAAGGATAGAGTGAACAGGGTCAAGAGCCCACACAGTCCAGGAGGCTGTATGTCCTCAACAGCCAGATTAGAAAACCTCATAATTCAGGAGCACTGGTTAGGATATGAAGGAGGGTCTTGCCTTAGTAATGGGGACCCAAAGGGATCAAAGTGTTTCCAAGTAACTTAACTATGTAGCAGAACAAGAATATTTATAGGAATTCAGAAATCCAGCAACCAATAAGGTAAGATGCAAAGTATCTGGCATCTAATAATAAATCATACAGCATGCAAAACAGCAGAAAAAATATAACCCTTAAGGAAGAGGACTTCAGGGATCCCTGGGTGGCCCAGCGGTTTGGCGCCTGCCTTTGGCCCAGGGCGCGATCCCGGAGATCCGGGATCGAATCCCACATCGGGCTCCCGGTGCATGGAGCCTGCTTCTCCCTCCACCTGTGTCTCTGCCTCTCTCTCTCTGTGTGTGACTATCATAAATAAATAAAAATTAAAAAAAAAAAAAAGGAAGAGGACTTCAATCCATCCAAACTGACCCAGGAACAACATACACTTAAGAATTAGACCAGGATAGTGAAGCAGTTATTACAACTGTGTTCCGTATGTTTGAGAAGCAAAAAGATTGAACAGGTTAAGTAGAGGCATGAAGGATATTTAAAAGACCCCAGTAAAATTTCCAAAGGTGAAAACTGAATGTGTGAAGTTGAAACACACTGAATGGAATTAATGCCAGGTTAGACATTACCAAAGGAAAAAAATAGTGAATACGAAAGCACAGCAGTGGAAACAGTTCAAAATTAAATCGTGAAAATGACTTGAAAGAAAGAATACAGTGTCAGTTAAGTAAGGCTACTTCCAGTGACGGAGCACAGGCAGTGAGAGTACACAGAGGAGAGAGAAGGTGAGGGAACCACCAAAATATCTGAAGGGAAAATGGCTAAAACTTTTCCAAATTTAGTGAAAACATTTATAGCTGTATAGGCCCCAGATCCAAGAATGTCAACAAACTACAAATGCAAGAAATATGAAGACAACTCCACTAAGGCACAGTATCATCAAATTCCTTAAAAACCGAGGAAAATCTTATTTATTTTTTTAAATTTTTATTTATGTATGATAGACACAGAGAGAGAGAGAGAGAGAGAGAGAGAGAGAGAGAGAGGCAGAGACACAGGCAGAGGGAGAAGCAGGCTCCATGCACCGGGAGCCCGACGTGGGATTCGATCCCGGGTCTCCAGGATCGCGCCCTGGGCCAAAGGCAGGCGCCAAACCGCTGCGCCACCCAGGGATCCCACTTTTTTTTTATTTATTTTTTTAAATTTTTATTTATTTATGATAGCCGAGGAAAATCTTAGAAGCAGCCAGAAAAAAAAGACATTACGTCTGATGAACAAAGATCAGAATGGCAGCGGACTTTTTGCCAGAAACAATTTAAGTTAAAAGCAAGGGCAGGGATCCCTGGGTGGTGCAGCGGCTTAGCGCCTGCCTTTGGCCCAGGGCGCGATCCTGGAGACCTCGGATCGAATCCCATGTCGGGCTCCCGGTGCATGGAGCCTGCTTCTCCCTCTGCCTGTGTCTCTGCCTCTCTCTCTGACTATCATAAATAAATAAATAAATAAATAAATAAATAAATAAATAAATAAATAAATAGCAAGGGCAGCTACAACCTAAAAAGTATTGGAAGAGTAGTACCATCATCCTAGAGTTTTTTATTCAGCAACAATATCTTTTAAAGTTAAGGCTCAAGGAAAATGTTTTTAGATATACAAAAGCTGGAATAACTCATCACCAACAGATGAGCTACAAAAATTGTTAAGCTCTTGAAGAAAGAAGGGAGAAAAACCCAAAACAACAAAACGAAACCTTTGACCTATGCAGATAAATAAAGATTACTAGATGGTAGCCTGGGCGGCTCAGCAGTTTAGCGCCACCTTCAGCCCAGGGCCTGATCCTGGAGACCAAGGATCAAGTCCCACGTCGGGCTCCCTGTATGGATGGAGCCTGCTTCTCCCTCTGCCTGTGTCTCTGCCTCTCTCTCTCTCTCTCTCTCTCTCTGTGTCTCATGAATAAATAAATACAATCTTAAAAAAAGATTACTAGAGAAAATCCTTGTGACCTTGGGTCAGGCAAAGATTTTCTAAATATAACACAAAAGGATTATCCACAAAACAAAAAAAATGATGGAGTGAACTTCACCAAAATCAAGAACTTTTGCGCTTTGAAGGACTCCCACCCCACCCCAAGAATAAAAAGACAACCTACAGATGAGACAACATTTGTAAATCACATATTGGATAATCTAAGGATATATAAAAGTTCTCAAAACTTGGTATCAATAAAACTAATAACCGAATATAAGATGGGCAAAAGAATTTGAAAAGAAAATGTATGGATAAAAAGTAAGCACCTGAAAAGAGACCCCCACATCATTAGCCATCAGATGGTGCAAATCCGACTCATAATGAGATATTTCCACTTGCAGACCAGAATGACTGACCATACCAAGTGCTGGTGAAAATGTGGAGGATGAGTGTGAAACTCACACACTGATGAGAATGTAAAATGGTACGACCCTTTAGGAAAAGACTTTGGCATTTCCTCAAAATTTAAACATACATACACTATGTGATCCACTTACTCTCCTCCCAGGTATTTCTCCAAGGGAAATGAAAGCATATGTTTATACAAAGACTTGTACATGAGGGTTCACATAATTCTATTTGCTAGAGCCCCAATCTGGAACCAACCCAGATGTCCATCAACAGGTGAAAGATAAACAAATTGCTATGTATCTATATGATGAAATACTATTCAGCAATAAAAAGGGAATACATTATTAATATATACTCTCTTATGAATGAATCTCAAAATAATTATAGCAAATGAGAGAAGACAGAGGAAAAAGAGTCCCTTCTAGAATCCTTGAAGATGTAGCTCATCCACTGTGACAGGAAGCAGATCAGTGATGATCTGCTAATGAGAGGCAGGAGGAGGGAGGGGAGGGGCAAAAGAGAGGGATTACCAAGGGGCCCAGGCAGAATTTTGGGGGTGATACTGATGGTTTTTATCTTGATTACTGTGGTTTTTCATCTTGATTATTGATTACCGTGGTGGTTCCACTAGTGTCTATATGTATATAATGTCAGAATTTTTAAAATTGCACACTTTAAACATGCAGTTCATTGCATCGTCAATAAATGTGTTCTGAATCACGTCATTAAAAAAAATCCCTGAAACTGGGAATGGCTTAGCTGGCTTCTCTGCATGTAGATCTCACTAGCTGCAGTCAAGGTGTCAGCCCAGCCACATCCTCATCTGGAGGCTCAGCTGGAGGAGAATCATCTTCCAAGCTCACCCAAGTTGCTGGCAAAACTCATTTCCTTGCAGCTACAGGGCTCAGAGCTTTAGAATGTTTTGCTGACTGTTGGCCAGAGGCTTCCCTCAGCTCCCACAGTTCTGTCACGTGACCCTCTCCATGGGCAGTTTACCGTGTGGCAGCTTGCTTCTTAAAGGCCAGTAGAAGGAGAGAGAATGAATCTGCTGGCAAGACAGGGTCACGTAACATCACCTAGTCCAGGCATGACATCCTGTCAGCTTTATCATAAAACATAATATAATTGCAGAGTTGAGATCACTTTTGCCACATTCTCTTGGTTAGAAGCAAGTCGCAGGCCTCACCCATGCTCTGAGGGAGGGGATTACACGTATCACACATATGACAGAATGAACACCAAGAGGGGAAGCCATCTTGGAGGCTGAGAGCCACACACACATTCCTCTCTTCTTAGTAACATTTAATGAGAAATTTTTCAAAAATTTGGTTCTTGTTTTTGATAGATGTCACTTATCAAGTTTTCTCTCTTTTCTGAGTGTGCTTTGAAATTTATTTAGTTTTCTTTTGAGTTTGAGTGACTCTATTCCATCTCGTTGCTTTGTTCAGAATTTTTTTTTTCTTTGTTCAGAATTTGGTATCGAATTACATCAAATGCAATGTTGGCATCCATAGACATGAGCATATGGATTCAATTTTTAAAATCTGTTAAGGTGGTGATATTATTTCCAATACATTATAATGCAGTGAATAATCAATGATGATTCATCACTATATTCCCGAGAAATAGTCTTTTTAATACATTGCTGGATTTGATTTGCAAGTATTTTATTGAGGATTCTTTTTTTTGCACCCAAATTCAGAAACCGCTTGGACTATTGCTTTCTTTTTCCTTTATGGTACTTTATTCTGTTATGTTAGTCTTAAAGAATGAGTTGGAAAGCTTTCTAACCTTTTTCTCTTCTTTGGAACCATTTGAGTAATATAAGAAGTATATATTCCTTAAACATATAGCAGAATTCCCCCCTGAAACCATCTAGGATATTTTTGCTGCCACAGTGCAACAAAAGCCAAGGATGAAAAGCCTCACTGGCCAGGCAGGCCCCAAGACAGTGGCTGTATGATCACTATGATCATTGCTCTAAGAAGCTTCTTCACTACTTGGATTCATTGGTCTTGAGCCTGGAGTGTTCCCCATAAAACCCAGGCAAAATTCACTCTCATTCACTCAATGATGAGTCCTCTCCCACATGTAATCTGGGATTGTGTTGTGTTGCTTTGTCTTGCTTTTTCACAATCTCCTTTCTCTGTGGATCTGATCCTGTTTGTTTTTTAAATTTTTTGTAGTTCCTCAGAATTTCTGGTTCCCTTGTGGCACACTTTCTTGTTATGCAGAAGGCTTAATTCCAATAGATTTTATTTTGTTATTTCAAGGATTTGGGGGTAAAAGAGAAAACAAAGTATTTTGTTACAACTGCCATCTTGCTCCAACCTTATTTTATTTTTATTTTATTTTTAGGAAAGAAGGGTTGGGCCAAACTTAGATGGTGAAATTTGCTATTAAGTGAAGGCTGTAAAACTTTAAATGTATATCTTAATTTGCTTCAGATTTACTAGGCTTACAGGACACTAGATTGGCTGCTGATTCTAAGAGACAAAAGTAATGTTGGCAGTGCAGAGGACTTTTGGGAAGACATATATTGATATTTAGACCTGTGAAATTAATTGGAACAGTCTATGATTTTTCATGCTTTTTAAAGGGTGCCTGGGTGGCTCAGTCCGTTAAGTCTGCCTTTGGCTCAGATCATGTTCTGGAGTCCTGAGATCAAGCCCTGCCTGGGGCTCTCTGCTCAGCTGAGAGCCTGCTTCTCCCTCTCCCTGTGTCTGCTGCTCCCCCTGCTTGTGCTCTCTGTCAAATAAATAACATCTTTAAAAAAAATGAAAGCTTTTTAAAAAGGTCAAAGTTTTCTAAGTTTTAGGGATTGGATCCTGATTTGAAATGAAGATTAGTAGCAGCCTTGTCTAAGATAGAAAGAGTTTCTAGCCAATTATTAAATAAAGGTATGGCGAATTAACTTAAGATTTCTATCTTTCCCAAAATGGCAACTCCCCAATAACGCAAATATTGTGACAGTTAAATCATGCAGTCATATTTAGGTGTTATCATTCACTTTGATATTTGGTAGATAACCCTGAACATTACAGAATTAAGTTGAATCAGATCATTAGTGTTTGTATAATTAGCATGTCTAATATAAAAACAATTTAACTGAGATACAATGGACCAACCAAAACCCAACCATATTACAAAGGAGGTAAGCACAAGGTTGAAAGTTTTCTTTATTTATCTGCTATGCTTTTGTGCTGTCTCATAGTGAATGGCTTCATAGCAATATCCTATATCTGAGCTTCAGGGAGTTTGAAATTAGTTTAAAGTTGTTTGTGGTAATTGAACTTTATTAATTATGGGAGGTGTTATGACTCTGTAGGCAAGTAACGAACTGAAATGTCAGAGATGAAGGCACCTGAGTTTCAAAACCTCACATCACAAGCCCTTGCCAAAGACATCTCAACTGTAGGTGTATGGAGAAATCCTTTGCTCTACCTCTTCCACAGTTAGGAGCTATCTCGCTGGATGTGAGGGAAACATAGGACGTGTTCACTGGTCTCCACCCCGCCAGAGCCACACCTGTTGAAATGTGCTGACCCTCCCTGGAGAATGGTAAACTATGAGCTCTCTTTGCCAATACTAATCTTAGGCAAGATGCGCATACTCCTCCAGAACCTCAATACTCTCTGCTGTAAGTCAGGGGAAATTCTACCTCTTTATTTCCCAAGATGGCCAAGGGTAAGAAATGACTAGGGGAAAAAAGTGCCTGTAAAAATAAAACTCTAAATACATGTTGTGCCCAACAGAGGAGCCATAAAGGAAAAGGGGCAGCCCTGAGACTGAAAACAGAATTGGTTGGTGAAATGTGTTTGAACTCTTAAGCAATAACCTTTAATTAATTTAGGGCATTTAATAATGCAGCTTTAATAAGATAAACAGGAAAGAAGTCTTAAGACTCTGAACTGGGAAGGGACAAATATCCATACCCATATCCACATTTCAGGGTCCTTTATTACATTTTCAGTGATGGAGCAAAACCTGTACCTTCGTCTTCATCCTAGAAACTGATTAATGTCAAAATGCTACATCCTTTTCGCTGCCAATAAACAGACAAGAAGCTGGTTATTTCCCTGAAAGATTTTAGGGGTGAAAAGGAAAGAAAGTAAATTGACACCTTTATAATTGAATTGAATATATATAATTTGAATTTTCAAGTACCCAGTTTTTGAAATGGCTACATGATCTAAGATATTAAGTGAAAAAGAGAGAGGACCAATTTATAGAACAGTTTCTGTATAGGAAGAGTCTACTATCATCTGACTATAAAGCTGGGAGAGAAGAGGAGGTGGTTGTGTTTTTTGTCAATCACATTTCTGGGCTTCTCATCTGTTTTGTTCCTGGGATGAAGTTTTTATGGCCTGTATCTTTAGACCATCATAATGCCAAATTACATGACTCAGATTTGCCCCAATCCACTCTGAGGACAGCTCTGAAATAAAACTAGAAATGGCACACTAATCCTTAGCTTTTTATTATAATTTTATTTTATTTTTAAGTAGCACTTACATTATAACAAAATGCCCCTTGTGTCTGCTAGATTCCTGTATAAATGAAGTGGAAATTAGATACACAAGCGTGCGTACTACATTCAATCACGGAAAACCTTCATTCTTGTGCAAATTAAAATGATCCTCTGCACAGATGCAAAAGAACTCATCCAAGTAAAAACATTTACATGTAATTTACAGA
Source organism: Canis lupus familiaris (assembly GCF_011100685.1). NCBI lineage: Eukaryota > Metazoa > Chordata > Mammalia > Carnivora > Canidae > Canis > Canis lupus. The sequence goes on along the minus strand of NC_049222.1, from coordinate 39,112,143 downwards.
ATGTTTTCTCCCTTGGAAGCAATTGCTTCCCCCAGAATCATAAAAACCTACATTTTAAATGTTGACTAATGCTCAAAGACACTGAACCAAGCTAATAAACTGCAGAAATTGAAAGAGATCCAAATGGGAAAATGTAAAATAACCATATATTTTGATCTTTTCAGGAAATGTTTATCTGACAGTAATTTTAGGGACTGTATTAAACAAATTACTTAAATTATAATTACTTACCTTCTAAATTTTGCTTCCTAATAAAAGGGCAAAACATATATATATATGTGTGTGTATATATATATGTGTATATATATATGTATATATATATACACGTGTGTGTGTGTACAAGATCTGTATTTTTTAATGTGGATGTTTGCATTCTATGATAAGTTTTTATTTTAAATATTTTTCTTGGCCCTCATCCTGGCTGTGTCACAATGATGGTTTAGCAGACATCAGAGGGTCTGATTTGCTGAATAAGCGCCGTATCAACACAATACGTGGCTTTGCCAGTGTCACACAATGATAACCACCATCACAGGAAGATTTTACTGGGATTCAGAGCACGTACTGTGACCACCCAGTACTACTTTTCCATTCCCTTGTTTATTGTTTGCAACTATCAGAGTTCCCAATGAGATTTTGTCCATGGGGGGTTGCGAGTGGGGGCAAATCACTTCATCTCCCTCTTCCTTCAGGTGTGGTTGTGAGAATAAACACTACAACGTCTGACACCAAGTCCAGAAAAGTGCTGAGTAATGAGAGGGATAGACAATGGGGATATTTTTACCCCAAGTACTTAAGTACAAGGAAACCATTGCAACTGAGAAGGGAATTTCGTCCTGGGCTTGTGGCAGCTTAGGCAGAAAGGGAAAGAGGATGCACTGAAGAGCCTCCAGTACCTTATAAGCAGAAGCATATCTTTTCATCAGGAGAAACACCCTCTCAGCTGAGCACCCAACTAAGAGGACTCTCCCAGGGGTCGCTAGTGGGGCACCGACCAGCGTCCTGGATGGGCCTCCTCTGCTCCCCACCAGTGGCTCTGTGAAATGCAGCAGCATATTCTTCATGAGCTCATTTCTCATATCGACGCCAGACCAAAGCCAAGGGCATCATGTTAAATTCGTGGCTCTGTGAAGACATTGCTGCGGGAAGCTGGAGTCACACATTTCCAAGTATGTACCTTTCTAGTGGTCAAACTCGATGAAACTGAGAAATCCTGGAGAGCTGATGCTGTGGCAGTTCCCTGGGGCTGCTGCTCTCTGCCAGCATTTGATGGGAGCAGACATTGCGGAATTGAGATGCAGGGCACGGCCAGCAGCTACTGCGTGTCGGAGGAAAAGAACTCAGGTGGGTTAGGTCTCTGACAAGCGGGAGTCGGGCTGACATTTTGCTATGAAACCCGAGTGCTGGGGGGCACACCTCCACTGTGTGCAGGCGTATCGTGAGATGACAGCTGAGGCATGACTCTGGACTCTGGTGCTCCAGGATGCTGTATCCGTCCCCAGGCAGGATGTGACAAAGCCCCTGAAGAGCGTGTGCATCTGATGCACCACTTACCCACCTCTGCCACAGGGAACCCTGAGGTGGGCCTAAGAGAAAGCTTAATTTTTGCGTGGGGTGGCATCTATATGAATCTAATGGGATGATCTTATTGCCAATGCTATACCCCTAGATAATGAAATGTCTCGCCCTGTTGGGTTGCTCCTTATCATTTTCTCTTGGAATGCCAAGAGTTTCTCCCCAAAACAAAGGTCTTGCTTTTCCCGTAATTGCTACTGAGCTGTCATTTCTGAAAATAACGAACCAGCAGGTTCTGTTACTTGTTATGGCCACTCCTGGGTTGTGATAGTAGACTTGGGGGTCATCCATCTGGCAGAGGGTGCTTATCAACCTATTTGTTATGGCAGGTGGATGTCTATCTCAGTTCATCCAAAACCTTGTCAGACTGCTCAAAATAAAATGTAAAAAGGGAGCATAAATGCAGCCCCGTGCCTGGGGTACTTGGGTCTCCACATTATAACACCTTTGCCAAAGGAAGAAGTCTTTAGCAAGGAGAAGGATGTGAAGTTAAGGATTATTTTATTTTCATTATTTTATTTATTTATTTATTTATTTATTTATTTATTTATTTATCTGAGACACACAGAGAGAGGCAGAGACATAGGGAGAGGGGCAAGCAGGCTCCCTGCAGGGAGCCCAGTGTGGAATCCAATCCAAAGAACTGAGCACCCAACTCAGGATCACAACCTGAGCCAAAGGCAGATGCTCAACCACTGAGCCACCCAGGCACCTCAAGGGTTATTTTAAAATCAGAAATGTTGTTTCAGAAATCTGAGACAATTATGTAAAGAATCTGACCAATGTTTTGGTTCTTGTATCAGAGATGCCTTCAAAAAAGAACCTGTTTCACTGGTAGTTTGATGGAAAGGACTAAGGAAGATGGTAAGTGTGAGCAGCAGCAAAGAGATGCTAAGGAGATCGCAGGTGGCAGCCAAGGGAGGAGCCCCATGTGACCTGTGTGGAGCCCAGTGGAGGTGGCAGGCCTCCTAAGTGGGATTATCTGAGGCGTTCAGGGAAAGCCTCCAGCCCAAAGCCACATTCTCTACAGATTTCGAAAATCCATTTACAAAGCAATTCTTTCGACTAAGCTTCATCCTCTTTCTGACCTTTTATATTAAAATACTCAGGGAAGGCACAGTATATTAAGCCTCTACCAATTGAGTGTGAATGAGTTTATCAGATGTTTTCACTGGGTACAACAGTATAGGAGGGGGCGGGGTGGATATGCATGCAAGGGTGGGTGGGGGTGGGACAGAGAGAGATATAGAGACAAAGAGAGACAGAGAGAGAGAGAGAGTGACACACACACACACACACACACACACACACACACACAGAAAGGAACTTGGACTTGCAGGAGAGGAAAAGGTATACGTAAATACCTGAAAAGACACAAAGGTATTAGAGCTTTACCTCTCTCCATGACTGAGGACTGGTTACTCTGTGTCTTTGAATCTTAGCTCCTTCCAGAGAAGATAGAAATAAAAAATGCTTCTTTCTCAATCCATACTTTAATGAGACTTTTGTGGGGATTAAATAAAAATCACACATGAAAACCACTGGGCCCTTGTATGCTTTCTATAAGCATTCCCTATATTACTCATGTTACCTTATAGTTTTGCCTGAGAGGGGCACTCTGCCTGGGTGGCTCAGTGGTTGAACTTCTGCTTTTGGATCAGGTCATGATCCTGGGGTCCTGGGATCTAGTCCCGCATCAGACTTCCCACAGGAAGCCTGCTTCTCCCTCTGCCTGTGTCTCTGCTTGTCTCTCTGTGTCTCTCATGAAAATAAATAAAATCTTTAAAATTTCTTCTTTTGCCTAAGAGCTACCCTAAGAAGAAGCAGAAGAAGATGGCAGGAAGGGGTGGCTCGATAAACCTGGGGTAAGAAACGGTTGGTTAGAACAGGCTGATTTATATCTATGTACAACGTTCCACTGGGGAGTCAAAATCCAGTTGGTTTCTAGGAGAACATGGTTATTTGTAAGGCATTATTTATGTTTGTGCCTCAAGACACATGTTTACTGGGGACACAACTCTGCAACAGGGATGACAGGAATCATACCAAAAATAGCAACAAGGCCCTTGAAAGGGCTAGAAGGCTACAGTGGCCCCCACCCTCACTCATTGTACAAAAATAAACTTACGCCAATGGACCAGCCAAGACTGCCCGAGTGGTTTCTCAACAGGGACACCACCCTCTGCTGGCCCTGAGATCCCGTTCTTTGATCCTCACGCCTGCCACTTCTAAGGCACTGTGACTCTCCCCTGAGCTAGGTGGGCATGCACACCATTATTCTTTAAACAGTAGCTGAAAGCTAGCTGGTAAATGGTCTTTCAGGACATGCTTTTAAAGAAACAATTCCCTATTGCTTTTCATGCACTGTGTTCCAAAGCCTCCGCTAATCACTGCATTTCGATCGGATCTCTTTGTACAAATGAACCTCCCATCAAAACTCTAAGGGCAACCCATGATATTATCTTTGCCAATTGAAATTCTCAAGGTGAAATACATATGTGCTGTAATTGGCACCTTTGAAACATCATTTTCCCATGGAAAGCTTCCAGAGTTGTTGCCAGCAAATGCAGCCTGGCAGGTCCAGAAAGGTGAGGTCTGAGTATGAATGCTTCATTACCAGCAGGGTTTTACCCAGGTGACAGAGTTTCAGTTATCTGTCAATCATGCCCATCTCTGGTCTCACAGGAATGCAAAGGCACTAAGCTCGAGGCACCAGCCTGTTCAGATAAATAATTACCCTAGCCGAGCCATTTCATAGAAAGGCAAAATTCTCTATTACTACTGCTGGCCCAGAAGCAGTTGTGAATCTCACAGCTTCTTCAGCAAAGCACAAAGCAGAGCAATGCATATGGGGTAAGCGCTACACAGCGACTGATGAGTCTCGATTTTAAACAGAAGTAATAGCTGTACATATTCTGTGTTGATCTGCAACTCTTTAAACCATTGCAGGACAATGCCTTCATCTGATGTCACAGTGAAGATTCAATACCCAAGCCCTTCCTTAAAGTAATTCCATTCCCAAAGATTTACTTTTGTGAGGTAAATGCTCAGTGAGTTTCACCAATACCATGTGATGATGAAAAAGTAAAAATTGACTACGTCTTGTATTATTCAGGGATAGACAGATACATAGAAATTTAAGGAATTGACTCATGCTATTGTAGGAGCTGGCAACTCTGCAGTCTGTAGGGGAAGCTGACAGGCAAGAGACTCCAGGAGAGTTAGTTTTGCAGTCTAGAGTCCAAAGGCAGTCTTCCTTTGGATAAGGAAGGAGACAGACTTCCTTCTTTCTCAGGGAACTTCAGTAGTTTTTCTTAAGTCCTTCAACTGATCAGATGAGGCCTACTCATATTGGGCAGGATTATCCGCTTTTCTCAACATCTATTGATTTGAATGTTAATTGCTTTTAATAAAATACCTTATAGCAACATCTAGACTGGTATTTAACCAAACAACTGGGCACCATAGCCAAGACAAGTTGGTGGATAAAATTAATCATCACGCTTGTTAAAACAAATATGCCAAACCCCCTTTGATGTCATACTTTTCTTTCCCAAATATAACCACCTGTACCTTCATGCTCGTGTGCCTGCTAAACTGAAGTTGGTCTCTATGTTGTAAAGTTGGATGGATGAGTTCATTAGGTACAAAGTTACAGCAAAATATATGAGGATTGTCATTAACACTTGAAATTTGTTTACAGGATTTCAGTTTGGTTTTAGTTCTTATGTTTTCATGAATCTTAATTTTTAAGTTTTTCTTGATAGTTCAAAAAATAATAATACCATTAAGCTCAGACTATGTGCCAGGTACCGTGTGCTAGGACTTTTACCTGGATTAGCTTATTTAATCCTTAAAACAACTCTATAGAGTCTATTAATGTCCTTATAAATGAATAAAAACAAACAAACAAGCAAAAAACTAAAACAAAGAGCTAACCCTTGTAGAAAAAAAAGAATTGCCCAAGGTCCATTAAGGGGTGAGTCTGGATTGAACCAGAGCCTGTCTGCCTCCAAAATGCAGACTCTTAACCACTAAACTCCAGTGTCTGCCAAAGCTCTATTCCAAACAGTGATTGATGGCTAGGTCAGCTGACTTTAATACAATGATCCTTATCATTGTAATTGATCTTTGCAAAAATCACTGACAGGGGCAGTGTTTGCTTGAAACAGCTGCTTGATCACTCATAATTGCTTACCGCAAACATTCCATCTTCTACCAGTTGTAGCAGAAATCGATGACAATAAAAACTCTCAAAAAAGTGGTTTAAAGTAGCCTGGCCCCAAATGAAAACATCACTGTCTTCCACCAAATCAAACAGAGAGAGCTCGCTCTTCAGAACAAAACAGTTATTTTTGTGCTCTGACAATGTATCATAAAGCATACCAAAGGTGATAGAATTTATTTTGTCCTGTTCCCTTTACTGGGTATTGAATCGGTCAATGTGGAGTTACAGAAACATGTGTGTCGCATCAGCGGTGTGCTTCATCAGAGATTTCGAGACCACAGTGAGCTGAGAATCACAGGACGTCCATGAAAATACACATTCCTGGGCCCCAGCCCCAGCGATTCTGGTCATCTGGGCCGAGGAACCTGTGACTTTTGCAACGCTTTTCACATAGTCATTGACATATTTCTGGAACCAGTACACTCAAGGTTAGTGATTAGCTACTCAAAGCTGAAACTCACAATGATGGAGTGAGGAATTCTGAAGGACTTAAGGCCTCAGCTCCCTGTATTCTCTCCTCCCAGGACCACTAATTTGTGGGGCTCCTCATTCAAAAGTTACTTAGAATCTCAGGATGGCAACTGCGGAGCTCTCAACCAAGCGTGGGGCCTTTCTGAGTTTGAGCCCCAATGTGACCATACAGGTGGATCACCCAGGAATGTAGGTGTCCCCTTTGTAGTGTTCTGAGGCTTCGGAGACCCAGACCACAAGGGAATGAAAGAGGGAAAAGATGAGAAAGTTGAAAGGAAAAAAAAAATCAATATAGCTGCTTAGTGTTTCTGGGAAGGCTGAACTTGAATGTGTAGAACAGATGTTTAGAAGTGTAAAGAAAGTCTTCACTCACAGCCAGTAGTTAAGTGGGGCCACCACTAGGCCACAACTCTGATGGGTACAGGTCTCTGTACTATTTCCAGTAACTAGGATTCTGCTGGGCTTAGTAAAACCTCACATACCTTGTACTTCTCAAATGATGTTGTTTGGTTTCGGGGGGGAACAGAAGAGGGCATGTAATTTAAACCGTAATAAATCTGACAAGTATGAAATTAGTGGCACCATTTGAGAAACTCATTTTCTAACCATTGGGAAATTTAAAAATCATTATTTACTATTATCACTTTAAATAAAGAGGTTTTAAATTTTAACTTCTAAATGCAAATGAACATCTGAAAAGGTGTGTGAATGAACACCATATGGTTCAGAAAAGAGTCACAGTGGGGGAAATAGGACACAATTAAGAAAGTTAATCTCTTACCATTTGGGCATTTTCTCAGAATGAAGTGACATGGGCCCTCCCAGAAAACTCTCAACACAGCCTAACACACTAATTCACCCTTTTTCTAAGTCCTGCTCAAATCTCACAGACAGTATCAATCTGTCATTATAGACACGTACCATCATAAAGGATCACCGAGGTTAAAGTAAAATCAAATGCTGAATATTAAAAAAATGCTGAATATTATCAGATTTATATTTAGGAAAAGTCCAAATGTTCGTGCTGACCCCTCCCCCCATCCCAAAATTCTTGTCCAACGTCTTCATTCTAATGCTGTGAGTTCTGATTATGAAAGAACAGAGTCCCTCTCCACAAATGAATTTTTTAATTCGGATAACTTGTGCATTGCTCTTTATGGTCCAAATTAAGACATAATGCCTTCCCTTTACTGCTGACTTAGCAATAAGCAGGACTGAACTCCCGGCCAAACGCCCAGAGCCTGCTGCCAGCTGTCTGTATAGCGGGCTTTCCTGAACAAACACACCGAAAAGCACCATTCCCCACACAACAACATACTTTTCAGTGCTCACACAAAAGCTTCAATTTAATGCGGGCTGTAAAGCTAGCCTGAAAATAAATACAAGAAAAGGTCATTTTAGATTGAACACAGCTTTTCAATAATAGGAATTATCTGATGCAACACATGGGCATGTTCTTCCTTTACCCGAGAGAGCTAGAGACATTTTAGATCAATAATGGGATGAAGAAATCTAAGATCTAATATGAAATGGGTAAAGACCTTAAGAGCCAGATATATAATATTTGGGTAATGACTAAAGTAGGAAGCCGTGATTAGGATAAGTAGAGTAAATCAGAAGGCTATTTTTCCCACCCTAGGAAAAAGGCTTCTACTCTTGCTTGATGTTCGAAGTTTTCTGAGCAGGTAAATAAGCATAATATTGTGCTCACTAATAGCAGGCAGGAGCTGAAATAGATTTCCACTATATATGTGGTTCATTGTTTTAAAATACAGTAACTTTTGATGACATGTTCTCAAGAGGCATGAAATAGAAAACAATTCCCTGACTGGATTCTCTCCTATCTATAAGCCTAACACTAATTATGGATTTTTGAAACAACATTGGAGACACATGGTAAAATGATTCCTAACTTTTCAGAAGGTATATAGACATTAAAAGACTCTGCGTGGAAACTACTGTAGCTAGTTCAATTAATGAAGAAGTAAAGATGGATCTGATATAAGAAAGTATTGACTTTGTAATTACAGAGAAAGTAAGCCAAATTAAATAGCTAGTTGTTATTTTAACTCATGTACTTTAAAATCTCTCTAGTTCAAAAATTAAAGCCATTTAAAAAATGTATACTTTTAATGAATAATCCATTATAACAACTAATAAGTGCCATCAGCATTAGTATAATATATATATTTATGTATATGTATATAATATATACATTGAAAACCTTATTACCTCATATGGACATTTTAAAGGAATTTTATTTCTATGTCTTGAGTTATTCCTTATTCTCTGGGTATGAAACTCATAATTAATAGTGATATATGTATATATATCACTATATGTGTATTTATACTTAGAATCTCAGGATGGCAACCTGAGATTTATATACATATATACTTATACATGTATATCATTGTGTATATTATCTATATATGTGTATATATCACTATTTATATATATATAAATATCATATATATTTAATTCTAGATTATTGAAAAATCAACTAACAAAATAGTAAATGAAAATAGACACCACATGTATATTTATTCCTTCACCTGTGCTTTCAATATAGAGCCAATTTTAATCATATTTAAGGGTATAATTATTAAAGACAATGCTACTAAGACATAGGTTGGTTCATCCTGCCAAACGCTTACTGATCACTCACTTGTGCAAGGCACTATATCTTTACCTCAAGTTTATTAAAGAAAAACATAAAGGAAAAGAAAAAAAAAGTGGACATACTTTATCCTTCAGGGAGCTATGGGACTTGTTTAGAAGGCAGAATTCCACTTTGAGTTAGTTTTTTTCAATATGGCATTAGGTTGTACTGATCCAACCGTTTGTTGTCACCATTTAGCTCTCATGATGGTAGCCTCAATACAGTGCCACCAAGCTGAGTTTATGCCAGGGGAGAGGCAATTTTTTTCATGCCTGGTCCATCAGAAGCCATGAAGCAGGCAACTCTACCAAATCAGTCCCCACAAATCATCATTCTGTACTCCATGCAGTGTAGAGGAATGGTACTGACATGGCTTCAAAGCCAGCTTCTGCCTCCCCACCAGCAGGGTGAGCTTGGGCAAGTAACCCAACCTCTGATGATTTTCTCATTTGTAAATGATTTCCTCATTTCCTTCCCTTATTGGGATGCTGAGGATCAAAATACAGTTAGCCCTTAAACAACATGGGTCTGGACTGGTGGGTCCACTTACATGTGAATATTTTCCAATAAATATATTGGAAACATTTTTTGAGATCTGTTGACAATTTGAAAAAAACTCACAGGTGAACCATGTAGCCTAGAAACATTGACTAAATTGTTAATATTTCCAATGCTGTATTATGAATGATTGTAATACTGTATGCCATTGAAGTTTTATAACCATTCATTCATTAGTGTATAGGCCAGGCTACTGTGAAGCTTTCATATCAATGACACTAGTCTGACATAAAGCAATCATATTGCTACTTCTTCATTATCAGTGCATAAATCATTATACCTGTAAAGATATGAATTTATCTTTCCCATCATCTTTTCATTTTTTATGTCTTGTGTTAGGAATAGGTATAACATCTGGTGTGTTTTATATCAAGACAAAATTGAGCTAGGTATTGACGAACAGACAATTCATCATATAAGCAGACAACAAAGCTTGTCGTATTCATAAATACATTACTGTTAATATATTTTCTCTTCCTTATTACTTCCTTAACATTTTATCTTCTCTACATTCCTGTATTGTAAGAGTACAGTATATAATACATATACAGAGTGTGTGTTAACTGTTCACGTTATCTGGAAGGCTTTCTGGTCAACAGTAGGCTATTAAGTTTTGCAGGGTTCAAAGGTTATATGTGGATTTTTTACTCTGTTGGGGGGCAGTCAGTGCCCTTAACCCCTCATTGTTCAAGGGTCAACTGTAGTTAATTTAGGTAAAGCACTTCCAACAGTTCCTGGAACATGGTACATTCCCAATAAGCACTGGATATTACTATTCACCAGAAGTAGAGTACATACTGGAAAATAGCTCATGATTGTTCTCAGTAGGTAAGACTATTCTTCCCTTCTTTTCTTAATTGCGGCATTTGATCTCTGGTAGAGTTAAAATAACTTTACTGGGGGGCCTGGCTGGTTCAGATGGAAGAGCATACAACTCTCGATGTCAGGGTTGTGAGTTCGAGCTTCATGTGGGGTGTAGAGATTACTTAAATAAATAAAACTTCAAAAACTTTTTAAAAGTTAAGATAACTTTACACACACACACACATATTTTTTGAGGGCTAAATTTTCCTTTCTCCAATTACTTTTTTTTCTAGTTACTTTAGAGGAAAACAATTAGAGATCTAATTCCCTATATTAGAGACAACTGGTAGGCTTCCTGAAAATAAGATTTGGAGCTTGAAATGATTATGATGAGAGAGCAAAGTTTAAGTGAAACTACAAGAAACAAACAGAGTTTTGAATGATGTGATCAGGGACATCTTTTTCTTGATAATGCTGCTCCCTGGATCTCCCAACAGGACAAAAGGTGGGGCGGGAGTAGAGGGCACTCTTCAGCAAAAACCATCCCAGTGGAAAAGCCCAGAGGATTCGAGGAATAGAAATTTACTTATGAAATTTATTATGAAATTAATTTAGGAAAACCAAGGCTCCACTGTCTCTATGGGAAAAGTGAAGTGCTCAGCTTACTATAGATAAGCAGTAAGCTTTTTCTGGTGAAAAACTTCTATCACAAGGAACAAACTTCTATCATATTGTTAATTTTGCTTTTCTGCTAAACTGAATGGAAGGAGAAATAGAATTCCTAACTTCTCTCACCATTTTCTCTCTCTTTCCTCTATCTCTTTTGAGTTCCTATTGGCTAACAAAAACAAAACAAAATAAAACAAACCAGTTGCATTCTAGATATTTGTCTTGTCTAATTATTTTTTATTTTTAGTGAGGCAATTAGCCTCAAAGAGTAGTATAATAATGACAATGTGAGACAGCTGCAATGGCAAATTTGTACAGTTTCTTTTACAGTGGCATTCTTTTTTTTTTTTTTTTTTTTTTTAAATTTTTATTTATTTATGATAGTCACAGAGACAGAGAGAGAGAGAGAGAGAGAGAGAGGCAGAGAGACAGAGAGACAGGCAGAGGGAGAAGCAGGCTCCATGCACCGGGAGCCCGACGTGGGACTCGATCCCGGGTCTCCAGCATCGCGCCCTGGGCCAAAGGCAGGCGCCAAACTGCTGCGCCACCCAGGGATCCCTACAGTGGCATTCTTAAGCCTATGTATTCCTTTTGATATTACTCATTTTAAAAAGTACTACTTTTGAAGCCATACATCACTCCAAAATACTTTTTTATGCCTTTCCCCCATGAAAGTAAAACACACTCACACACACACACACACACACACACACGCACACAAAACACAAACCTAGTGATTCTGTCAAAAGATAGACTTCTCGCGATCCTGGAGACTGGGGATCGAATCCCATGTCGGGCTCCCGGTGCATGGAGCCTGCTTCTCCCTCTGCCTGTGTCTCTGCCTCTCTCTCTCTCTCTCTCTCTCTCTCTCACTGTGTGCCTATCATAAATAAATAAAAATTTTTTAAAAAATAGACTTCTAATTAAATTATCTTAATTGAACATGGTCAAAAACATTGAGATTAGGTTTGTATTAAGGGTAACTCAGTCTAGGGAAAAGACACCCTGGTGTGTACAGCGTCACATGGTTGTTTTTCTTTTTTTTTTCTAATAAAGCAAGTCACTGTTGTGGAACAACAGAGTCACCCATTCCCTTTGTAAATGATACACTGTCAAGCAAACATATATGCAAATATTTCCACTGCGGCTCCATTTCCAAACCATACCGTCTCTGGCTTACAAAAGTGGACTTTGTCCTGAACAGCAGAAGGATCCAGTGGTGAGATGGTGGGGAAATCTGGCATGTAAGGCTGGATGAGCTTCTTCCTTCAAAGTTGCCTTTATGCCTCCCATTCTTTCTGCCTCTCCATCCCTGGTCTGTCTCCCCTGCTCTCTACTCCCCTCCCCTCTCCATCCTCCTCTCCATTTCTCCATTGTCTTCTGCTCTCCCTCACTTCTTACTTCTGCCTGCCTTGATTCATACGCTCTGGTCACTGTTCCTCATCTGCACTGCAGATTGATTCTTCCATTCAAGTTGACAAATATTTACGGAACACTCCTCTAGTGGCAGGAAGTCAACATGAATAAGGCACTGACCCTGTTCTCCAGAAACTTAGAATTTGCAATAGGGAAAACTGTAAATAACAACAACAATAACAACATCACAGTAATGGCAAAAAAAAAATTATAAATACCAAAGGGAAGCAGGGAAAGTAAAGTGGTTCAACTTTCTGTCTTAAGGGTGGATGAAAATTGGGGAAGGCTCTCTCAGAATACGAAACTGGTGCTTGCCAAGTGAGTAGGGTTCTTCTGGCATTTATGATGGGTACCTAGCTTGTTTCTTCCAGGCACTGTGATGACCACATGCCCTGGGGGTTTTTTTTGTACATGTACCATGGTTGGGGATGTAGGTTATTATCCTTGCTCACTGGGTAGAGCACTATGGTAGTCACTAGCTACGATGAGCGACTGAGCACTTGAAAGGTGGCTCATCTGCATTGAGATGTGTTGTAAAATGTACACTGGATTCTAAGAATACATTTTAAAAATATGTTAAATCTCACATCATAATTTTTTAAAGATTTTATTTATTCATTCATGAGAGACACCGAAAGAGGTAGAGACATAGGCAGAGGGAGAAGCAGGCTCCCTCCAGGGAGCCTGATGTGGGACTCAATCCCAGGACCCCGGGATCATGCCCTGAGCCAAAGGCAGATGCTCAACTGCTGAGCCACCCAGGTGTCCCATAATTCTTATGCTGATTACAAGTAGAAATTAAAAAATTTGGCTATACTGCATTAAATACATATTATTGAAGTTGTTTTTTGTTTGTTTGTTTTTACTTTTTTAAATATAGCTCATAGAAAATTTTAAAACACGTATGTGGCTTGCGTTCTATTTCTTCTGGATAGTGCCTGTCTAGATTCTCTCTGAGCGGTTTGGTGACCAAGCTCTGCCCACTCATTGAGCATGCTGCTTGTCAACCCCACTCTCCACATCTATTCAGGAGCTAGTCAAGTGGGAAACATATCTACTTCCAACCTAACCTCACCGTGTTGAGGGGCAGGACTTGAGTGTGTGTCCATAGCATCTCCCAACAATTCTGGAGAAACCACAAAGCCTTAGGAGAAATTTCCTGTTACAAAGCTGCAGGAATCTAGGCTCCAAGAGACAGAGGGTGCTCTGTGCTGGGTCTAACAACCAGCGTAAGAAGGGACCCTGTATCTGCAAATTCATCCCCTACTTAAGAGCATTCAGAATGTGCTTATTTCCTCTGCAATTGACTTACATATTATTCTTAAGCAGAGAATCAAATACGACATTTTTCTTGGAGAAATTTCTGGGGTGAAAAGTGAAATGAACATTCCTTTTTCTTTTGTTTACCTAAATGGTCACATCCTCCTACTCAGTGCAAAGCCATCACCATCTGTTTTCTGTGATCTAATTACAAATGGAATAAGCTCTTAATTCCCCTTTCCATCATTTTAAGATCAATGACATGGAAATGTCTCTGCAAGTACTTCCAAAATACTTATTTTTTTGTCACGCCCTTAATACAACTAATAGGGGCAAAGTTATGTGCACAGAAATAAATTTCCGTCAGAGGTGTGTACATGGCACAGATGGGTATGTGTTTTCTATCTTTACAAATGCCTGGTTTCCTGATTTATTTCCTACAGCCCATCTTAGGAAACCAGGAAGAAATGTAAGTTAAGAGCTTTTAAAAATCATTCATATTTCTTATTCTTTCAAAAATAATTGTCATACACTTGAGAGTCTTCTAAGTTAAATGTTGCTGGATATGTAATTTGGTTTCATATTTCCTGCACACCACACAGTGGCTTTTTTTTTTTTTCTGACATGGTTGATCTTCACCCTTTACCATCTGGGGAATTTGAACACTATTTTTAGCCATTTCATGAGTTGCCAATTTAATGCATTTAAAGAGTGCAGAGCAGATGTCTAAAACATTGAAGGTAATTAATTAAGTCCCACAATTTCCAGACTACACAAAAACAATTTGCCATTGCCTGTAAAATGGTATAATTGAGTATTATAAATGTTTCCAGGCCAAGTCTTGCTATGAATTATTTAGTGCATCTGTCCTAATTAAAGACCTATTGGAAGATTAATGTCTCGTAACCTGACAAACTACTTTACTTAGTAACAAATTATCCATATAATGACCTCAAACTAAATTTATATAACCCAAGAAGCCATCTGAAAGAACTCGCAAGCACGCTTCGGTAGAAAGGCATTTTCCCAGCATGTTTACATGCACCTGACCAATATCCTTTCATCTTTGAAAAGTTGTATATGTGCTGCCAAAGCGAGCGCTCATCTTTGAAAACTTGTAAATGAAAATCAATCTGCTCTGAAATAAGTTTTGTAATCGCATCTCCAGCTTTATTCAACATCTTGTAAAAAATATGTAATTCACATCCCCCTACTCCCTGGCTACCCCTGAAATGAGGATTTACACTGCCGACAAAGATTTGTGATACTGAGCACATTGGCCATAGTGGGAAATCTCTCTTTATTCTCAGTCTAAGCTTGCGTTTTTAGGATGAGATCACCTGGATTATTTTTCAGCAATAGGAGAGACACCAAATATTCTTTCAACAATGTCTTAGGTGTAATGATAGGAATTGCTCCACCAATGCTGGATCTTAGGGAATTCTGTGGGAAGTACAGTATCGAGGTCATCTAAACCTAAACTTAAAAGCTAACTAGGTAGACCAATCCTGTTCTGGCATTTGGGATCTGAAGTGTCTACTACAGCTGGAATCTTCATGACACCATCTAAAAAAAAAAATTGATGGCATGCCACGTATCTGATGGGCAGAGGAAAGGGTCCCCTTAGCCTGTGCTAAATGCATGTCATGATATTAAGTATTTGGGAGAAGGAAGAGGCAGAGTCAGCAAGGAGAAAGCTTCATGTCTTTTCTTTCAAGAAATGGAAATCATTCCCTCCCATTACAAGTGCACTGCCCTTATCATGAACTTCTTTAAAAGGCATTTTACATATTATTTCTAAAGCTTTAAAAAAAAAAACTTCCCACCTAGGTTTCACAGGAGATTTAAAAAAAAAATGGAGGGTGTTTCTCTCTATGTATTTATATATGTATATTCACTGGCTGCCCTATCTTAGAACGTAAGATATAAAATCATCATAATTAAATAAAATAATTTTATTAACTAAGTATGTTAAAGTATGGTTAATTGGCCACAACTGTAAAGAGCTGATGAGATATATAACATTGGCATGGAACAGGAAATACGCACACATACACATATATTCATATATACATTTATATTTGAATATGTATATAAAAATGTTTGGTAAACTACTGTACTGTCATAAGTCCAACAGCAGTTTATCAGTTATAGTTTCACTCTTATCTGGACAGAGAGACATTCGGAACCTTTTTCTTCTCCTAGGTTGCATCTTAGCATTCATAAAATCATTGCCATTTAACATTCCTTCCATATAATTTTCTTTTCCATACAGATTTTCTCACATTGGGGAAAAAAACCCAATTCCTTCCTTACAGCTCTGTATGAATTATATATTTTAGCAAAAATGAAGTCATATGCTTTCATAGGAAATAAGCTCAATAGGGTCAAATTGATGGAAGGCTACTTTACAGCTCTCTCTTTCTTCTTTTGCATCTACAAGAATATTTGGTATTCTTTTAAAATGATTTTAGCTGGAGACCACCTCATGCAGAGGAGCAAAAGTGCCTCTAGTTACATATAATAGGCTTACTGACTTTTTTGCCAGGTTATAGTGAAATCAAGTGGGGTGGGGGGAAGGAAAGAGTTCAGTATTTTTTTTTTCATAGCATCTGTTTTCTGAATAACAATGGCTCATTGTAGAAATCTGGAATATGAGAAAAGTATAAAGAAAAATAATACTAAAAATTGTTCATAGACCCATCAGTGGCTGATGATCCTATTAGCATTTCAGTAGACTTTCATTTTTGTCAGTGCACCCATTATATAATAAAGTCTTTCTTCATAGAGTTTTGTATCTTGCTCTTCTGTTTTTCATTACACCATAAGGATTTTCCAGTGATCTGAGCTTCGTATCTGTCTAGAAAATGATTGTTTCTCACCCTAACTAGATGTGTTGTTCCTATAAAGCAGAGGAAATGTGTCCTTCCCATGTAATTAAGTTTCAGACTCCTCAGAAATGGCAATTTAAGACACTAGCTCTAATCTACTTGCTAAGATTTCTGCTGAGCAGCAGACAAGTTGTAAATTGATCAACAGAAAACAAGTGTGCCTGTGTGTATGTCTGGTTACACTTATACATACACTCTTGTATGCCTGCATTCTTGCAAGTAGTTTATTACTGAAAAAAAATCCCACCTCATTAAGACACAATGATAGTTTAAAAAATTAATGTTAAAAATAACACAATTGTAAAAATAAAACCCTACTGTTTTCATTTGAAAAACCACAAAACTTTTATCGAGTATTAAGGGCATCAGAATTTTATTAAGTATTTTAATGAAAAATCAGAAGTATAATCCAATTGAAAAAAGAAGTTTTAAATAAAAATTAAAAAAAGAAAAAAGAAGCTTTAAAATGGATTCTTATGTCATACCTATAGTTCATACATGCTTTAGAAAATGTTTTTTTATTAGACTAATAGATTAATAATAGATATAAATAAATGTATTTACTGTTCAGAAGGGACAATCAGATATTTACTCCTTAGTTTAAAATTGGTTTGCATTCAAAACTTAGGTTTTGGCAAGACACAATGAAAGAGAATTTTCTTATTCTTTTCCCTTGGAATACATCTTGAGATAGACAATGGAAGCTCAGTCTTGCAAATATTCATAATGATTGTCCTCAGGTGGCAACCACGAGGCCAAGACAAACCCTCATTTGAAAACATTTCAAAAAATATCAGGAAAACATACACACAAAATAGAATTTTTGAGGCATTCATTCATGCATTTACTACTTTACCCAACAATTATGAAATGTCAGGCCCCAGAACCGTGAAATAGCCAAACTTAATGTTGTAATAGGAAGGCAAAATGTACAAATGGATTATGGCGATGCAGCAGAAATGTTACATGAATCCTAGGTTCAAACAATCAAGCAGCCTGATTCTGGGCCAACCAACCTTCCATCTTTTTCCCTTCTCTGCTCTCTGTGTTTCTCTTTTTCTCACACATTCATATACGCACACATACGTGTGTCAGGATCTGTGTCTATAAGGTACAATGACACTCAACACTCTTATGTAAATAAGTCTCCACATATACAGCATTGAATCTCATCTCAGTTTACTCTAAAATAAGAAGAAAGTATGATGTATGGAACGTGGCCTCAAAAGATGCCCAGCAGAGAATGGTTCCCTGGTGAAGTAAGTTTTATTCCCCTAGTGGAGATTTATAATGCATATTAGCATAGTAAAGACTCTGAAAGAATTCCTGCAATAAAGAAACCTATTTTAGAGCTGTTTGTCGCAGAATCTTTTAACCTGAAAATATTTGTTTTGTTTACTATATATTATCAACCGTAGGGGACTGGCAATGATATAGAGCACTCACACCCTATAATTAGAACATTTCCAATATTATGACTAAACACATGTGGGATGCACTAAGGTCCATAAAATGTCCATCTTTCTCTCTGGAACCCTTTGATCTTTTTTTAAATAAAAACTATATAAACTGAAAAACTGCAATATAAAGCCTTGTATTCACACACCAAAACAAATAATTAAATAAAGGTGGACTGTGGGCCTGCCTTTGTTGTAACAAGATTTTTTTCACACCTATCCGATTTAACAGGCTTCATGAAAGGTCTGGTATCACTCCTTTCATTTCTGGGATCTCTGAGGGTGAAACCTACTGCATGAAAAAGACATCTCATTTTTAACACCTTTCTAGGGGGTTCTATATGGAGTCCCATTCTGTATGGAGGTTCACCAACTCCGTGTATTTACTGACCAAATCGTTCATCTTCAGAATTCTCTCAAAGGAAAATATGAATGTGGTGCTAATGCTAATGACATCCACTTCAAGTACACTTAGGACCAACACTTTCTCTTAAGAATTCTCAAACAGTGAAACTGACATTTTTAGCCAAGTCCCTCTGCATGAGACAAGCAGGACATTCTCCAGGGAGGTGAAATTCAAGTTACTCAAGACACATAGGCAAAGATGATGTTTATGCTCTTGGGTGGCAGGTCTCTGTGTAATAGCCTTTATAAAAGGGGAAAGAAATCAAACTGTAACACTGAAAAGTAACAAGGAAGCAGCTACTCTTCCACCTTGCAAACATAAATGACGCTTCAGTGACAGATGAGACCAAATAGCTGGGGGGTGCAGTTGGTGGCGGAGACAATACAGTGACAGGTTAGTAGTAAAAGGTAAGACCTTGAGTTCTATTAGGAACGATGACATATATGTTACCTATAAATGTTGCATGGGGAAAAGAATGCCATAAAAAGGAGACAAAAGAGGGATAAAGGGAGGGGAAATATCTTGCCCAGCTCAATCCTTAACTCCTGTTTACAACCATCTGATAAACAATCTTCTGCTTAAGTTTTTGCTTCAGTGGCTTTTACGGTAGGTAACAAAATCTTTTAGCTTTGCATCGTAACCCGAGGCACTATAATGGGCTCTTTAAATAGATATTCAGATGTTTTGTAACTTCTGTTATGCGTCTTGGTGGTGGAGAGTTATTAGCCAGACATTAAAGCACAGTTATAATAAAGGAGGGGTCTGTAGGATAGCTCTACCCCCCCACCATCCTTCTTTACCATGTGAATCCATTCTGAAATGACATTCATGAGTAGCTACGTAAACTTTGGTTCTCAAAACCCAACATGAGCTTGGAGAATATAATAAAATGATGAAGATCCTCACTCTGAATTTATTGCCTGGCATTTCAAGAAATATTGCTTCTAAAATTACAACTCCTTATCCTTGACACTGATTCTACTAAGTGAATGATTTCTTCCTCCAAGTCCTTGTAAATAAGATCACTTTGTAATGGGAAATAATTTAAAAATACATTGGATCCTTCAGTGACTTCCTCTTCCCTTATTTGTGCCTCTCGCTGTAATCTCTGAGCTGACACTGACTGGGCTTTCAAAAATACTCTTACAAGTTAAGACACATAGTCAAAACACAATTAATGCAATGGACAATTGCTATTTCAGTAGTTTTACTTTAAATCAGACTAAAAACTAACCCCTCGCTCCAAGAAAGCTCCATTCTAGGGAAAATATACCACTTTTATATAAAAACACAGAATCCGACAATTTCACCAAATGCAATTTCACATTGGAGATCTCAAAGAGGCTACTTCTAGAAGTGTCAATAAAAGAGAGTTATGAATTTTGATTACCATAAAATTCTTTTTTAAAAAAAAGATTTTATTTATTTATTCATGAGAGATATAGAGAGAGACAGAGACATAGGCAGAGGGAGAAGCAGGCTCCCTGTGGGAAGCCTGATGTGGGACTTGATCCCAGGACTCTGGGATCATGACCTGAGCCAAAGGCAGAAGCTCAACCACTGAGCCACCCAGGTGCTCCAATCACTAGAAAATTCTGTTCAATATTAACATACTTATGCATGTGAGTTCTATTTGATAACATAAAAATGCTGCACTTATTTTAGTGTAATTTTTAAAAATATTTTTTGATACCAGAGATAAATTCTGAATAATGAACAAATGCTCTTCCCTCAAATCTAGCTTTTCAAACCGCATCTCAGGTCTCAAGGTGTTAGTGAAACTTCTAGAAGGTGCCAGAATTCAGCGTAGAGATGTGGTGGTGGGGGGGGGCGCAGTGAGGGGAAGCCTCTCACACCAGGATTTCTACCTTTCATCTTCGTAGAAAGCAAATGTTTGGCAACCCGACGAAATAAAATGTAAGAAAGAGACACAGTCTCAGTCAAAAGAACTGATAAATTCTAGAAAGCTAAAA
The DNA here is from genome assembly GCF_011100685.1 of Canis lupus familiaris. Lineage (NCBI taxonomy): Eukaryota > Metazoa > Chordata > Mammalia > Carnivora > Canidae > Canis > Canis lupus. Next base: position 39,091,773 of record NC_049222.1, on the reverse strand, counting down.
GTTGTCCAAGAATAAGATTCCCAGGCAATACTGAAGCCGAAAGATTCTGAAGTGAAGTGGCCCGATGAGCTGTGATCTCGTCCACACATCTGACAGGCATGAGAAACATATTTTCAAGGGAGCAGGGGGGAACAAAAGACTCTACCACTCAACCTGATTCTCCAGAGTATTTGGACAGCTAAAAACCAATAATTAAAAAAAAAAAAAGAAGCTGAAGTAAACAACAACAAGAAATTTCACATCTTAACTGATGTGTCAATCATGTGCGGAGTCTTTGAATGAACTTTTCTGCATCATTTTGGTAGGTACAAAGGAAGGTAAACACTCGGGAGGCTGAAGGACACCCTCAGAGAATTCTTAGCAAGGATGCTTTCTGGCCCGAAACCGGACCTCTCCCTTTCTGAGCTGTCATGTCTATCGCAAGGCATGGAAACGCATCTATTTATGTGCAAGGCTCTATGCTCAGTTGGGCTGCTCCAGCTCAGTGTCACTGAGTAACAGCTGCTGTCACACAGCCAGAGAGGAATATCTGCCCCAAGTTCACACAAGGGGCACGCCTTCAGAGATTACACTTCCCGGCGTTTATTTTGGCATATTTTCCCTTGGGCTTCAAGGGTAGCTTCTAGAAAGGAGAGTCCGGGTATGGATGTGGGCCTGAGGGAGGGAGGTCAGGCTGAAAATTCAGGCAGAAGCCCAGATCACTTCTTTTTTTTTTTTTTTTTTTTTTAGCCCAGATCACTTCTGCAGAAATTGTCTCAGTCCTAAAAAAAAAAAATCCACATTTCCTCCAGATCGTTTTTTTTCATTTGTTTGTTTTTTTAAGATTTTATTTACTTACTTGACAGAGAGTGCACAAAAGAGCACCAGCAGGGAGAGTGGGAGAGGGAGAAGCAGGCTCCCTGCTGAGCAAGGAGCCCCATGCGGGGCTCCATCCCAGGACTCTGGGATCATGACTTGAGCTAAAGGCAGAGGCTTCACAGATTGAGCCACCCAGGTGCCCACTCTAGTTGTTTTTGTTTTTGTTTTTAAGATTTATTTGTTTATTTATTCATGAAGAGATAAAAACATAGGCAGAGACATAGGCAGAGGGAGAAGCAGGCTCCCTGAGGGGAACCTGATGAGGGACTTGATCCCAGGACCCCAGGATCACGACCTGAGCCAAAGGCAGACACTTAACCACTGAGCCACCCACGTGCCCCTCTGGGTTGTTTTTAACAAAGCCTGGCAATGTAAAGAGTGTTCACGAGCCCTGAGCATCAGATTCAAAATGAGAACCGATGTAAATAAATTTGCCTTTCTAGACAGAAACCTAGTCTGTAAGTGTGAGCAGATGTTCCAGGCTATGATGTGTAGGAGGGCCGAGGTTCTGACCAGCCAGGCGAATTCTGGAAATAATCGTAGTCAGCCGCAGAAATGGAGAGAGGGCTTTCTATGTCCACCACCAACTATCTACCATTGGATCTAAAATGACAGAAAGCCTAGAGACATGATTAATACTGTCAGTGGGAAAGGCCAGTGACCAATTTCTGCCTTACTTGTGTAACTGTTGACCTTACAGTAGAAAGGGAGATCCCAACTTTTAGACAACCGTACAGATGTTTTCTAAAGTTCAACTGTTATCCATATATTACTGATATCTCGTAATTGTTACAGCACGTTGAGAAGGAAAAATATGAATCAGTTTATAGAAATAATTCATTTTCTGTTTCAAAATAACATTTCATATGGAAGCTATTCATATCAAAAGGAGTCATATTTAAGGTTTTGATAAAACAAGCTAATAAAACACAGGGTATGTTTTATTGAAGAAAGCAATCTGGCAGTCCTTCTATCCTTAATATTTCTATTAGAAGCAGACACTGGCCCAAGATCTCCATATCTAGACAGCCAACTTCTTTTCTAGTTGGTTCCAAGTACACATAGGGCTATGACCTGACTGAGAAATTATGGATCCTAAATGTACCGCTGGCAA